>NC_143252.1:64465303-64768333 GCF_984573655.1 Nuphar pumila | reverse complement strand
TGCTGCTGCTGGAGCTGACGATTCTGTCACTGCCGGTTGTTGTTGTGGTTCCTCTTTGCTTGTGGGGCAGACTTCTTTCCACCCGAATTCTGTTGAAATGAACGCTTCTTAGGCCAACTCTTTTGGCCTTGCTATTGCTGGTTACATTTGCACTGCGGAGTCTTCTGAGATTCTGTCCACTCCTGCTCCAGAAGTGTAGCCGTCTCCAGGGCTTCCTCTAGAGTCGAGGGAGCACGCGTGAACACTCTCAAATGTAAGGCTAACTTCAAACCACGAGCGAACTTCATCGCTCGTTCCTTCTCGGTCACGTATACGTGAGGGCAGAAGCGCTCCAGGCTTCTGAACCTCGTGATGTAGTTCGCCAAAGTAAAGTTCCCCTGCTGAAGGTCAAGGAACTTCTGCATCTTTCGGCTGCGCTCGTGGGTCGGGAAGTAGGCCGCATAGAAAACCTCTACGAACTGCTCCCACGTGACTGCTCCGCCTGTGAACTTGACATCCAAGGTGGTCACCCACCACCTCTCGGCATCCTTCCGAAGCCGATACGTGCCGAAATCCACCTTCTGGTCATCACTGACCTGCAGCACACGAAAGATCTGCTCGATCTCTCGTATCCAGTCCTCGACTGCTTCGGGGGAAGACTTTCTGTCGAAGGATGGAGGGTCCATAGCCATGAACTGCTTGTAAGGCACGACTGCTGCTGGAAGTGGAGAGGGAGTAGGAACCGGAGTCTTTCGCTCCTGAGACGCTTGCATGTTCTCCCCCATAGCACGCATGGCCTCGGCCTGCCTGCCAACAACCTTAGCCAGGTTGCTCATGGTGTCCATGATACGATCGCAACGTTCGCGCCAAGCCATCTTAACAAAAGAAGACACGTATAAGCAATGAGACAAGTTAAAGCATAATTTCATTACTTAAAAAGCAGATGCATACATATATTCAGTAGAAGCCAAAATTACCCTTCTACAACAGGGTTTCAATGCATAAACCTCTGCAACAACGCAAAAACAAAGCAAGTCTACAAAATGAACATTGGCTGAGTGTTTCAACCACATATGTTCACATCTGAACAAACACAATCACCGCTGCCTACGAGTGTAGTAGTTGCGGTAGGTGTTCTGATTCCCGTATCATCTCTGCATCGGACGAGGAGGGGAAGAAGGTGTGTACTCAGAAGGACTCACTGCCTGAGACCACGGAGGTGAAGCTGGCGTGTACTCGGGAGAAAGTGATCGAGAGTAGGAAGCTGGCTTGTACTTAGGAGAACCCGGTGCAACCTGTGCATCTCTCACTGGGTCAACTACTGATTGTGTCTGACCGCCCGCAGAATCGTTCTCTTCGGTCTCAGCGTTACCCATCGCGAGTTCATCGCCCAACTTACGCTGACACTCAACCTCAATATGCCCCCTAAGGCCACAGTAGGGGCATACGCTCAAAGCACGAGAACAAATCTGTCCCGCGTGATACTGGTCACATCTCCCACAAGGAGGTGTCGGATGTGCAAGCATCTGGGCACTCCGCATAATCTGCTGAACCGCTTGATCGAGGGCCTCTGTGCCTCGAATCAAGTCGATAAGAGCTCCAAGCATTCACTCATTCCTCGAATCAGCAGGCATCTAACAAATTATGTTACTAATCAAGCATGTAAAGCTACATACAACAAAAATCATTAAGAAACAAATAAAAGCAATAATTCAGAACATACTTACAGTGCGATGGATGATGCACGCAGAAGTCTTGAACCACGCTTATAAACTGCAGCTTTGATACCAATCTCTGTGACGCCCCAAACCCCGACCTTGTAAAAACCCTTGGTTTTTGAGCAAAAAAATTATTTTTTAAGGATATACAGGGTGAAAAACAACTAGCAGAAGTAAAGGAGGGAAACAGGGGTAAAGCAAAGGCCGCAACTCTGAGCGAGCCACAGTAAGAAAACCAAACCACAGTAGACAAGTAAAGTATTTTTCATTTCCACAATAGTTACAATGATACAAAAATGAGACTGGGTACAAAAAGGGACAGTCTCATAAAAAGGAGAGGTACAACCCCTCAAACCCCAAAACCAGAAGAAGCCAGAATCTGCTGTAAAGTGTGGGTCTCAAGGCTCCTGTTGTGCGCCGTCGCATCGCGTTGCGTCTAGTTGTCACCTGTATTCCCATAAAATGGGGTCAGTACTCTTGCGAGTTGGTGAGACAAACCATCCATACATTATCATTTTTTTAAGGAAAAACAGAAGGTAAGCAACATGCTATAAGTGTGCTAAGTACCAGACTATAACTAGTATGATGGAACAGTTAGAAGCATTTGAATAAAAGTACAAGTGCGTGTCAGGTAGGTGCACGTGCCAAAAGACTGTAAAACTACAATAAGTAACAGTGCAACAACTAGAGTAGCAGAACAAGAACTAAACAACAAAGTATAGCAACTGAACAAAAGTATAAACTGTGCTAAAGTAACAACTACAATAAGTCAGTCTGTTTGGTTAGTCTTTATGTTCATCTTTTTACCTCCTTCAGGTACGCGAAGGAAAACTCTCGAGTTCTATGAGACATGCATCCGACATCTGTTATTCAACTTCTAATGTGGTAACCGAGGATGCTACAAAACGAGAAAACCAACTGCGGGCGACGCGCAATCAGGAGAAACCTTTCGCAGGGGCAAATGATTGTAATCCATACTACTACAGTAGCAAAGGTCCCTGTAGAGGGCAACCTTGACCTCCCTAACTCCGAGTGACTGGAGGTCAGAGGGCACATCGGCTCCTCAAAAGAACAAGTCGTAGTAACGACACGTCACTCAGGGTTGTACCATTCACCCTCTCCCTAGGTGACCAAATTGTGAAAGGGGGCGCGTCAGGTTTATCTTATTTAGGCTCAAACTTCAAGTCGTACCTCCTCTCGAGGTAGTCGTGCCTCGTGTTCCTCGCGGGGTACGCAAACGAGGACTTGGCATGTCCCTTCACGTGCTCAGCCTCACACGGCCACCACGAGCACATCGCTTGCGAAGACGATCATATACCATTTTATTTTATGCCTAGGGTGACACAAATATGTGAGCACATTCTCACAAATCTGTGCCATTGCCTGTAGACTCCAACTGAGTCTCAAAACCTCAATAGGTCAAAAGTGTCAAACCCTACAGTGTTTTCAGTTCATTTCAAGTGTATGTCATGTCGAGCGCAAAGCACGCCTCTGGTGCAACGTATACCCATCGATATACGAATGTGAGCCAATTAAATGCAAACTCGACAACCAAAACCCAGTGACATACGTGGCAGGATGTGCCAATGTGCACGTGCGAAACATGAAAAACCACAAAACTTCAATCTTGCACAAGTAGCGTGCTGTGAGCAAAGATACGCCAATGAATCGGTAAAGTGTCATAAACTACCAAAATTGAGCGACACGAGGCTCAAAATACGTATGCAATGCTCATTGCATGAGTGTAAGACCCATAATTTTTCAGAAAATATCTGAATAAAATTCATGAGGCATTTACCGGTAAAAATAGCATTTTTTTCTCAGAATGCGAAACGAATCAATTCCTGCGAGCCAGTTATACTTAGGATATTTGTCGATTCGCGAATATATGCTCAAACACTGTAGAAGCCATAACTTTCTATCTGAACGAAATCAAAGGATTCCTGCGAGCCAACTTTCTTAGTTACATCAATACGAAGAGAATGGCGTACTCAGAATTTTTCGAAAAAAAAATCGCTGAAAACCCGAAATTTTTGCGGGACCCACAAAAATATTGGTGGGACCCACATAAATATTTTTCAGAAAATATTCTAGAATATTCTAAAATATTTCAGAGCCTTCCAGCACCTTCCAGCATGTTCCAGCACCTTTCATGGAAGGGATTCTCAGAAAAGCCAGGGGTATTTGGGTAAATGGGGTTGCTTAGCCCCTAAGCAACCTCCCCTATAAATAGAGGACCCCCCCTCCTTTAGAAAATTGCCAACCCCTCTCTCTCTTTCCTCCTTTTTCCAAACCTCCCCTACCTAGCCTAGCCCACCTGACCTGGTCTGAGCCTTCTTGACTTAGCCTGAGCCTGCCTGACCTGGTCTGAGCCTGCTTGACTTAGCCTGAGCCTGCCTGATCTGGTCTTAGCCTGCCTGACCTGGTCCTAACCCACCTGACCTAGGTCTGAACCTACCTGACCTAAGTCTGGACCTAGTTGACTTGACTTGAACCTGGTTTGGTCCAAAGTCAAAGTCCAAGTCCTTTTTCGTCCGAAGTCTAGAGTTGATCCTTTTTCGAAGTTGAGCCTCGTTCGAAGCGTTTGAAGCAATCAGAGTCGTTTCTTCCTCAAATTGAAGTAAGTTCGCTTCATTAATTCATCTCTCTCAAGTATTTAATTGTTTGTATATAGCATATACTTTCTGAAGTAGTATCTTGCTTTAGTTCTTGGTTGAGCCCTCTAAGACGCTTTGGTGTTCACGCGCTCGCCTCGTAACTATTGTCAGATATATATATTCGAATGCGCAGTATATGCGTTCTTCAAAAATAGTATCTCGCCCTAGTTCTTAGTTGAGCCCTCTAGGACACTTCGGTGTTCACTCGCTCGCCTCGTAACTATCGTTGGATACAGCTCTAGGTGTATATCTATTGATTCTGCCGACGCGTCCTATATCGCACAGGCTATGTAATTTACCTTTGCCGTCACGTCGTATGATGCCAAGGCTCCCTATTTTCTGCACTTTCCGATTATGCATTTACTTATGCCGTCGCGTTGAATGACACCAAGACTTCTGTTTTGTTATATATGTAGAATATTTCGTTCAGTTACATACCCTGAACAATAGTATATGCATTTCCTTTACGCCGCCGCTGTATAAAGCACAGGCTTATGCTTATACTACATATATGGCGCGTAAATGAGCGTTCAAATGGAGATCAAACTCCAAATCACCAATGTGATTCCCTTACCGCTCCTCGTTCAAGATTCTGCTTGACGAATGAAGCCCCTATTGGAAAGGCTTCGGTTTTTGGCAAAATGCTCTTTACGTAAAGACTAAGTCAATTACGTATGGCCTGGCTATGGCCCAGGATTCCTGCAACCTTGATGGATACAAAGTACGTACAACGGTGCACATCCATTTCCCGAGTTAAGCGTAGCGATTTCCCGCCAAAGAGGGGAGATGCCGCTGAAATGGATAAAGGAAACGCACGCTTTCTCCATAAAAGAGAGGAAGTGCTGCTGAAATTTCTGAAGAAGCTAATGATAGCTCAGAAAGAATGTAACAGGATACTCTATCATACATCAGAGTGCTACCCGGTTCATGGAATGCCCTATACAACGTAGAAGGGTTCGTCGCACCACTATCGATGGAGCAGGAGAGGTGCTGACAAAATGGTTGGCAAAAGAGCTGCCAGAACCAATGGAACAGCATAATGATGTCCATTGATGGAATAATGTCAGAACAGCTCGTATCCCTGTGCCTGCAAGGGAACCTTGCTCGTAAGGGCCGCTGAGCCGGAGTAGAGGTTGCGCCTTGACTAGGTTTGGACTCGTTGCGTAAAAATACATTGAGTAGCCGATCTATTTAGATCGAGTCATATGCATGCTCATTGAGAACGGTTACGCAACCAGACTCGTAAGGGCCGAAGAGCCGGAGTGTGTTGTTTTCACCCAAAGAGGTGTGATGCTCGTGGTGGCCGAAGTGCCAAGGGCGGTGTTCTGCATGCATATGAATAAGACTTAAGGTCACACATGCCCCGCGGTTGAAAATCATGTTAGGGGTACCCCCTCAGTAATGACTGTGTTGGGGCGAACTCAATGGGTTCGGGTACATACTCTTGTAGTGCTAAGGCACGGGCTGCCTAAATGGCATGCAGATTCTGTCCAAGTAATTGTAAGACTGGCAGACCACTTCAGGAATTATGCTCACTGTGGAATGACAGTGATGGTACAACCTTGAGTGACATATATTTTACTTTGGACCTGATGGAGTCCACGATGGCCTCAGTCACTCATGGGTTTTGGGGTCGAGGTTATCCTTAAGATCTAAGGATTAAAACCAACTACTGCAAGTAGAGGATGCATCCGAATATGGGCCTAGTAGGGTTCTCCCAGTTGAAACACACTGTCCTACTATGGATAGGGTCAACAGGCCTCTGGGGTATCTAAAATACATAGAATAATCAACCCCCAGAACGTCGCGTTGATGCCCGGACAATGCTTCGCCTGCGTACCAAGGGTGAAAGAGGTTAATGTGATCATCGCAAAAATTTTCCGCTCTTGTGGTTTCTCTCTCTTCCTTCTCTTTTCCTTTTCTAGCCTCTATTTTCCTCCTTTTTGAAGGGAGAAAAATAAAAGACAGAAAAAGAAGAGAGAAGAGAAAAGAAAGAAAGAAAAAGAGAGAGAAACTCTTTTGCGGGGTCTCACTTGACCTTAATTTTGAAAATAACTCGCCTTCGTTTTTGAAATATTTGCAGGAAAACTGGGAGACGGGATCCGCTCGTCGGTACGAGGTTCGACCATTCCTGGTGCCTTTACCAGGGGTAATCGAACCAAGGATCGAATCTATGCCTTTTGCTTTGTCTAAATATTATCTAAGAATTTATCCTAAAGATCTAAATGCACAAAGAATCATGCTTGTGCAACGCAAGGATGTATGCTCTTTTTGAAAAATTTGATTTAGAAATCTCCAAGTTTTATGAGATAGACTTGATAATGGAGTGAAGATTTGGTTTTTTTAAATGGTAGAATCTAACTTAGAACTTGAGATAGATGAGAAAAGTTCTAAGTCTTTGAAATGATCAGAGTTTTAGGAAAATAAGTCTTTGAATTTGGAAAGAATGATTTGAAGATGATAACAAAGGAAATGAGGCTTCAAAGTCAGAAATGGTCTTTGAAGTTGAACTTGAATTTAGGAAAGGAAATGAATACTTGAGATGGATTTTGAATTTAGTTTTTTAAAGTTTGAAATTAGAATGGATCTGTGAAATCCAAACGGTATTTAAAAATAGAGATGAATTTAAGAAATTCAGATGTGATCTGTAGATGGATTTAGATTTGAAATCTGGAAATGAAATGGAATTGTATTTGAAAAGTTGGACTTGGGAATGAAATTGGATTCTGGATTCTGGAATGGATTCAGATCTTGAAGTCTGAGATCCAATGTAGAATTGGACTCTGGGCCCTAAGATGGAATTTGGATCGGAAGTCTGAGATCCAAAGTAGAATTGGATTTTGGACCCTAAATGGATTTGGATCTGAAGTCTGAGATCTAAGATGGAAGTTGAGTTCTGGATCCTAAAATGGAATTGGATCTGAAGTCTAAGATCCAAGATGTAGAGTTGGACTCTGGACCTTAGGATGGAATTGGATCTGAAGTCTGAGATCCAAAGTAGAATTGGGTTCTCGATCCTAAAGGGGAATTGGATCTGAAGTCTGAGATCCGATATGAATGTTGAATCCTGGATCCTAAAAGGGAATTGGAGTTGTTAAATTCAGAAGATGAATTAAGAACTTCCAAGTTTAAATTGAACTTGAAATTTAGAACTTGAATATACAAATGAATTTCAGAGTTGAATTGGATTTTGAATTTGGGGCTTGAATTTGGAATTTTTAGAAAATGAGTCAAGAATCTCAAAGTTAAATTGAACTTTGAGTTTGATTGGAGTTTTAAAAAAATGAATTTGAAATTTCAAAGTCAAATTGAACTTTGGAATCTGATTTGAATTTGAATATAAAATGAATTTGAAATCTCAAAGTTTAAATTGAACTTTAAGATTAAAAAATAGAATTTGAAAGAAAAAAAAATGAAAGGATGAATTGTATTTTACAGAAATTGAATATTGATTGAAGAAGATATTAATATCACTTAAAGTTTTTGAAATAGGAATTTTGAAAATAAGATGCAGTTTTATTCTAAGTGATGAATGAATTTGAAATTGGATTTTGAAAAGTTATTCCATTCTTTAGATGAATTAAAATAAGATTGAAGATATAATACATCCTTGACTAAGGTCATTGAATGTATTATATAATAATCTATATCTAGATTCAAGAGAAGAATGAAATACATTTGGTGCTTTTATAGAATTTAAAATGAAATGAACTCTCAATATACCCTGACTATGGCCATTGGTATATATTTTGAGTTAATTTTAAGTTAAATTCTGATAAAAGAAGAAAATATTTAAAGAAAATATGATGAATTTTGAAAAGGATCCAGTGTTACTTTATAAAAGATAAAAATACGAAGTCTTGTTTACATCCTGACTTTGGCCATTGATGTAAATCATCAACTTAGGATTGATTTACCTCTTACGAAATGGTGCACGTGTCATTCGTGTTCCCATTGTGAGATTTTGAGAAATAAAGGCAAAAATGCATGAAAAGCAAGTAATTCATGATGTTTACAATGCTCATTCATTCTATCTAAGACAGGAAATGTAAATTCTCATTAAGATCTAACTATTACAATACATGAAATTGAATTTTACAACTCCAAATAATGACCTTTTTCACATATTCTCCTGCAAAAATACTTGGTTAGTATGAAAAATGGAAGAGAATTACACATATCACATGGATTTCAAAAGATGCCAATGGTAAGAGAAGAATGCTCATATGTCAAGACGTTTATGATGGAAAGATGGGAAATGATGTATATACCTATATACGTGCGTACCTATATTCACATATATATATATATATATGAGTATACACATATATATATGTATATATGTATGTATATACATATATATATATACACATATATATGAAAGTTGTGAGATGCTCTATGAAAATAGTGGCTGCTGATGATAAAATAACAAAGGAAAATGAATATTGTGGCTGTTGGCAAATAGTTGATGAAGGGGAACAACATACAAAAAATGATGTAGTGTATAGGGCACATGATGGAGTTGTGGCAATGTAGGTGACAAATGTGAGAGTGGCAAAGGATACAAGTGATGTGCATATGTGTAAATACAACAATGTGTAGGAGATGAAGGTGCTGGCTTCAGCAATGCCCAGCATTGCTGCAGGTAAACCAACGTTGCAGCAATACCCGGCATTGCTGTAAGTATTTGTTGCGTTACAGCAATGCTAAGCATTGCTGTAAGTGATGAATGGTGTCACAACAATACTAAGCATTGCTGTAAGTGGCTGAATATTACAGCAATGCTAAGCATTGTTGTAAATGATGAATGGTGTTACAACAATGCTAAGCATTGCTGTAAGTGGTTGAATATTACAGCAATGCTAAGCATTGCTGTAAATAATGAATGGTGTTACAACAATGTGGCTGAGTGTTACAGCAATGCTAAGCATTGTTGTAAATGATGAATGGGGTTACAGCAATGCTAAGCATTGCTGTAAGTGACCGGGTGCTACTGGAGGTGATGGAGGCTTGGTGCTGCGGAGGCAACCTCAGTAGGGGAGCAGTGGGTGGAATTGCAGTAAAAGAAGCAGGGGTGAATAGTGGTGGTGAAGTTTAGGCTACGTGTAGGGCTGCAAGTAGATGAGATAATGCAAATGGAGGTGTGCTGTATAGCGATTTATCAGAGAAAGCAGTTGGGGAAGACAAAATGCAGTAGGACGGCAACTATGTAGCAGGTAAAGTCTAAACAGAGAAGATGATGCTGAAGATATATAAGGTACCCAGGTATATAGGGTGGAGCTCGTGTTGTTGCAGGAAGACATATAAAAGGGGTGAACGACAGGTGATATCTAAATGCAGAGGTGCAAAGACAGATGTAATGGTATGCAGCTTGATGGATGGTTTAAATTGCAGAAAAATATATGGAAGATTAAGTGGATAATGTGCTGATGGTAGAAATATGATCTCGGTACCTATGAGGTGCCGATCATAGGGGTGATAAGCATGATATAGGTGGCAAGAAATAGATTCAGCGAAGGCTATGATATAGTGGTGTTGAATTTCCTGGGCCTTCGCTGTCAGTGGGAGAAGCATTCCAATGCTGTCGCAATTCCTTTCTCCAAGGATCAGATAGCCTGCCTACAAAATTGTCCTCTTAGACCTAAAGGAAAATCTCTTCGGAGGACATGATAACTAGCAAATAACAAGAGTATTTCAACGAGATTTTTTTTTTTTATTTGAAATCACATTTGAACCAGTGCCTTCTCCTGAAGGAACATCACTCAGTCTGTCTTCTCCACCCACCTGGAATTTATACCTGGGAATCAAATCTAAGTATATAAAACTGGAAAACTCTGTACCAGCCTTTAGTTCTGATTCAGATATCAGATCAAAGGGGATGCCACTGAGAAAATCCATGGTGCCACCATCATATAACTTGACCGTGTTTACCACTCGATGACCATCAATTTTTACATATATTTTAGACACGCTGGCATACAACACATGTACATGCTGGAAAATTTTATTCAGAAAGAAAAAGAAACCTCTGCGTGCGTGAGGATTGATTCTAGCAATAATCAAGCAAGACAATGTTCGACTCATGTGACCAATTCTAAAAAAAAAAAAGGGTCGAGTTATTTACAGATGCAGAGTGGATTTAGTAGTTTTTACAGAGTTTACCCTTTCACCTAAAGGGGGTGTTAATAAGTCTGTACTTTGCTTTAGTAACATTAGGCATTTATTTGAACTCTAAGATTGGACTGAGTTATGAACAACATTAGGCATTTACAGAGTTTACCCTTTCACCTAAAGGGGGTGTTAATAAGTCTGTAATTTGCTTTAGTATATTACATGTGCTGTAAAATAAAATAAAAAAAAAGAAAGAAAAAGAAAAACAAACTGATGCATCTTCATGCCATGACATGGATACCGAAATATAACTAAGGAAATGTTTGATGTAGGATGAACACAATATAGATACACAGGATTTTGCAAAGGTGAAATGATAACCTACTACAGGTGAGGTAAACTCAGAAGTGACACAATGCATGAGTTAATAAGCAAATGGAGAACAAAGCAAAAGATGTACTATGTAATGAGATGAAATGGTAGAGGCTACTATGTTATCACACCCGATCGAATTACCTATATATATCATATACTAAAAAATCAACAGATACTTATAAGATATATGTTAACATATAGCTAATGTTGATGGAAATGTGAATGAAAGAACACAGATGAAGGAAGAATAAGAAGCAAAAAGATGATGCATGCTGGTGGATGATGCGATGAAGTAATACCCATATGTCATGAAAATTAACGTAGATGCATGTGTAAAATGATATAGTAGGAGCTAACCTGTGAAATCTTCAAGATAGTGATCATGAATTGCAAAACACAACACCGAGATAAAATCCTCAGATTCAGATTCACCATGGAAAGCAAAGGGGATAAGACACATCAAAAAGCAAAGTATATTACGAACTCAAATGAAGATAAAAGACTATGCTTATAAAACATAGAGAAATTGCAGATATGCTGTAATAAAAAATACGGAATAATGAGAGCAATAATAATAATAAAAAAAAGAGGTTAACCGAGTGGAATAAGAGATCAACAGGTTACTGAATGAGGACCCGCAGATGATCAAAACCTAGACGAAAATCCGGTATGACAAGGAAACTGAAAAAAAAAAGGATAATAATATAGGGCATAGATTGAAACCATAATCCCTATAGGAAAAACCACTAAAATAACGAAAAGAGAGAGAGAACCGAAGGAAAGAAAAGAGAAAAATAAAAAAATGTTGGAATTCGAATATTCCTGATAATATGGCATACTGATGAACCGATCTTGGCATAAGCGAGTCGGTACCACCGGAAATGCCTTGTTGGGTCAAAAGAACAAAAAAAAAAACAAAAAACAAAAAAAAAAGTCAGAAATAGCTGAGAAAAGAGGCTTACCGTGTTTTGCAGAAATCACGAAGGATGGGGAGGAGAGATCGACCTTCTGGATTTAATTGTACCGCTAGCAGTGTTGCTCTTCTTCATCCGATCAAAGAGAAGCTGGTGAGAGTTCTCCAATTTGCCCAAAAAGGGAGCACCAGAAGAAGAGGAGAAGACTTATGCGTGTTACGGAGGGGTTGCGAGTGTGGGTCTCAATGCTGAGAAAAAAAAAAAACCGATCCCCCCCATTTCCTTTGTATGCCCCTTTCAAAGAAGAAGAAGAAGCATCCATAAGGGGCTTCCGTTGTAGATGAATGGAAGGGAATGGGGCAGTTGGCGATCAAGGGTGGATGTGGATGGGAGATGGCAGATGAGGGTGTGCGATCAAGAATCTTTCAGAGGAAGGCTCTGTGAGAGGGAAGGAGAAGGTGGTTTGGCACATGGGGTTTTGCACAGGGGGGGGAGTGGAAGCTTCGTGAAGGAGGGACGCACATGGGAGTGTGCGATGCTGTGAGTTCGTTGATGATGAACGAAGGAGAAGGAGCTCGGGCGATCGGAGGGTTCATGGGGTTTTTTTTGTGAGAGAGGCGAGAGATGCCGCCTCCGACTTTTTTCACCAAGGGTTTCCTTGAGAAACCCTAAAAGAAAATTTTCGCCCAAGGGGACCCTTAGTTTCAAGATTTTTAATAAAGCGTGGGGGGTCCTTGTCCGATTTTCTAAAAAAAAAAAGAGTTCTTCAGAAAGAGGCTTTTCAAAAAACTATTTTTATATTTTTTTTTGTTATTTTGGAATAATATTCTAAAATCTAAGCAAAATAAGAGATTTGAAAACTTTACCTTTGTATTTTTGAAAAATAAGTACAAAAGATGAGTCTTTTGAGAAAACTTTTGAAATTATCTTAGACAACGAGTTCAGATCCAAGGTTTTGAGACAGTATTCGAGTTTTGGTTCTCGAATCGAGGACTATAGGACAAAGGACCCAAACAAATGCCGGATGGACCATCTGATCCTTTCAAAATTTTATTTTTGGAATTTTATGACTTTTGATCAAAATTTGGATAGCGAGGCTCAGATTTTGATTTTAACTGAATAAAAATCAAGTCAGATATAAGAAGATTGATTTGATTCAGAAAATTCGAGAATAAACCAGAGTTTTGTTTTAAAGTGACTTGATTTTGTCAAAGAATGAGGGTCAGAGGCAAAAGGAGATATTTACGACATTTTGAAAAATTTGGGGTGTTTACAGATGCCCTTCTTTGCTACTAAGCCGGTTGAAATCCGAGCTTAGTGGCAAAGAAACACTCCAAATTTTGAAAAATGTTTCAGTTAGCCACCTGAACTGTGGTGGAAGAATTATTTTGAGCGTGACTTTTTAGGCTTAGAACCTTATCCTGAATGGCTTGAGGGGGACCAAATCCTCGAAAATGATATGACTGAATAGATAGAAATGAGGAAATCGTGAAGGGACTTTGAGTGAAGGTCCCGAAAATGGTGAAGGATTTTGATCAGGTCACATGAGTGAGGCGAGATCAATCTTTTAGAATGAGTCAGGTTTAGCCCTTAACCTGGATGGGACGAAGATATATCGAGATAATTTGGGATAGGGAAAGGAATATAAGTGAACCTCGATGGGACATTTCTGAGAGAAATGCCTCGTGAGATAAAACTCTAGCATGATCCCTTCCTGAATGGATATACAGAGCATGGATTCCTCGATGGGAAGAACCACGATGGGACTGGAGGAAAACACCTCGTCGAAACAAGACTCAGGTTTAACCTAAACCTGAAAAAGGAAAAATACCTCGAGGCACGAGGTTCAGGCTTAACCCTTATCCTGAAAGGGACGACCATACACAATCCTCGAATGAGGAAGCCATGATAGGACAACAAATGCATTGCAAAAGCGAGATTCAGGTTTTACCCTTGACCTGAGTGGGGGGAAGTCGCACGAAGTTCTCAAATGAAGAAACCGTGGAAGGACTAAAAAGGATATCTAGTCGAAAATGAGACTCAGGTTTAACCCTAACTTGAACGGAAAGATACCTCGTGGAACGAGGCTCAGGCTTAACCCTTAATCTAAAAGGGGCAACCATACGGAATCCTTGGATGAAGAAACCATAATGGGACCTTCGGATTTTGGAGGAACAAATCCAGAAGGGGTTTGCGAGAAGAGAAAAATAAGAGATTCTCTAAAGCATGAAAAGGGGATGATCTGGGGCGTCTCATTGCTGAGACTAAATCAGCTTTCTAAAAACAGACGACCTCTTGCAGAAAGTTTTTGGGCTATACCTCGAGGAGCGAGGTAACAGGTTTAATCCTTAGCCTGAATGGATACAGGATCCTCGAAGAGCGAGGAAACTGTGATGGGACCTCTAGACTTTGCACAACAAGTCCGAGAGGGGTTTTGCAAAAGGATGAAAATGGGGGTCCCTAAAGCTTGAAAAGGGATTGTTCTTGGGCGCCTCATTGCTGAGACTGAAAATAGCTTTTGACAATAACAGACATTTTGCAAAAAGTTCAGGTTTAACCCTTATCCTGAGCAGGAACTGTCCATGGTGGAACAGTGGGGAACACAAGGAAGTGTGCGAATCTGAGAGCACTCAGATTAGACGAAAGGAAAGGACTTTTCAGTCCTAAGGAGGGATGACATCAGGATACGTCAAAACGAACATCAAGTTCACACTTTATTTTGGGACAATGAGAAAATATTGCCAATAAGATGTCAAAATTGTAGTTGATTTAGCATGATTGAATTATGTATGAAAAATATCACCTCTTTCTACCTAGAGTATTAGCTTCAATTGGGCTAACTCTGTAGAATCAAGAGTCAAATTCAAAGTTTGTTGTTGTTGAGCTTCTTTAAGGAAGATATCAATTTCCTTGATATGAAAAGAGAGGGAATATTCTTAGCTTCATAAAAGCAATTGAGTGAAAAGATATTGATAAAAGAATTTCACATAGAAAAAGATGATTCTTGGCAATTTCGGGCAATCTGATATCCTGTGTTTACTTAGCCCCTTTTCAGGGAGAGTTTGAAGGGACTCGTGTCTTTGTGAAACGTTTGCAAAACAAAATTCTAATTTCATACAAGGAACCCTTAGTTCAGGGAGAGCTTCGACGGAAGTTCGCTTTCCTTGTGATCACAATTTCGTACTAGGCCATTTCATCGTGAAGGACCCTCTTTTTAGGGAGAGTGTGATGGACTCGCTCCTTCATGACCAATTCACCGACCTCACCATTACCGGCCCCCTTTCCATAAGAGAAGCCTAATATTAGGAAGTTTTGACGAAAGCTTGATTTCTCTTCGAAAGTTCGTTTTGCAAACACCTCCTCTTCAGGGAAGAGAGGAGTAATTTCTATTTCCAATTTCTGAATCTTCTCCTTTGGGAAAAGGAGAAGAAAATTTTTGTCATGGATGCATTGCGTTGTGCTTCAAATACTCGCTTCCACAAAGGATTTCAAGAAAATCTTGCCAATTTGTCATTAAATATTTGTTGATTTCAAAATTTTTATTGCACAAAAACAATACCTCAGAATACCTTCAGTATTATTTCCGAAAGGTCAAAGCTTTCGTGAAAAAGGATTCAAAATTCAAATTCTTTCTATTGGCCAACCAAAAGGATGAAGAATAAATCCTCGATATGGCCAGCAAAAGGAAATTCAATGTTGTTGCAAAGCCATAAGTGATCGGTATTGATCGCAGTCAATGGCACATTTTTAAAGATCATTCTTAGAAAATAAAACAGTCGAAATATCCTGGGTGATACAGAAAAATCCATTAAATCCCTATATCTCCTCAATCACCTAAGCTGCAATTAAATATCTGCAAAAGGGATCTCTCAATTGTCGTCAAGATGAAGGCGAATTAGGCGAGTAGACCCCCGGGGCCAAAGAAGATTTGAATCATCTCCAAGATGACGGAGTTTGTGACGGATCCTTCCAGGGAAAGTTCAGAGCACCGTCAAGATGAAGGCGACTGCGATGAGCCTCCCGACAAACCTTAAAGGATATTTAATTTCCGCTATCATCAAGAGATTTCCAACCAATGAGCCAATAATCGTCGATATAATCCCTGAGAGAAAAAGAAGGATTGGAACATCTCCAAGATAAAGGAGTTTGTGACGTACCCTTCCAAAAAAAAAGAGAGAAAAGTCAGAACATCTCCAAAATGAAGGATGATGTAATAAAATCTCCAAAAGCCCAAGAGAGCCCTAATTCTGCCAATAAAAAAAAAAGAATGGGCAGAAAGATCATCACGAGAAAAGAATCCCAGGATATCAGACTGCCAAATCTGCCAAGAATCTTCTTTAAATTTTGTGAAATTCTATTATCAATATTCTTTCACCAATCGCTTTCACAATATCAAGAATATTCTCTTTTCTGTTCATATCAGGGAAATTGATAGCTTCTTTGGAAGAAAGTCAATTGCAAGCAATTTGAATTCGAATCTTGATTCTACAAAGTTTAAGCCCAGTCAGAGGTAATACTTCAGGTAGAAAAGAGGGAATATCTTCAAAACAATGTGCATCATTTCCAATTATTTTGAATCAACAATAATTTTCAACATTTTGATAATATTTTCTAGCTATCCTAACGTGAAGCGAGAGCTTGAGGTTCATCTTTGGCCCATCCTGACATCAGTTGTTATCCCTTTTAAGGACTTGATAACGGGAGTTTTCAAGATTCCTTCCCTTCTTTGGTATAATCTGAGCGCCTGGGCTCTCAGATTCGCACACTTTCCTGTGTCCCCACTGTCCCACCATAGATAGTCCAATTTCGGCTTGAGGTTAAGCCACCAATCATTTTCTCGCAAAAGGTCACCAATTTCAAAAGTTATTTAGTCTCAGCAATGAGGCACCCAAAATCAAACCCCTTTTCAAGCTTTAGGGACCCCAATTTCATCCTTTTGCAAAACCCCTATCGGATTCATTGTGCGGAAATCTGAAGGTTCCATCATGAGTTTTTCTTTCGATAATCTCATCATTTTTTCGCCCAATCAGGATAAGGGTACAAACCTGAGCCTCCTTTGATGAGGTATTTCATTTTTCTCACAATCAGGATAAGGGTTAAACCTGAGCCTCATTTTGATGAGGTATTTCATTCTCGGTCAGGTTAAGGGTCAAACCTGAGCTTCGTTTCTATGCGAAGTATTTCCCGTCTCATCCAGGTTAAGGGCAAAAACCTGAATCTCACTTCTTTTTAAAGTAAAATTTTCTTCTTCATTCTCCATCTCATATCTATCATTTTCATCAGGGCCAATTTCTTCATATCCAGTCAGATTCTTCTAACTGGGGCATTTTTATAGCCCAAATTTGGTGTGTTTTTCTTTGCCACTAAGCTCGTCTTCAAGCCGGCTTAGTAGCAAAGAGGGGCATCTGTAAACACCCCAAACTTTCCTCATCCATTCTCAAATAACTCTCCTCGTGCAGTGCCAACCCTGTTAGGTTAGTGTAGGAGTCAAACCCTGAGTCAGTTTCAGAAAATCACCATTTTACCAACTTTCATTAGGAAAATTACCATTTTACCCCTAGGTCATCCCGAACCCCAGTCAGTCGAAGTCAACCAAGCTCATTGGTCAGTTTAAAACAGTTAGAATATCAGTCATCTCAAGCTTATCCGAGCTCATAATGAACAGACCATTTTTATTTCTGATATATCCTGCCAAAATGGGGTCATTTCTTCATAAATGAGCTCATTTCTTGCTCAAATCCAAGCTAATTGTCTCCGAGTCAGTCATTCACAGTCCGTCTTATCCCCTAGAGTATAACTTGAGCTCACCAGGAGTTCGAGTGCTCCCATTTCAGTTCAAAATCATTTCTAAGTGTCCAGGAGCCCATTTTAGTCCATTTCAGCTCTTTCAGCTGAAATTGAGCTAAGTTCAGTCAATTGAGCTAGTGTTCAAGCTTTGATTTTAGTTCATGTCAGTATTACTGACTTTTGTTCTAGCTCAAATCCAGCTCTGGTTCGTAATTCACTTCAATCCAATGACCATTCCGTACCATTTCTCTAAAAATGGCAGCTTTTCTTGAAAATTCAGTTGGAAAGGTCAGTTGAGCCAATATCATTGTCAGCTCATTGAAGTTCTGAAACTCTAAAACCCAGCTCAATCCAGCTCATCTCAGTTCAGTCCAGCTCGAACCCTAATTTTTAGTGTCACTATAACCCAGTAGAGTCCCGAAAACCATTTCTTGAGCTATTTTGCAAATTTTATCAATTTTAATGTTTTTTGAACTGGTACATCTGCCAATCGGGGTCTAACATCCAAATTTCTTCATTCAGGGTTTGCATTTCGCATGTCATTTCTCATCATTTCATATCATTTCTCAGCATTTCATAACATTTCATCACATTTCATTTCATTTTTGAAGTCCAGAACTCCAGTTTTATAAATTTCAATCCAGAAAAAGTTTCAAAAGCTTTCAGAAATCAATTTCAAACCCCAGGTTTCCAAAATTGATATTTTTACCCCCGGAAGTCTAAATTTGGAAATATTTTCTCAAGAAAAATAATCTGGATTTATTTCAAACTCAAATTTTTGAATTCTACATTGGATTTGCTTCGCAACGGGGTATTGAACTTCAAAATCCGAGCTTGTTTCAAAAAACTGCCAAAAATAGCTCGTTTTGTTTGGAAATAAATTTGGAAGTATTTTCTCGAGAAAAACAATCTGGATTTCTTTCAAAATCAAATTTTTAAATTCTACACTGGATTTGCTTCGTAATGGAGTATTGAACTTCAAAATTCGAGCTCGTTTCAAAAACTACCAAAAATAGCTCGTTTCGTGTGGAAATTTTCTGAAAAGACTATTTTACCCCTCTAATCGTCAAAATTAATTTCAAAAGTGGAATTTGGACCCACTCTGAGATGGCCCACTCATTTACATTTTTGTTTTATTAAAAAAAATATTCTTTTATTCCTTTCAATTTTCTTTTTATTTGTTTATTTTTGTTTTTTTTTTATTTATTTTGCATTTTAGAGAGGTGGGACCCACAAGGTGGTCACCCAAGCCTCCAGTCCCACTTTCCATTTTTTTCTCATTTTTCTTTCCCTTTTCCTTTTTTCCTCCTTTTCTTTCTTTCCTTTCTTTTTCCCTTTTCTTTCTTTTTCTTCCTTTTCTTCTTCCTTCTTTGTTTCCTTCTTCCCTTTCTTCCTTCCTTCCTTTCCCTCTTGCCCAACTATTCACGTACAGCCATATAGGGATGGCTCATTGCATACTATTAAAAACTTAGGTTTTGATAATGTCAAAAACTAAGTTCAAGACAAAAGGAAAAAAAAAGGCTACGGCTGCCATCTTCTACACGTCTTCCTCTCTCTCTCTCTCTCTCTCTCTCTCTCTCTCTCTCTTTGCAGCATCACAAGAGCCCCTCCTTTGTGGCAGCAGCCTCCTCCATCAGCTTAGCACCTCCAACCGGTCCAGCCTTCACCTCCAACACAGCAACCATCAACCATTGTTCCAGCCAATAGCCTCCATAGCAAACAACCTTGCAGCTCCACCTTTTCCAACATTGAAATATCTCCAGCCGGTGCCTACAACACCATTGAAGCACTACCTCCAGCCACTTCACTTGTTGCAGTTCATCTTCAACCATTGACAGCATTCACACGGCTATAGCTTCAGCCCTTCACTAGTGGCAGCCTTGCTACAACCACCACAGCAGCCCTCTAGCATCCATCTCTAGCCACCGGTGCAAACTTCTCCATCGCTCCTGCCCATCAACCGGTACAAAGTAAAACCCCTTTTCTTATTTTGCGAATCCAACTCAAAATCGGATTCATATGGCTGAAAAGCCATTGTTTATATGATCTAGTGGGGTGAAAATCAGAGTTTTTCGCATCAAGGCTAGACGATGTGAGGTGATCCATCCGAATGAGTGGATCAGAACCCTCTCATACAAATAGCCAATATCAAATCAACTTCATACATCCCTATTTTTTTTGTTTTAAGCATTATATTCATGTAGGTTGTGCATTTTAGGTATTTTTTTTATTTTTATTTGATTAATTTACTGTTTTATAGATGGTTTTGTTAGCTTTGTTATTGTTAGCAAATAGATCTATAGGTTTTGTTAATTCATGTTTAGTCTAGCTATTATTTCATGTTTAATTTTTTGTCAATAAATTTTGATAATTTTGTACTAGATGACATTATAAAATCCTGATTGACTGCCAAAAACCTAGTTTGATTCGGATTATTCAAGCCCCTTTTAAAAATCAAATATCAAAACCAATTTCAAACCCTGTGAAAATCTGGAATTCCATTTTAGCAGACTTTAGGGCCTGAAATCACCCTTGTGGGAGATCCGAACTGTCCTCCAAAAATCACACTGGATTCATAATCGAATCTACTGATGATCTGGAAATTTTTAGGTTTTTCCAAACAGTTTTGCATTTTGTCAAAAATCGGATTCCCCTGCTCCTTGGGAAAATCTCGATTTTCCTTCGTCAGGGTATAGACAGACTCTAATGCACCGAGTCCACCCAATTCGTAGCTCGTCTGCAAAAACTTTCAACACGAAAGTTATTCCTAACATGTTTTACTGTCATTTCCCAAAATTTGGGGATTTTTGAAACTGTCTCAGTATTTTTCCCGAAAATTTATTTTCTGTCTGACAGATTTCAATATCCAAAAAAACCAGAGATTTGGGTCTCTGATAACAGTGTGTGTATTTCCAAACCGTAACCCGAATCCCAGTTTAGTAAAAAGCTAAAAAAAAAAATTCCTGGCTGTCAGGGACATTTTCCCACAATTTCAGTCTTTTTCCCATCTGTTTACTATTTTTCCCACATTTGCTACCGAAACCTGTCTGTTTCCTTCATTTACTGGAGTCGCCAGATTCCGATCTGACTTGCCGGAGTGGCACAACTCCGACCATAGGTCAAAACCAAAAAGTATAAAAGGAAAAAATCCTTTCCTTACTGTCTTATGTCACCCCATAAAATTTGGAAAATTTTTATGGAAGTTTGATATCCTAAATCCCCTTTAGAATCAACATTTTAGGCAAAAATCACAAAATTTAGGGTTTTTACTTGAATTTTCATATTTAAAAATACAAAAAAATAGATTTTCCAGATCCATTCTGTTTTTATAGATATTGTAGGTGTCCATGCCAAATTTGGCTTAATTCCAAGTTCATTTGCTCCATGTGTTAGTTTATCTTTAAGTTCAGAAGCGAAAATCAGGCGAAAATCAGGTTAAATTTGATATTTTATGTTATTTTCGTCATTTTATGGTTTTTATCATGTACATGAGCATATATAATTATATTAGGGTTAATTTCAATTTCATTTGAATTTCACATTTTTCATTTTTGCAAAATTTATTTCAGAAAACCCTGGTCTCAAGGCCACAGTCTTGTTATCGGGGGGTATTTTGGTCATTTTGACCTAAATTTCGAAATTTCAATTTCTAATTCTCCAAAATTTCATGCATATCATCATATTTTATCATATTATGTTTGATTTATTTCATTTGATTTTCAAAATTCCAAAATTTATAAAAATTCTTTCAGAAAACCCTGATTTCAAGGTCATCAGGGGTATTTTAGTCATTTTGACCCCAATTTTGAATTTTCAAGTTTATTTTCGAAATTTATTCATTATTTATCATGTTTATATCAAATGGGGTATGATTTTGGGTTTATATTTGAATAATATCCGATAATTTCCAATATTTTCGGATAAATTCAGAAAAAACTACATTTTTGTGCTAACCTTATTTTCTAGTTTTGCAGGAACATTCAAGAAGAAGATTTAGCTTTTATTTTTTTTATTTCAATTCAATGTAAAAATCAATGTAATATTTGGAATAAGAGTTACTTTTCTGCTTAGAATAGGGCTGCATTTCATATAGTTCAATTTCTGCAAAATTCCAATATCTGATGTATGATCCATGTGCATTTATTTCAAATCCACTATGGTTTACACGAATGACACATGCACAAGCTTTTATGGAGTTTATAAACTCGGTGGGATTCGTATTTATGGCCATAGTCAGAATACGAAGAAAACCAAGATTTATGATCTTTATATCAGCCACATTCAGCCTACACTCTTAGGCTAACTTCAAAATGCACTGCATTTCTCCAAGTTTTAAAAGGATTTCCCAATTCCTCAATGAAATTCTCTTTTCAAATTCACATTCATTCATTCATATCATTCAAATTGCATTATTTTCAAATTCATTTTCCAATTTCAATTTCAGAAAAATCAATTTTCTCAAGGATTTACCAAGTCTTTCTCAGGATTGGATTTTCCCAGAATTCTAAATTTTTAAATGAGATTTCAAAGTATTTCCCAAGTTCAAATCAAGATTTTCCTATGTTTTAACATTCTCAAATTTCAAAATCCCAAGTTTTTAGAAATCCATTTTCTCAGAATTCCCGTTTTCCTAAGAATTCATTTTCCCTTTCAGAAATCCCTTTTCCAATGAACTTCCTGATTTTCTCAGAATTTTCAAATCCATTTCCTTAGAAAAGCAATTTCAAATTTCAAAATAAATTTTCTAAAGTTCAAATTTTCTTGAGAAATCACTTTCCAATGCAAATTTATGATTTCCAATGAAATTCAATGATTTTCTCAAGAATTCAATTTTCAAGTACTTTTCCAATCAATTTTCAAGCATATCTCAATTTTCCAAGGCAAACATCATATTTTCTCAAACTTGCATTATTTTCAAAATTTCATAGCACAAGCCTGATTCTTTGTGCATTCTAGAAAAAATAGAGCATAATTTAGCTATTTGAGTTGAGTTAAAGCACATAATTGGTCCTTGGTTCAATTACCCCTGGTAAAGGAGCCAGGAACGGTTGAACCTCGTAATGATAGGCGGATCCCATTCCACGGAATTTTCTCGCAAATTTTTAAAACGGAGGCGAGTTAATTTTCAAAAACCATTTTCAAAACTTTGGTCGAGTTTGACTCGCGAAATTCGTTTCTCTCTCGCAAGGGAGGGGAAAAATTTTGCGATGATAACAGATGCAGCATGGGCCAACACGCTGCCAAGCACACTCGGGTGCACCCGCACCTGGCTAGTCGCCAAGGGAGCTTCTTAGTGGGCTCGGCGCCAGTAGGCCCAAAAGGGCCAGACCTAGACCCCTAGTAGGTCTGATCCAACAAGGATCAGACCCACTAAGGTCACTGGGGAGCCCCTGGTGTAAGGATCAGTTAGTTTTTGTGTATACCTCTATCCGTCAAATATTTTATAAGTCTATCATCATTTGCATGAACCAGATACAGTTCTCATTAGTTCGCATAGAAAAGGAAACTAACTGCTGAAATTATTACTATGTGCTGAAAACAATTTTGCAAATAGATTTCTCTCTAAAATATTGCACAACAGTTTTTGTGTTCCCTTGTTCATCAACAAACCTAGAGGCAAAATTGAAAGGAAATAGTTCCACACAAATGCTTCAAATTAACATCTTTTGGCCAAATATTGTGCTGACCAGCATTAAAATATGACACATGCAACAGCTGACAATCAGGAAATGAAGGAGAAAAAAAAATTTGGAAGAGAAGTAACAACAACAACCATGATAGAAAGAAGCAACTAGAAATCATCATACACCTATTGAACTGTGAAGAGCAGAACGAAGCCAAAAAAAAAAAAGTTTCAAAAACACTAAGCACGAGTCACTTTAATTCCTTTGTCCGTTCTTGTGTTAATCCCTTAATGCAATATCGCCTATAAGCCACTTCAACTTTCACCTTAGTAAGAGCCTTCTTAATCTTCCACAGAAAAGATTAGCACAAGCACATTGTACATAAAGACAAAAATTCCTCTACAAATTTAGCTTCTCTATACAACTTAAGCTTTTAATAATTACCAATTAAGTCTCATGCGTTTAAGATGATAAAAGGGAATATTCCAATACCATTAACAACTTCCTTTGGGGTAATAGGGAGTGAGATATCAAACCTTCCGATGACGGTCAATGGATAATGGCCTTGAAGTGTCCACACATACAAACTTTTGGACAAAATCCACCACTCGCCAGCACTTTGTTCCTTCTCCAAGAGTACTAGTCTCGTATATTGTTGAGAGGAACAACCTACCGAAGGGGCAACTCACTTCACTAGGAGTTGCTCTTAAGATGATATCAAGTGCTAGAATTGTCTCCTATGGCATATCTCGTTGCTGATCACTAAGAAAAACTGCATCAGATGATGAACATCAGCAGTAGAAGCGAATTTTAAAGATACTTTATAGTCTCTTTCTCTCCTTGATCGCTCCGCAACAACAGATTTTCAAAGGAGTTTCACTTAATTGATCAGCCTCAGGAGTGCCTTTGGATAATGATCTGACTAACCCAATGAACTGGACCATGAACTTTCCCTTTTGTCAAGAGTGCTCTTATAATTGGAGACCATTGAAAACACTCAGAAATCGGTTAACAAAATTCAGAAATCGATTACAGTTGACAAGAGATCAACTTTGAAATCAAAATGGAAAAGTAAACAACAGGTCAGAGTTCATCGGAATTTCAAATAGCAAGCATCCTCTACCGTAAGACAGTAACAACTTCAGAGATTTTCGCTATTCAGATTATTGATCAGAAGCAACAAACCAACTTCAAACAATTATAAACAACATCATCGATTGAAATTTCAAACAACAGTCAGATTTCAGATAATCGACTGTCGGAAAACAGTAAGGGCATCGATCATACTTAGATTTATGCAACTTTATTTCACTGATCGCTCAGAATTTCTGGTGATCAATCAAGCAAAACTTGGATTTTAGACAATAAGCATCAATTGGAGTTTTCTTTCGAAAACAGTAATCACCCAAAAAAATGAGAATCGATCCAGATGATCGATCAATTTTCCATGAAAATACTAAAATCGGGTGAATATGATCTAGAAACGGAGTGATGCTGAAATAACAGAAGACGCTTACTGGATTTTAACTAGAGCCAGCCGGAAAAGAAGTTTCACAACTGATATCTCATTGTGCGCACATTGCTATGCTGAATGAAGAAGAAGAGAAAAAAAAATGACAAATAAACAAGAAGCAAAAGCTAATATGCAAAATGAATCGATGAAGCATTTTAGACAGTAATGAATCTGTCATAAACGGGCCTTCATCATATATAGAAATCACGAAAAATCAAAGACAAATTGCAAGGAAAAGGGAAAGAAAAGAAAATAAACACAAAAAAAATGTTGGAATGTAACCATTCCTAATGATCTTGCAAAACGTAGGTCGATGTTACTAGATGCAAATCAACATTACGAACAATGCTTAGGATAAAAAAAAAATTTATAGAAAATGTAAAAGAAAGAAAGAAAGGAAATCGTTATTTACTGTAAATGAATCTGGCTCTGTTGTAGGGAGGGCTTCCTTCAACCAATCGAGAAGAAAATCAGAGGAAAGGAAAAGAAGAAAAAAAAAATAGAAGAAGGGGAGGAAATAGAACAAGAGGATACCAGGGTGAATTGTGGATTCGTGGAGAAGAAGGTGGATGGATCGTGAAAATGGTGAAAGAGGAAGGGATGATGTTAAGAATAGATCGCTGGGGTGAGACGCGGTCAGAGAGGGAAAAGAAGGATGATGCGGTGGTAGGGTGAAAATGGGTGACGATTGGGAGCCCTACGTGCTCTTTTTAAAGAGAAAAAGGGGAAAGTTTGGGAGGGTGGTGTTATCGTCGCGAAATTTTTCCCCCGTCTTCCCTTCCTTGCGGAAGAGAGAAAGAGGAAACGCTTTCGCGCTTCAAACTTTGACCGGATTTTGGAAATTGTTTTGAAATACTCGCCTCCGTTTTTGAAAATTGCGGGAAAATCCATGGGATGGGGCTCGACCTGTCGGTACGAGGTTCGACCGTTCCTGCCGCCTTTAACAGGGGTAATCGAACCAAGGACCAAAATTGTGCTTGACTTAGTTAAATCATCAAAATCATGTTCTATCCTAAATGCACAGAGAATTCAGGCATGTGCTATGAGATTTTGGAAAATGCAAGTTGGAAAACATGATGTATGCTTAGAAAATATTTGGAGTTAAAAAGATTCTCTCAGGAAAAAGCTGAAAGTCAATTTCTCAAGAAACTCAGATGGAAAAGATTTGAAATCTCAGGAAAGTTCATAAAGACTTGGGAAAATTATGAATGGTTGAAAATCCTGGGAAAATGGAAGTGATTCTTGAGAAAAGATGAACCTTTTGAAAAGGGAAACACTTCTTAGGAAAACTTGGACTTTGAGAGTTTTCTTAGGAAAATGATGGAAGATTTATAGGAAAACTCATTGGAGAAGGAATTTCAAAACTTGGGGAATCGAAATCCTGGGAATTTTACCTTTTGAAATACTTGAAAATCGATTTTGGATCTTGGAGAAAGATTGGAAAACTCTTTTGAATCTCTTAAGAAAATATCATTTTCCAGGGAAAACTGTGAAAAAACTTGTCTTTGGAAAACCGATTTTAAAAAAATCCTTAGAGTTTCTTGAGAAATCGATTTCTTGAGAATGAAGTTTTCTTGAGAAAATCTTGAGAAAATCAATGATTTCATGATGCAAATGACATGAGTGAATGAATGCACTTTGAAAAGATTTTCTAAGAGATTTGTTGGAAAAATATGCATTAAGTCAAGATAAATCCTTCACATATCCTGACTGTGGCCATGAATATGTTCAGAATTTAGTTGATTTGATGCACATGATTTTGAAAACTTTGGAAATATGATGTGCATTTTAAGATAGCCTAAGAGTGTAGGCTCAATGTGACTAGTAGAAAGATGACGGATCTGGGTCTCGTCCATATTCCGACTAGGGCCGTAAATATGGATCCCACCGAGTCCATCAACTCCCTAAGAGTTGGTGCACGTGCCATTCGTGAACATCCATAGTGCTTTTGAAATAAAATGCATGAATCATATAATCAGGATATTGCATAAAATCAAACTATATGATATGCATCCTAGTCTAAGCAGGAAATTAAATCTCTTATTCCAAAATTTACATTATTACATCATTAAATAAAGGAAATAAAATAAATTTGCAGACTTCAGCTCCTTCTTTTGAATGTCCTTGCCAAACTTGAAATAAGGTTAGCTCAAATATGTGGGTTTTTCCAAAATTTTCCAATAATATTATGAAATTATTGGATTTAATTGGATATAAACCCTATTCTCATGCTTCCTTGATATTTTGAAATGATGAAAATGCTAGAAATTCAGTGAAAAACAATTTGAAATTCGGAATTGAGGTTAAAATGACCAAAATACCCCTAAAATTAAAGCTACATCTTTAAAATCAGGGTTTCTTGAAGGAAAACTTGGTAAAATTGAGATTTTGAAATTCAAATTGAATCAAATGATGATGAAATTCAGTAAGAGACATGATGACATGCTGCTAAACACATTATGACTGTAAAATCAGAATTTGGTGTATTGCAATTTATCCAAAATAACGAATTTCGCTTGTTTTTCGCTTGGATCTGGGTCCTGCGGGACCCTGTTTTGGTATTATGGATGATCCGAACCTCAAATGGATTCCAAATTGCACCAAATTCGGTATGAAGCATCTAAACACTTTGATAAACAACCTAGAATGCTAAAATTCACGAAATGATATGATTTAAATGCTAAAATTTAAAGGAAGTCCTAAAATGATGGATTTTGCCTATGGATCCGAACCAAATGCAATGCCTAATATGATAATGCAAGATTTACACCATGGAAACTTCTGATATTTTGCAGACTGCTAAAAGACCCGAAATGGAACATTTTTGGTTTTTACAGCCTCGGGATTTGATCCATGGTGAGTTCAGAAATAGGGATTTAATTCTGATGGAGGTAAAAATCACCCTAATCTGATAAAAAAATGCTAAAAAATATAAAATGACCATGGAAATTTATGAAATTAATCAGAGTTATGAAAGACACCAACATGAACAACTTTCATGTTTATGACTTCGGCATTTGATCAACGGAGACACAGATAGAAATATAACTATTTCTGCCTAAACTAACAGACCAGACAAATGTAGCAAAACATGGGGCTGACAAGAAAAATCCGAAGCAGGGGTCAACACTGTTCTAAAAATTACAGGCTTTTCGATTCAAACATAGGACATCTCGGACACCACTTTCATATTTTACAGTTTCGGATTTGGAGCAACACACAAAGAGAAACCATAGCCCTAAGTCGATCCAAGATCTCAGAGGCCCAAATTAGGCTCTGACACGTGTCCCGGACTCTCGGATTTTTGTCAGTCATAAAAAAAAATCCGAAAAATCTGAAAAAATCATATTAAAAACTAAACATTCTCCAGAGTTCAGGGCATTTTTCGGATCGAAAATCGGATCTCCCAGGAGGGAGAACTCGATTTTACAAGTCGGCAAATGTTTTTCAAAACGCATCCCGGGTTACAAAACCCGACTTACCATTTTGGATGTTTACCGCAGTAAACAAATTCAAATGGCTCCGAATTTTTGGCAAAATTTTAGAGACACTTAGGGGCGCATTCCGTGATTTTTTTGAGATTTGTAATAAAAAATAAATGCATGAAATGACGTGTGGACTGACTGACAAAAACAGAGACTTACTGAAAATAAGCAGAATTGAAAAAAAGGCTAAATTAATCCTAATTAATTCATGAAATATGCTAAATGAATGAAATAAAATGCAAATTAAACCTAGCTAACTATATGAATGTTAAAAATCATCAAGGAAGCATAACAAAACATTTTTATATATGTCGTTTTATGAGAATAGCTCAATCCATCCCTCGGATGAGCTCTTTCTTCAAACGACTCCCGATTCGAATTATAGAATCACATCAAGGGGAAAAGAAGTGCACCTTGCTTCGTTACGCAGCGTAGGAGCTCTTGAAATGGGTAGCTGTCACGAGCTTCCTTCTTCCTTCGCTCCGAGCTTCGGATGGTCCACAAAAATCGACCTCTGTTGGAATCGAATTCGCCACAGCACGAGCTCTACTCCACCTTTCTTCAATGAGCCAAAGGGGGGGGGCACGATTTCCAAGGTTCAAAATCGGATTTTAGGAAGGCTAGGTCGGATTTTCCAAGTTCACCAGAGCTAAAAAATGATCTCTCAAGGCTGGGCGTGAACCCTTGTTTTTATAACTTTTCTGAAAAATTTTGAAATTCAAACAGGCTGGATCTGAGCCCTCCATGTGGCGCCATCTCAGGGGGTGCCATTTGGGGGTTTTGAAATTTGAATTTTCCTTTTGCAGGGAGCCCTCAGATGGCGCCACCTCAAAAGGCTATTTTGATTTTTTTGAGAAAATAAAAATGGAAATTTTTGTGGTTGAGACACCTCAGCAGGGGGAATTTGGAATTTTTCAAAAGTTTGCTTGATTCTCTCTGCAGGGAACTCCCAGAAGGCGCCACCTCAGAGGGTGCTCTCTTGGAGTTTGAATTTTAAATTCACTTTTTGTAGGGAGTCTTCAGGTGGCGCCACCTCATGGTGGGCTACCTTTATTAAAAATAAAATAAAAATAAAAAATGGAGCCAAGTGGAGTCCTGGAATGGTGCCACCTCAAAAGGTGTTTGACACATGTCAGAAGGACAGAGCAGTGGGCTCAGAAGGCGCCACCTCAGAGGAATTTGAATTTTGCTTTTTCTGGTGAAAGGAGATCTGGACATGTGGAGGACAAGTGTCAGCTGTCTGGAGAGGCTTTCTCAAATGGCGCCACCTCAGGGGGGAGTTTGAAATTCAAATGGAGGTTGGCCCTGGAGGAATGGAGGATGGACATGTGGCGCCACCTCAGGGTGGCTCCTACAATGCCATGTGGCAAGAGGGAGGAAAAAGAGGGCAGTGACATGTGTCTCCTACTTTTCTGAAAAAAGTAGGGAGAGGACATGTGTCTTCTACTTTTTCTGAAGGAGTGAGAAGGAGACATCTGTTACCTACTTTTTCTGAAAGAAGTAGAAGATGACACGTGGCAGAGGGATGAGAAGGAGGGAAGGGACATGTGGCGCCCTCATAGGCCATCTGGAAAAATCAGAGCTCTGGATTTTCGCCACCTAATGCCTTGTTTGAATTTTAAATGGTTTGCTTTTTCTGAAGAAGGCCAGGAGTGACATGTGTCTCCTACTTTTCTGAAAGAGGTAGGGAGAAGACATGTGTCCTCTACTTTTTCTGAAAGAAGCAGAGAATGACACGTGGCACATGCTTTTTCTGAGGAAATGAGAGCTTGCCATGTGTCCTCTGTAGGAGACACTCCAGAGGGCGCCACCTCAGAGGAGACAAGCCTACCTTTTTTGTAGGAATTTAGGAGTGACACATGTTTCCTACTTTTCTGAAAAAAATAGGGGGAGGACATGTGTCAGGCTATTTTTCTAGAAGGAAGGAGGGGTTGACACGTGTCCCCTGCAGGAGACACACTAGATGGCGCCACCTCAGAGGAGACAAACTCCACTTTTTCTAGACAGGACAACCTATGACACTTGGCATCTCCTGGTAGTCTTTGAAATGACACATGGCGCAGAATGGATAGGGTGACACATGGCAGATAAAGGGGATGACATGTGGCGGCTTCTGAAGGTAGCCCCACACTGACACTTGGCATGGAAATGGGAGGAGAGAGAAATGACAAATGGCGCCAATCTAGGGGACAAGGCTCCTATATTTTTGGGTTTTTCAAAATTCAAATTTTCAGAAGGGGAGCTTGTGTGACACCACTTCAGTGTGGGTCCCACATTGCTTCTTTATTGAAATAAGGATAAAACCACAACTTCTTTTTGGAATTTTCATAAAATCTGGACTAATGGGCAAAACAGGAATTTTGGAAAGAGTTGACCCTTGTAGGGCGATTTTGTAAAAGAAAGATATTTGAAATTGTCAAAAAGGGCAAAATCTGAGGTGAAGTGACTGAAATCCATATTGAAAACTATCCAGATGGTTTTCCTGAGGAAATATTTTGAAATTCAGAGTCCTGGGGGTAAAATGGGAAAAATTGATAATTTTGAAGACCCAGGGTTTTGAAATCAATTTTAAAAAGAGTTAAAATTCGAATCTGGATTGAAAATTTTGAAATCAAGAGTTCTGGACCTCGAAATGACATGCTGTGCAGTGCAGTGATTTGAAATGCTCATGCAATGATATGCAATGATATGCAATGTCATGTCTTATGAAACGCAATCTTGAACCAAGACTCTGGAGATGTCTGTCTCCTGTCAGGAATAAAATTTTGAACATCTGAGTTAAAATTAGAGAAAATTTGAGAGTTTCAGATGAAATTTGGACTTTTGCAAGGTCCGGCTCAGAAAATGACCATTTTGCCCTCCAGCGATTTCAGAGGCTGAATGTTGATGATTAGTGGAAATGTCGGGGAGGTGAGTGAAAATTTGGGGTGTTTACAGATGCCCCTCTTTGCTACTAAGCCGGCTCATGGCCGAGCTTAGTGGCAAAGAAAACACACCAAATTTGGGCTATACGAAAAAAATGCCCCAGTTAGAAGGATCTGACTGGGTGTGAAAAAATTAGCCCGAGGAAGATGGTAGATATGAAGCGAAGAATGGAGAGAAAAGATTCACTCTATGAGAGTGAAGTTCAGGTTTATGCCCTTAACCTGGATGGGACAGAAATACCTCGCATGGAACGAAGCTCAGGTTTTGACCCTTGACCTGATTGGGGAATGGAATATCTCATCGAAATGAGACTCAGGTTTGTACCCTTAACCTGATCGGGCGGAAGATGAAATACCTCTTTGATTGAGGCTCAGGTTTGTACCCTTATCCTGATCGGGCGGGAAATGGAATACCTCTTTGATCGAGGCTCAGGTTTGTACCCTTATCCTGATCGGGTGGAAAATGAAATACCTCTTTGATTGAGGCTCAGGTTTGTACCCTTATCCTGATCGGGCGAAAGATGAAATACCTCTTTGAATGAGGCCCAGGTTTGTACCCTTATCCTGATCGGGCGTTGAATGGAATACCTCATCAAAGGAGGCTCAGGTTTGTACCCTTATCCTGATCGGGCGGAAAATGAAATACCTCTTTGAGTGAGGCTCAGGTTTGTACCCTTATCCTGATCGGGCGGAAAAATGAAATACCTCTTTGGTTGAGGCTCAAGTTTGTACCCTTATCCTGATCGGGCGGAAAATGAAATACCTCTTTGAGTGAGGCTCAGGTTTGTACCCTTATCCTGATCGGGCGGAAAATGGAATACCTCTTTGATTGAGGCTCAGGTTTGTACCCTTATCCTGATCGGGCGGAAAATGAAATACCTCTTTGAGTGAGGCTCAGGTTTGTACCCTTATCCTGATCGGGTGGAAAATGAAATACCTCTTTGATTAAGGCTCAGGTTTGTACCCTTATCCTGATCGGGCGAAAAATGGAATGGAATCCTCGAAGGAATAGACCATGATGGAACCTTTGGATTTTGCACAATAAATCCAATAGGGTTTTTGCAAAAGGAAGGAAAATGGGGTCCCTAAAGCTTGAAAAGGGATTGGTTTTGGGCGTCTCATGGCTGAGACTAAAATCAGCTTTTGAAATTGCCTTTTGCGGGAAATGATTGGTGGTTCGACCTCGAACTGAAATGGGACTGTCTATGGTGGGACAGTGGGGACACAGGGAAGTGTGCAAATTTGAGAGTTCATGCTCTCAAAGAAGGGAAGGAATCAAGTCCTTAAGAGGGATTTAAAACTGGTGTCAGGATGCATCGAAAACGGACATCAAGCTCTCACTTCATATCAGAATAGCTAGAAAATATTGTCAAAATGTTGGAAATTTTGCTGTTGATTCAAAATATTTGAAAATGTTGCACATTTTTGCAAAGATATTCTTTCTTTTCTACCTGAAGCATTACCTCCAAACAAGGTTCACTTCGTAGAATCGAAATTGGAAACCCAAATTGTTTGCAATTGACCTTCTTCAAGGAAGCTATCAATTTCCTTGATATGAGCAGGAAAGAGAATTTGATATTATGAAAGCAATTGATGAAAGAATACTGATAATAGAATGTCACAAAGTTAAAGAGGATTCTTGATAAATTTGGCAGTTTGATATCCTGAGAGCTTCTTTCTGCACTCTTTTGGCTCTCTGGGTTTTTTTTTGCTACATTCTCCTTTATTTTGGAGATGTTTTGACTTTTTCTCTCTTTCTTTTTCCTCTCTTTCTCTCTTTTGGGAAGGGTACGTCACAAACTCCTTCAACTTGGAGATGTTTCGATCCTTCTTGGACGATGGGTTTGGAGATCTTTGGCTGATAGCTGAAATTAAATATCTTTTAGGGATTGTCGAGAGGTTCATCGCATCTGCCTTCATCTTGACAGTGCTTTGGACTTTCCCTGGAAGGATCCGTCACAAACTCCGTCATCTTGGAGATGTTTTGAATCTTCTTTGGCCCCGGGGGTCTACTCGCCTAATTCGCCTTCATCTTGACGACAGGTGAGAGATCTCTTTTGCGGATACTTAATTGCAGCTTAGGTGATTCTGAGGAGACAAGGCTTGGGTAAATGCTCTCTTTTCTAGCACTCAGGATATTTCAACTGCCTCGTCTTTACAAGAATAGCCTTTAAAGATGCGCCATTGACTGCGATCAATATCGATCATCCATGGCTTTGCAAAACATTGAATTTTCTTTGCTGGCCATATCGAGGATTTATCCTTCATCCTTTTGGCTGGCCGATAAAAAGAATTTGAGTTTTGAATCTCTTTTCGCGAAAGCTTCACTCTTTTGGAAGCGATGCTGAAGGTAAATTAAGATAGAGATTAGTGCAATAAAGATTCTGAAATCAACAAATAATTTGACAAATTGACAAAATTTTCTTGAAATCCTTGGTGAAAATGAGTATTTGAAATCCGGCTCAATACATCCGTGACGAAAATTCTCCTCTCTTTTTCCCCAAAAAGAGAGACTCAGGCTTAGCCCTTACCTGAATGGGAAATGGGAAATACTCCTCTCTTCCCTAAAGAGGAGGTGTTTGCAAAACGAACTTTCGAAGAGAAATTGAGCTTTCGTCAAAGCTCCCTAATATTAGACTTCTCTTATGGAAAGGGGGCCGATAATAGTGAGGTCTGAAAATTGGGTCATGAAAGGAACGAGTTCATCACACTCTCCCTGCAAAGAGGGTCTTTCATGACGAAAATTGCCTAGTATGAAATTGGGGGGTCACAAGAAAAGCGAGTCTCCGTCGAGCCTCTCCCTTTGAAAGGGTTTCTTGTGTGAAATTGGAAATTGTTTTGCAAACGGTTCACAAAGACGCGAGTCCCTTCAAACTCTCCCTAGAAAGGGGCTAAGTGAACGGATTGGATAGCATGCGAAAAGAACGAGCTCCCTCGAACTCTCCCTAAAAAGGGTCTCTCGCAAGAGAAAATGATTGAAATTGAATATTGAGATTGTTTGACCCGAAGGTCGAAATTGTGTGACCCGAAGGTCGAAATTGAGAATTGATTGACCCGAAGGTCGAAAATTTGGAATTGGTTGACCAAAAGGTCGAAATTGTGTGACCCGAAGGTCGAAATTGAGAATTGATTGACCCGAAGGTCGAAAATTTGGAATTGGTTGACCGAAAGGTCGAAATTGTGTGACCCGAAGGTCGAAATTGAGAATTGATTGACCCGAAGGTCGAAAATTTGGAATTGGTTGACCGAAAGGTCGAAATTTTGGAAAAAGGTCAAAATTTGGAAATTGATTGACCTAAAGGTCGAAAATTTGGAAATAGATTGACCCGAAGGTCGAAAATTGGAAATTGATTGACCCGAGGGTCGAAATTTGGAAATTTAGTGACCCGAAGGTCGAAATTGGAAATTGAGTGACCCGAAGGTCGAAATTGGAAATTGAGTGACCCAAAGGTCGAAATTTGAGAATTGGATGACCCGAAGGTCGAAATTGGAAATTGAGTGACCCGAAGGTCAAAATTTTGAGAATTGAGTGACCCGAAGGTCGAAATTGCATGATCTGGAGTCAAAATTGAGAATTTGGTAATTGGCATTGAGAATTGGAATTTGAAATTGAAAATTGGGTGACCCTGGGGTCAAAATTGGGAATTGATTGATCCAAAAGATTTGAATTGAGAATTTGGAGGGCAAAATATCAAATTTGAGCAATTGACAGACCCTGATGATCGAAATGACTTGGATCAATAAAGGAGAATGATGTGTTCGAGTCAGAGCTCGAATAAAATATTGAGATCACGAGTCGGAACCCGGATCAACAAAAGAAAATGGAAGGCTCGAATCAGAGCACAAATAAGATAATGAGATCACGAGTCGGAACCCGAATCAACAGAGAAAAATGAAGAGCTCGAATATGAGCTCGAATGAAGATAAAGAGATCACGAGTCGGAACTTGGATCAATAAAGAAAACGAAGAGCTTGAGTCAAGGCTCGAGTATGATAATGAGATCACGAGTCGGAACCCGGATCAACAAAGAAAATGAAGAGCTCGAATCAAAGCTCGAATGAATAGGGAGGTCTTGAGTCGGAACCCAGATCAATAAAAAAAATGAAGAGCTCGCATCTGAGCTCGAATGAATAAAGAGATCTCGAGTCGGAACTCGGATCAACAAATGAAAATGAAGAGTTCGAGTCAAGGCTCGAATAAGTTAGAGAGATCACGAGTCGGAACCCGGATCAACAAAGGAAAATGGAGAGTTCGAGTCGAGGCTCGAATAAAGTAGAGAGATCACGAGTCGGAACCCGGATCAACAAAGGAAAATGAAGAGTTCGAGTCGAGGCTCGAATAAAGTAGAGAGATCACGAGTCGGAACCCGGATCAACAAAGGAAAATGATTTGAATAAAGACACGAGTCGGAACTCGGTTTTCCAAAAAGTTGAAAATGTACCAGCTTGAATACTGGATTTTGAAATAATACCAGTTTGAGTGCTGGGTTTTGGTTCAGTATTGGCGATGATCTTTGGATCATTAGGAATTATGATGGGACTGTTTGTTGAAATCCCAATACCGACCGGATTGTGATTAATGCAATTGAATGCAAATGAATATGAGTTGATGCATATGAATGCACAAGTGCATGAAATGAGGAATTTGTTTATCCTGCCTGCATATAGAACAAAATTTTAAAATGCCCCAGTGTAACTGGGAAAGAAAGTTGGATCATTATTTGAAAGAAACAGGAAGGATTACAAGAGGAGAATAAGTGTTTCAAGTATAAAACTTTTTCAAGTGTCGAGCATTAATAGGATCTGGCAATTCTACTCCATCGGCATTGATGAGCCGATATGAGTTGCGGGGTAATGCTTCTTTGACAACATAGGGACCTTCCCAATTTGGCGACCATTTGCCGCCAGGACGATGCTTGAGATAAGCTGTGGATCGAAGTACTAAATCATTGACTTTGAATCTTCTTTCGATGATAGACTTCGCATATTGCCTGGCTACTCTCTGGCGATAGGATTGAGCATGCTCTGCTGCCTTTAGTCTTCTCTCGTCGAGTAGGTCTAGCTGTACTAGTCGCTGCTGCTGGTATTGATCAAGAGGTAATTGCAGAAGTGAAGCAAATTTCAAGGCGGGTTTCTGAATATGTAGCGGCAATACTACTTTTGTCCCATAGACCAGCTCTGATGGAGTAGCATTCATTGGTGTACGAATGGTGGTCCGATAGGCCCACAATGCATCGTGGATCTTCTCATGCCAGTCACGGCCTGTTTCCACAGTTCGCTCCAAAATACGAATTAAAATCTTGTTGGTGGCCTCTGCCTGACCATTCCCTTGAGGATAATATGGAGCGGAGAAATGATGATAGATCTTGAATTTTGAGCAGAATGTCTTCATTCTTGAAATGACTGCCGTTGTCTGACACAATGTCATGTGGGATGCCGAAACGGCAAAGGATGTTCTTGTGAATAAAAGAGACCACGTGTCGGCCTTCTACTGTGCGGAGACTGATGGCTTCTACCCACTTGGTGAAATATTCTGTTGCGGCAAGGAAGTATTTGTGGCCATTTGAAGCTGAAGGAGTGATGGGACCTACGACATCGAAGGCCCACATGGAGAACGGCCATGGAGAAACAACAGACTGTAAGTAAGTTGCCGGAGCATGGATGGAAGGTGTGTGTATCTGGCATTGCACACACTTCTTCACATGATGATAACAATCTTGTTGCATAGTCTTCCAGTAGTAACCTGCTCTGATGATTTGCTTGACAAGGGTCTGGTAGCCGACGTGGCCACCACAAATGCCTTCGTGTGCTTCCCGCACGACTTCTTTGGCCTCGTCTTCATCTAAACATCTGGAATACTCTGAACTGAATCCGCGACGATAGAGGACATTGGCTAAAATGAAGTATCGAGTAGACATACGCTGGATTGCTCGTTGCTCTTTCTTTGAGAGTTCTGGTGGAAATTCGCCAGTTTCTATGAAAGTTTTGATGTTGTAATACCAAGGCTTCTTCTTTTGCTCAGCTTGGTTTACTTGCTCCGCTGGGATGAAAGCAGGTTGGTCAAGTCTGCCGATTTCAAAAGAGCGACAAGATTCTCCATTCTTGAATGCCATAATGGAGCCTAAACTGGCTAGACTATCAGCCACTTGATTAAAATCTCTCTTGACATGAAAGAGCTGGAATTCTTCAAACTTGCTGACGAGAGCTGAAACAATTTTCTGATAGGGAAATAACTTCTGATCTTTGACCTGCCATTCGGCTCGAATTTGATTAACCACAAGTAATGAGTCGCCATAGGCATGTACTCTCTTGACATTGAAGTCTGATAGAATCTTTAGACCTTGAATCAGGGCTTCATATTCAGCCATGTTGTGAGTGCATTGAAAATCTAACTTGAGAGAAAATGGAATCATCTCCTTCTCAGGAGTGATTAATAAAATTCCGATGCCTATTCCCGCCATATTCTTAGAACCATCGAAGAATAAATTCCAGACTGGAGACTGCTGGATATTGCAAATTTGCTCATCAGGGAAGTCATCTTCGGCTTTTACTTCTTCGGCCAGGGGGAAATCCGCCAATTGATCTGCAATTGCTTGGCCTTTGATTGATTGCTGCGAGACATATTCTAAGTCATACTGCATCAGTAAGACTTGCCATTTCGCGACTCGTCCGCTGAGGAAAGGTTGTTCTAAGATATACTTGAGGGGATTGAGTTTAGACAAAATTTTGATCTCTGATGCTAACAGGTAGTGTCTTAGCTTCTGACACATCCATACCAGAGCTAGGCAGGTCTTCTCTATTTGAGAGTATCTCTTCTCATAATCTATGAAAGTCTTACTCACATAATAAATGGCGTGTTCTATCAGGCTGCCTTCTTTGTATTGTGCCAAGAATCCACCGCATGCGACTTGATTGACTGAGATGTATAATAAAAGAGGTTTTCCCAATTCTGGCGGCTTCAGGATGGGAGGATTAAGAAGATACTTCTTGATTCGATCAAATGATTGCTGGCACTCTGGTCCCCATTCGAACTTCACTCCTTTTCTGAGTAAGTGGTTGAAGGGCTCACATCTCATCGCCAAGTTGGAAATGAATCGTCGGATTGACTGCATACGTCCTTGAAGGCTACGTAGTTCTTTGAGATTCTTCGGGGGTGGCATATCAATAATAGCCTTTGCTTTGGCTGGGTCAACTTCAATTCCCTTTTTGCTGACCAGAAAACCCAACAGTTTGCCTGATTCGACTCCAAAGACACACTTTTGCGGGTTAAGCCTTAACTTGTAAAGGATGAGTCGCTTAAAGACTTGATCAAGAGCTTCAAGGTGATCTTCTTCCTCTTTAGATTTCACGAGAATGTCGTCAACATACGCATCCATGATTTTGCGCATTTGATCGTGAAAGATAACAGCCATTGCTCTTTGATATGTTGCTCCAGCATTCTTGAGCCCAAAAGGCATAACTGTATAACAGAAAGTGCCCCAAGGCGTAGTGAAGGAAGTTTTTGATTGGTCGCGGGCGGCCAACTTAATCTGATTGTAGCCGGAATATCCGTCCATGAAAGAGAACATGGCATGTCCTGCCGTGCTATCGACTAGAAGATCGATGCTTGGAAGTGGATAGTCATCCTTCGGAGTTGCCTTGTTGAGGTCTCTGAAGTCTATGCAGATCCTTACTTTGCCGCTTTTCTTTGGGACAACGACGATATTGTCTAACCAATCTGGGTAGTCAATAGCTCGAATAAATCCTGCTTTGAGCAGATCTTCAAGTCCTTCCTTGACTTGTTGTTCAATTCTGGGATCCATTTTTCTCAGCTTCTGCTTGACTGGCTTAGCATCCGGCTTCAAGACGAGTCGGTGTTCAACCAATTTGGGGTCTAAGCCCGGCATGTCTTCATATGTCCACGCGAACACTTCTTCATGCTGCTTGAGAAAATCTGTAAGCCTTTTCTTTTCTTCTGGACTCAGACTGGTTCCGATCTGGAGAATTTTGGGATCTTCCTCTGAACCGATATTGACACCTTCAGTTGGATCTTGTACTAGAGGAGATGGTTCGTCCTGCTTCTGAACTGCGGCGAACTCCGGTAATTCCTGAAGAGACTGATCATATTCTGCACAATCATCAGACTGCTTTGCACTCTTGTCATTTCCGGTGCTTGCTTTGATCCTGTGAATTGCTGTCAACTTTTGAGAGGCCTTGGGATTGAGAACGAGCTTCTTGATTGTCCGAGAAGTCATTCTGAAATTTTGGAGAAGAAATTTTGGTTCAGACAAATTGGCCTATAGTAAGACAAGCAATCATTTGAAGAGAACCATACATAAAATGGCATTGAATTATAAAATGATGAGACAAACAGAAAGGGAGTAGATGGCATCCGGATAGACAAAGAAACTTAGAATTTTATTGATTGAATTGATCAATGACATTGGTAAAATGAGACATTTTATTTGGAAAAGAATAGAAAGGAAATAACAAATGGTCTTCATTGTGCCCCCTTGACAAAAACAGTCTTCTTTGACGAGCTTCCGCCGGCAAATCCTAGTCCTGCTCTGTGGGGACGATGCTTCTGAATCATTGGCTCGATGCGGCCGTCCTCGTTCTTGCCGAGTCCCTTGAAGGGTTGATAACCATGTTTTAGAAGCAAATCAAATCCCTTTCTTGACTTCATGAATTGCGGAAACAAGGGATGATCCTTAATGGTGCCGTAGTCGATTCGACCTCCAACCTTGAAGAATTAAGGACCTTTCCATCGGGTCATGGCTACTGTGTGCAGAGATGGCTCTGAGGATGCCTGAAGTATTTCTCGATTCTCTCCGAGATTGATCTCTTTACTTTCCCTGATGCTGGGAATATCTGCATTGAATGATGGCCGAGGAATCATGGGCTGCGGGAGCCTTTCTTCTGGGTCTTCTCCCAGTATTGTGGTTATCATTCCACCCTTTGACCACTTCACACATTGATGGAGGGTGAAAGGCACTGCATTAGCATTGTGAATCCACGTCCTACCGAGCAGCAAGTTGTAGGTTGGTGGTACATTAACCACATGGAAAAGGACAGAGTGCACCGAATAATTAATGAACACCTCCAGGAATATCTTGCCCTTGGCCGTTTGACCATGATTGTCAAACCCATAGATAGTGATGGGATCCGGAATATATTCCTCGTCCTTGATCCCTAATGCCTTTGCGGTCATTTCGGGACATATGTTGAGGCTACTGCCTCCATCGACCAGCACATGGGGAACCGTCATTCCTCTGACTCGAACGACGATGTAAAGAGCATTATTGTGAAAGGAATGAGGCTTTGGAAGGTCCTCATCCGAGAAGGTAATTGGTGCATTGGTCATGGCGGAGTTCACAATCTGTGCCATGTCTTCAGGAGTGGTACTGGGTTTAACTTTGATTTTCCTGAGTAAATCATCCAGTACTTGCTGGTGCTTTCTAGAATTCTTGGCCAAGTCAAGGATGGAGACATTGGATAAAGCAGTCAGAGGCTTCTGACTTGAATTCTCTGGCCTTGGTCTAACGATTTGCTTGAAGAAGTCAGGAGTTCCTTTTGATTTGGGAACTGACTTCACAGGTGCTTCTGCAACTTTCATTTTACTGAATGCTGAAATTAAGTCCATCTTCTTAGAATCTGGAGCCGCTTGTCGTAGCACCGTCACCTGATGTTGAACTTGGAGATCTTGCGCAGAACATGGCTTGATATGTTCATGCGGTAGAAATGGTTGTGCAGACACTACTGCTGTGGTGTGTGAAGGGAAGGGGTGATTGAGAATGTCCATTTTCTCTTCTTCTTCTCCTTCTACCAATAGATTCTTTTCAATGAGATCTTGCACGATGTTTTTGAGAACAAAGCAGTTCTCGGTGTTGTGTCCCACTGTCCTGTGGAACTTGCAGAACTGATCTTTCCATTTCCCCATGGGCACAGGGGGATCGGCCAATCTGGGCAATTTGACCATCTCTTTTGATAGCATGTACTCGAGCACATCCTCGAGTGATTGGTCAAGAGGAGTAAATTTTCTGTCGTAGCTCCATCCTTCATGTTTGGTCTTCTCACGTAGTTTCGGCCCTTGATCCTGCTGAGGAGGCTTGCTGAACTGAGGAGCAGGCTTTGCTTTCTGATCTTTGTGGTTCGAACTGCCTGAGCTGTAACAGTAATCTTTCTTCTGCCCTTTGTATCGTTTTTGGCCTTTGTTGCTGTTGTTGGCAGAATAAGTAAAGTGAGCTTTCTTCTTCTGCTCACCATGGGAGTTGTTCTTGGAAAAGGTGAAGCCTTCATAGACTCCATTTTCCACACTCAGCTCGAGCCATTCGGCTCGTTCAGTCAGCTCAATGAAGGTCCTGGACGGCGCTGTGGAAATTAATCCTCTTAACGGCTGCGAGAAATTGTTGAGGATTAAGGACAATGCATGCCTTTCCGAGATAGGATCTCTCATCTTATTACAGGCTGATCTCCACCTGTGAATGAAGTCCCGTGCTTTTTCATTCTCGTTCTGTCTCAAATTGCAGAGATGACTTAATGTAGGCAGCGCTTCTGTGTTGAACAAGAAGCGTTCAATGAATAGATTTACAACTTTGTCGAACTCCTTGAGCTCGATGGGGTTGATATGCTCAGCATACCACTTGGCTGCAACTCCTTCCAAGCTGCGGGGGAAGCATAGAAACAATGCTCGGTTATCCTTTCTGAACCTTGAGCATTCTGCGAAGAAGGTGGCGAGATGAGCTTTTGGGTCGCCAGAACCATCGAATTTGATGAATTTACGGGGGAGATTCTCCAGATCATCATCCCCTTCTAAGCCGTCATAGAAGTCCTCACTGGTGAAGACTTTCTTGCCCTTGTCGCGGGCTTGCAGATCTTTGACAACTCGGGCCATTTCTTTGAACTGCGCTTGCAAAGGCTCTTCTTTATCTCTGCTCTTTGATCTGCGGCTTTTACTTTGGCCACGCTTCTCAAATGTCGGAGGCACCTCATATTCTTCATCTGTGTTTTCAGTGGAATCTGATTCATCTGAAATCTCTTCTGGCTGGATTTGCTTCTTGGGAGCCTTCTTACTCCTGCGACCATGGAACCTTTCTCTGAATGGGTTCCTTTCTGAGCTGGTCCCGGGCTGCTCATTCATCATCTTATTCATCATTTTTCTGAACATGGCATACATTTGAGGGTCTATGCCATCGTCTTCTTGCTGCTGCTCTCGACTCTTCTCAGATCGAGGGGAACTCATCTCTTCTTCCGAGGCTGACGAGTACTGGGATGCTGTGGTTCTTTTGCCTGATCTTGTCTCAACCATCAAATGATATGGATGCTTTCTGCAGGGTAAAAGACCTGATTAGATTTTGAAGGAATTAGCTTTTAGAAGAAATATTTGTTGAAAATATGGTAGACAATTTGGAAAAGATGTCCCATTACTAGGGACTGAGTCGTCGTGGGAATCACGACAATTGTGTTGTCATTTCTTCTACAAAAAAATAAACAACGAAAATGTGCCTTGTTACCTAGGCGAGGTCGTCAAACCATAATGGAAGGAAATAGAATTTTATTAAAATGAGAAGAATAAGATTTTATTGATCTTGACAAAGAGGTGGAGGACAGACGATTTTCCACCATTCATGATAGTCGGCAGACACTCTAGGACCTGGAAAGATTTTAAGAGAGACAAAGGAATCCCATCCGTAGCGAGCAGAATGATATGCCCCGGACCATTGTGCGGAAGTGAGATCAAACTCTGCCATAGCTCCTGATAACAGTCGGGCTTCGACATATTGCTGTCTCTGAGAGAACTGCCGAACACATCTCTCTGGTTGGTAGTAAGTGCAGAAGAATGGTCCTAGCAACTTGAACCGCTTACCATAAGCGTAGGTATATCTGGGAGGAGATATTTGCCGATCAAAATAGTCCCAAACAACGTCATCCTCTTGAATGTTGTTGATCATAGACCGGTACTGCGCCACTGGAAGGAGTTCTTGACCATTGTATCTGAAAGAGCTTGCTCGGGTTGGAACATGCTGGAAAAACCAGGACTGAAGTGCGTAGATGCATCCTTCAACTAAAATGGACTCTCCAAGTGAGAATCGAGTCAGACCTCGATAAAGGAAGGCGAGCGCTGCCATGGCTATGGAGAGGCGATTGGTTTGCCGACTTCCCCATCTTCTCATAAGCTGGATTATCCTGACGTCCATGTAGTTCTGTCCATCTGGGAAAAGGGACAGTCCTACGGTGCATAGAACCATTGCATTCTGAATCTTTTCTTTAGCTGTTCTTGATAGCGAGCTGACTTCGACGAAGGTCCCGTACTGGCGGTACAACTCAAGTAGGTCAACATATTCATCTCCTTCTAACTGGATCAGGGGCCAAGATCGGCGGCCTGTCATACGGGCTAAGGAGTCTTGGGGGTCCAAACCCTTGACATTGATAAGGAATTGATGCTCTAATGGGTCGCTTGGTCGACCAGCCGGTTCTGGCAACCCCATGATTTCTGAAAATTCATCCATTAAAACAGTCATCTCTCCCCACGGGAACCAGAAGGTACACGTCCGAGGATTCCATCGCTCCGCCATTGCATGGATCAGGTTGCCATTGATGGTCTGCTTTCCGACTGCTGATGCCAGCTCTAATCCGCACGCGCTCAAATGGTCCGGGAACATTCGAGAAAAGCTCTTTAGCCAGGAATAATACCACCGGGGAATGAAAGTTCCGGTGCTAAGAGCTCGATGTTCAGGACGACCTTGTCGCACCTCGAAGGAGATGTGACCTTCAGGAAAGATAGGATCGACTTGACTGGATGCCATCGAACTGAAAGCAGAGAAAGACTCAGAATGAGACTTAGGAAAATGTGGAAATTTTTGAAAAAAATTTTGCAGGCAGGATAAAATGCAGCTGGAAATTCGAGATCCAGTAGAAAGGGAGAGTGGAAAATCACCTAAAGTTTTGAAAGAAATGGGATATTTGAGAAAATCATCTAGGGTTTGAGAAAAAAGACCTTGTGGAAAATAAGGATATTTTGAAAAAGACCTAATGAGTTGAAAAATATTGGAAAATATAAAGAATTGAGGAAATAACACACATACAATCACATCCTGCACAAACATTTATGCGCATACAGCACTCCCTAAAAGGCTGACTCTAGATGCATCAATTTGAAAATAGCTGTAGGACCTTAATCCTAACTCTAAGTTCAGATCATCTTTGTCCAATCCAGTGATGCCGATATACCCGAACCGAAATCCAAGGTACGTGGCATAGAGTTTCAACTCCGGTTCTAGGGTAAGGTTTTCCAACATCCTTGAGCACCTACCGATATACTTCGGACTGTGGCCCGCGGTACGTGGTAGGGGGGTGTTAACCCAAATAGTTGGCCCAGTTGTGAGGCTCTGTCCCGAACTATGGTTCTGGAAGAGAGCCCAGCAACGTGAAGACCGGGACAATATAGGTAAGGGAGATTTTAAAAAATGATCACATGCAAGAAATAGATGGCTCTAAGTCCTAGAGAGATAGATTTTGAAAACTTTTGAAGAAGCATACATTGTTTGCATTCAGATCCTAAATTGAGGAGAGTTGTATTTAGACCTAAGTCTATGTGAGCATGAAAATTTCTCCTCAATATAGTCCTACCAAACCATGCCTAAGCTATATGCAGTCAATGTCAGCTAGGTCAGAATCTAGGCTCCTAGGTTCGCATGATAGCAAAAGTAAAGAGCTGACATTTTGTGAACATGATTTCGATAATTGAACTAAGTCAAGCATAATTTAGGTCAGACAAGGACAGGTCCCATCACGGTCGCCAAACCTGTTATCGTCGCGAAATTTTTCCCCCGTCTTCCCTTCCTTGCGGAAGAGAGAAAGAGGAAACGCTTTCGCGCTTCAAACTTTGACCGGATTTTGGAAATTGTTTTGAAATACTCGCCTCCGTTTTTGAAAATTGCGGGAAAATCCATGGGATGGGGCTCGACCTGTCGGTACGAGGTTCGACCGTTCCTGCCGCCTTTAACAGGGGTAATCGAACCAAGGACCAAAATTGTGCTTGACTTAGTTAAATCATCAAAATCATGTTCTATCCTAAATGCACAGAGAATTCAGGCATGTGCTATGAGATTTTGGAAAATGCAAGTTGGAAAACATGATGTATGCTTAGAAAATATTTGGAGTTAAAAAGATTCTCTCAGGAAAAAGCTGAAAGTCAATTTCTCAAGAAACTCAGATGGAAAAGATTTGAAATCTCAGGAAAGTTCATAAAGACTTGGGAAAATTATGAATGGTTGAAAATCCTGGGAAAATGGAAGTGATTCTTTAGAAAAGATGAACCTTTTGAAAAGGGAAACACTTCTTAGGAAAACTTGGACTTTGAGAGTTTTCTTAGGAAAATGATGGAAGATTTATAGGAAAACTCATTGGAGAAGGAATTTCAAAACTTGGGGAATCGAAATCCTGGGAATTTTACCTTTTGAAATACTTGAAAATCGATTTTGGATCTTGGAGAAAGATTGGAAAACTCTTTTGAATCTCTTAAGAAAATATCATTTTCCAGGGAAAACTGTGAAAAAACTTGTCTTTGGAAAACCGATTTTAAAAAAATCCTTAGAGTTTCTTGAGAAATCGATTTCTTGAGAATGAAGTTTTCTTGAGAAAATCTTGAGAAAATCAATGATTTCATGATGCAAATGACATGAGTGAATGAATGCACTTTGAAAAGATTTTCTAAGAGATTTGTTGGAAAAATATGCATTAAGTCAAGATAAATCCTTCACATATCCTGACTGTGGCCATGAATATGTTCAGAATTTAGTTGATTTGATGCACATGATTTTGAAAACTTTGGAAATATGATGTGCATTTTAAGATAGCCTAAGAGTGTAGGCTCAATGTGACTAGTAGAAAGATGACGGATCTGGGTCTCGTCCATATTCCGACTAGGGCCGTAAATATGGATCCCACCGAGTCCATCAACTCCCTAAGAGTTGGTGCACGTGCCATTCGTGAACATCCATAGTGCTTTTGAAATAAAATGCATGAATCATATAATCAGGATATTGCATAAAATCAAACTATATGATATGCATCCTAGTCTAAGCAGGAAATTAAATCTCTTATTCCAAAATTTACATTATTACATCATTAAATAAAGGAAATAAAATAAATTTGCAGACTTCAGCTCCTTCTTTTGAATGTCCTTGCCAAACTTGAAATAAGGTTAGCTCAAATATGTGGGTTTTTCCAAAATTTTCCAATAATATTATGAAATTATTGGATTTAATTGGATATAAACCCTATTCTCATGCTTCCTTGATATTTTGAAATGATGAAAATGCTAGAAATTCAGTGAAAAACAATTTGAAATTCGGAATTGAGGTTAAAATGACCAAAATACCCCTAAAATTAAAGCTACATCTTTAAAATCAGGGTTTCTTGAAGGAAAACTTGGTAAAATTGAGATTTTGAAATTCAAATTGAATCAAATGATGATGAAATTCAGTAAGAGACATGATGACATGCTGCTAAACACATTATGACTGTAAAATCAGAATTTGGTGTATTGCAATTTATCCAAAATAACGAATTTCGCTTGTTTTTCGCTTGGATCTGGGTCCTGCGGGACCCTGTTTTGGTATTATGGATGATCCGAACCTCAAATGGATTCCAAATTGCACCAAATTCGGTATGAAGCATCTAAACACTTTGATAAACAACCTAGAATGCTAAAATTCACGAAATGATATGATTTAAATGCTAAAATTTAAAGGAAGTCCTAAAATGATGGATTTTGCCTATGGATCCGAACCAAATGCAATGCCTAATATGATAATGCAAGATTTACACCATGGAAACTTCTGATATTTTTCAGACTGCTAAAAGACCCGAAATGGAACATTTTTGGTTTTTACAGCCTCGGGATTTGATCCATGGTGAGTTCAGAAATAGGGATTTAATTCTGATGGAGGTAAAAATCACCCTAATCTGATAAAAAAATGCTAAAAAATATAAAATGACCATGGAAATTTATGAAATTAATCAGAGTTATGAAAGACACCAACATGAACAACTTTCATGTTTTTGACTTCGGCATTTGATCAACGGAGACACAGATAGAAATATAACTATTTCTGCCTAAACTAACAGACCAGACAAATGTAGCAAAACATGGGGCTGACAAGAAAAATCCGAAGCAGGGGTCAACACTGTTCTAAAAATTACACGCTTTTCGATTCAAACAGAGGACATCTCGGACACCACTTTCACTTTTTACAGTTTCGGATTTGGAGCAACACACAAAGAGAAACCATAGCCCTAAGTCGATCCAAGATCTCAGAGGCCCAAATTAGGCTCTGACACGTGTCCCGGACTCTCGGATTTTTTTCAGTCATAAAAAAAAATCAGAAAAATCTGAAAAAATCATATTAAAAACTAGACATTCTCCAAATTTCAGGGCATTTTTCGGATCGAAAATCGGATCTCTCAGGAGGGAGAACGCGATTTTACAAGTCGGCAAATGTTTTTCAAAACGCATCCCGGGTTACAAAACCCGACTTACCATTTTGGATGTTTACCGCAGTAAACAAATTCAAATGGCTCCGAATTTTTGGCAAAATTTCAGGGACACTTAAGGGCGCATTCTGTGATTTTTTTGGGATTTGTAATAAAAAATAAATGCATGAAATGACGTGTGGACTGACTGACAAAAACAGAGACTTACTGAAAATAAGCAGAATTGAAAAAAAGGCTAAATTAATCCTAATTAATTCATGAAATATGCTAAATGAATGAAATAAAATGCAAATTAAACCTAGCTAACTATATGAATGTTAAAAATCATCAAGGAAGCATAACAAAACATTTTTATATATGTCGTTTTATGAGAATAGCTCAATCCATCCCTCGGATGAGCTCTTTCTTCAAACGACTCCCGATTCGAATTATAGAATCACATCAAGGGGAAAAGAAGTGCACCTTGCTTCGTTACGCAGCGTAGGAGCTCTTGAAATGGGTAGCTGTCACGAGCTTCCTTCTTCCTTCGCTCCGAGCTTCGGATGGTCCACAAAAATCGACCTCTGTTGGAATCGAATTCGCCACAGCACGAGCTCTACTCCACCTTTCTTCAATGAGCCAAAGGGGGGGGGCACGATTTCCAAGGTTCAAAATCGGATTTTAGGAAGGCTAGGTCAGATTTTCCAAGTTCACCAGAGCTAAAAAATGATCTCTCAAGGCTGGGCGTGAACCCTTGTTTTTATAACTTTTCTGAAAAATTTTGAAATTCAAACAGGCTGGATCTGAGCCCTCCATGTGGCGCCATCTCAGGGGGTGCCATCTGGGGGTTTTGAAATTCGAATTTGCCTTTTGCAGGGAGCCCTCAGATGGCGCCACCTCAAAAGGCTATTTTGATTTTTTTGAGAAAATAAAAATGGAAATTTTTGTGGTTGAGACACCTCAGCAGGGGGAATTTGGAATTTTTCAAAAGTTTGCTTGATTCTCTCTGCAGGGAACTCCCAGAAGGCGCCACCTCAGAGGGTGCTCTCTTGGAGTTTGAATTTTAAATTCACTTTTTGTAGGGAGTCTTCAGGTGGCGCCACCTCATGGTGGGCTACCTTTATTAAAAATAAAATAAAAATAAAAAATGGAGCCAAGTGGAGTCCTGGAATGGTGCCACCTCAAAAGGTGTTTGACACATGTCAGAAGGACAGAGCAGTGGGCTCAGAAGGCGCCACCTCAGAGGAATTTGAATTTTGCTTTTTCTGGTGAAAGGAGATCTGGACATGTGGAGGACAAGTGTCAGCTGTCTGGAGAGGCTTTCTCAAATGGCGCCACCTCAGGGGGGAGTTTGAAATTCAAATGGAGGTTGGCTCTGGAGGAATGGAGGATGGACATGTGGCGCCACCTCAGGGTGGCTCCTACAATGCCATGTGGCAAGAGGGAGGAAAAAGAGGGCAGTGACATGTGTCTCCTACTTTTCTGAAAAAAGTAGGGAGAGGACATGTGTCTTCTACTTTTTCTGAAGGAGTGAGAAGGAGACATGTGTTACCTACTTTTTCTGAAAGAAGTAGAAGATGACACATGGCAGAGGGATGAGAAGGAGGGAAGGGACATGTGGCGCCCTCATAGGCCATCTGGAAAAATCAGAGCTCTGGATTTTCGCCACCTAATGCCTTGTTTGAATTTTAAATGGTTTGCTTTTTCTGAAGAAGGCCAGGAGTGACATGTGTCTCCTACTTTTCTGAAAGAGGTAGGGAGAAGACATGTGTCCTCTACTTTTTCTGAAAGAAGCAGAGAATGACACGTGGCACATGCTTTTTCTGAGGAAATGAGAGCTTGCCATGTGTCCTCTGTAGGAGACACTCCAGAGGGCGCCACCTCAGAGGAGACAAGCCTACCTTTTTTGTAGGAATTTAGGAGTGACACATGTTTCCTACTTTTCTGAAAAAAATAGGGGGAGGACATGTGTCAGGCTATTTTTCTAGAAGGAAGGAGGGGTTGACACGTGTCCCCTGCAGGAGACACACTAGATGGCGCCACCTCAGAGGAGACAAACTCCACTTTTTCTAGACAGGACAACCTATGACACTTGGCATCTCCTGGTAGTCTTTGAAATGACACATGGCACAGAATGGATAGGGTGACACATGGCAGATAAAGGGGATGACATGTGGCGGCTTCTGAAGGTAGCCCCACACTGACACTTGGCATGGAAATGGGAGGAGAGAGAAATGACAAGTGGCGCCAATCTAGGGGACAAGGCTCCTATATTTTTGGGTTTTTCAAAATTCAAATTTTCAGAAGGGGAGCTTGTGTGACACCACTTCAGTGTGGGTCCCACATTGCTTCTTTATTGAAATAAGGATAAAACCACAACTTCTTTTTGGAATTTTCATAAAATCTGGACTAATGGGCAAAACAGGAATTTTGGAAAGAGTTGACCCTTGTAGGGCGATTTTGTAAAAGAAAGATATTTGAAATTGTCAAAAAGGGCAAAATCTAAGGTGAAGTGACTGAAATCCATATTGAAAACTATCCAGATGGTTTTCCTGAGGAAATATTTTGAAATTCAGAGTCCTGGGGGTAAAATGGGAAAAATTGATAATTTTGAAGACCCAGGGTTTTGAAATCAATTTTAAAAAGAGTTAAAATTCGAATCTGGATTGAAAATTTTGAAATCAAGAGTTCTGGACCTCGAAATGACATGCTGTGCAGTGATTTGAAATGCTCATGCAATGATATGCAATGATATGCAATGTCATGTCTTATGAAACGCAATCTTGAACCAAGACTCTGGAGATGTCTGTCTCCTGTCAGGAATAAAATTTTGAACATCTGAGTTAAAATTAGAGAAAATTTGAGAGTTTCAGATGAAATTTGGACTTTTGCAAGGTCCGGCTCAGAAAATGACCATTTTGCCCTCCAGCGATTTCAGAGGCTGAATGTTGATGATTAGTGGAAATGTCGGGGAGGTGAGTGAAAATTTGGGGTGTTTACAGGTGGTCGGTTGGAGATGAATGAAGGAAGGAGGCTGTGGAGGATCGGATGATGGAGAGGATTGAGGGTGGAGAAGAGAGGAATCAATGGGTTAATGGAGGAGAGGAAGCTTCTGGAGGAAGGTTTTTCGAGAGTGTATGGGAGAGAGAAGGGCAAGAGTCCGAGAAACCCTAACTTGGTTAAAAGGGAATTTTTTTCAAAATTTTCCAAAAAAGGTCTTTTAAAACAAATTTTTCTAAAAAACGGGTCTTTAAAGCCATTTTTTTTTTGTCATTTTCTTCATTATTCTAATTTTTTTCATTCTTTTCTCGGTATTTCCTAATTTTTTTGTTATTTTTTAAATAAAATTCTAAAACCTAAGCAGTACGAGAGAAAAAACTATATTTTTTTTTTTGTATTTTTTTGGAAAAATATTTACAAAAGAAGGTTTTCAAGGCTATTTTGAGAAAATTTCTCCAAAAATGGGTTTGGACCCAAGTTTTGAGAAAATATTCCAGTTTTAAACCTCGAATCGAGGAATATAACATGATGGATCCCAATGTATGTCGGATGGACTGTCCGAGCTATTTAAAAACTATTTTTGGTTTTTTCTGTAATTTTAATTTAAAGGTTTGGACAACGAGACTCAGATCTGGATCTAGATCCAAAATTGAGTCAGATATATAAAATGGTTTTAATTTCAATAAAATTTTGAGAAACAAACTGGTATTTAGATTTTAAACTGACTCAATTACTCAAAAAAATGAGGTCAGGGGCAAAAGGAGAATATTTACAACATTTTGAAAAATTTGGGGTGTTCACAGATGCCCCTCTTTGCTACTAAGCCGGTTGAAAACCGAGCTTAGTGGCAAAGAAAACACTCCAAATTTTGAAAATGTCCCAGTCAGCAGATCTGAACTGGGTGTGGAAGAATTTATTTAAAAGACATGGCTTTTCAGGCTTAACATCTTATCCTGAATGGCTTGGGGAAGATGAAATCCTTGAAAATGATATGACTAAATAGAAATGAGGAAATTGTGATGGGACTTTGGGTAAAGATCCCAAAATGATGAAAGACAAGAATTTTGATCAAGTCTCATGGGTGAGACAAGATCAGCCTTTTGAAATGACTCAGGTTTAGCCTTTAACTTGGATGGGACGAAGATAGATCAAGGTAATTAAGATGGGGAAAGGAATATAAGTGGACCTCGATGGGACATTTTTGAGAGAAATGCCTTGTGAGATGTAAATATAATCCTTTCTTGGATGGATGTACAGAGCATGGATTCCTTCGTGGGAAGAACCATAATGGGACTGAAAGAAAACACACCTCGTCGAAACGAGAGAAACTCGTTTGGAACGAGATTCAGGTTTAACCAAAACCTGAAAAAGGAAGATACCTCGTGGCATGTGGTTCAGGCTTAACCCTTAACCTGAAGGGGACGACCAAATGGAATCTCTGAATGAAGAAACCATGATGGGACCTTCAAAGTTTGGACGAACATATCCGAAAGGGGTTTGCGAAAGAAAAAAGATGGAATTCCCTAAAGCTTGGAAAATGGATGATTTTCGGTGCCTCATTGCTGAGACTGAAAATAGCTTTTTGAAAATCACAGACCTCTCACAAAAGGTATAGGTTTGACCCTTAACCTGAGTGGGTACGACCATACGGATTTCTCAAATGGAGAAACCGTGATGGAACAAAAGAGATACTTCAGCTGAATGAGGCAACTCTTCTGGGAATGTGAGAGATGAAAAATGAAAAGATGTGAGGCAATGAACGATGAATAAGGTAACAGGAGGCAAATCTTTCGATGGTGTGAAAGATAATAAGGTAATCCTTTTAGTAAGGAGAAGAAGAATCTCTTGACAAGGCGAAAGATGGAATAAGGCGATACTTTTAGTAAGGAGAAGGCAAGTCTTTCGATCAAAGCGAAAGATGAGGAAGGAAATCCTTTTAGAAAGGAGAAGGTGAAAACAAAATATGAAGATGATAATCCTTTTAGCAAGGAGAAGGCAAAATATGAAATATGAATATGGCAATCATTTTAGCAAGGAGAAGGCAAGATGTGAAATATGAAGATGGTGTTACGACAATGAAGCCATACATGATACTTCAAGTACAAGGTTTTGATGATGAGCAAGTGGAATCAACTGCATTTCAGCTAAGGCTATGAAGAAATTGAAGAATTCAGTGAAGAATCCTTGAAGACTAGTGTGCAAATGTTTAATTCATTAAAAGTCTTAGATTCTTGTAAGTGCCTTACTTAGAGTGCATATTTAGGTTGCATTTCATCTTAAAAGTCTTTAGAAAAACTTTTCTAAAAGAAACTCTTTTGAAAATCTTTTTAGAAAACTCTTTTCTTAAATTTTCATGTTTATTATTCGACCAATAGACTTATCAGTCGACTAATCCTTTCACGCCATATTTTCTAAAAAGTCATTCTTGTCAAATTAGTCGACCGAAGGTTTTATCAGTCGACTAGACAGAATGTCTGTTTTCTAGAAAATTAGCAGCAGTTGACTAATGGTTTTTCAGTCGACTGAACAGAACATGTGTTTTCTGAAAAATTTAGCAGCAGTCGACTAATGCTTTTTATCAGTCGACCGAACAGAATGTTTGTTTTTCAGAAGTTTTTAGCAGCAGTCGACTAAAAGGTTTTTCAGTCTACTGATGATATTATCAGTCGACTAACTTTAATTAAGTCGACTAAGTTTCAAAAGTTCAGAATTTCAAACGGCTCGATTAACAGATCAGTCGACCGACGATAACTGTCAGTCTACTAATAACTAACTATTAGTCGACTAACTGATGTTTCAGTCGACTAATTTTGCCATTTTCCTGAAACTTCAAAAAGGCGTGTCTTTTCATTTTTCAAACGTTTTGATCGTTCGAAATGGACCGTTTTGACACCCTTTCATACTCTCAACGTATGGAATCCTTTAACTATAAATATGAGTGCATTTTACACTAAAAACAACAATTCAATCAATTTGAATCTTGCTTTTCACTCTTATTCAGTCAAGTATTGATTTTCTCACTCACGTGATATTTCCACTTCAGTTTTTCACTCAAATCACTTTGAGAGATAGTGAATTCGTGAGTAGAGTGTTTCAACAATCTCAAAAGCCAATTGCATCTCATTTGCATTCAAAAGGAAGGCTCATAGGTTGTATTGTAAGTTGTTATTTCTTTTGTGTAAAAAGGACTCCTTGGTGTAAAGGAGTTGTTTGCTTTCAATAGGATTGTTACTGAACGTGGGACCGGTTATGGTCTGTGTGATCTTGTAGTTTATAAGGTTGATAGTGGAAAATCTCAAGCGGGTTTTGCTTGGGGATTAGATGTAGGTGGGGTTTGACCGAACCAGGATAAAATCTTGTGTTCTTTGTGTGTTTGCTTTGAGATTTGCAAAATCCTTCAATATTCCGCAGAAAGTTTTAAAAGCACTATTCACCCCCCCTCTAGTGCTCGTTGCCTTGATCCTAGTGCACTTTCATTTGGTATCAGAGCACAGGTTTGCTATTACTTTGATTTGACCATCATCTAGCATGACAACTACAACTTCTCAGCACAAAGAAGGAAGCTCCTCTGTTCGTCCTCCTCTCTTTGATGGAACAAACTATGGATACTGGAAAGTAAGAATGACAATATTCCTGCAATCCATGAATCTCGATATCTGGAGAGTTGTTTCAGAAAAGTACCAAACTCCATCAACTGATTTCAGCCGATGGACCGATGATGAAAAGAAGACTGCTTCACTTAATGCCAAGGCAATGAATGCCTTATATTGTGGCGTTGACAAGGTAGAGTTCAATCGCATCTCTCAATGTTCTACAGCTAATGAAATCTGGCATACTCTTCTCGTAACACACGAAGGTACGTCAAAGGTAAAGGAATCTAAAATTGCTTCTTTAGTTCATAAATTTGAATTGTTCAAAATGAAGCAAAATGAATCTATATCGGACATGGTAACTAGAATGACTGATATAACTAACACTTTGAAATCCCTTGAAAAAGAATATTCACAAGTGGATTTAGTCAGAAAGATTCTAAGGTGTTTAACTCCTGAATGGGAGAGAAAAACCACTGCTATTGAAGAAGCAAATGATCTTAATACTCTCACTCTTGAAGACTTAGTTGGTAACCTAATAGCATATGAGGTCCAACTTCAAGACAGACATGAAGAAGAGCCTAAGAAGAAATCTCTTGCTTTCAAGGCTACTTCTGACTCAGAAAATTCTGAAGAAGATGAAGATGAAGATATTGCCCTCATCACAAGACAATTCAGAAGATTCATCAAAAAGGGAAGATTTCAAAGAAAGGCAAAGAAAGCAGATTCTTCCATTCCCAATGAAGTAAAGTGCTTTAACTGCAAAAAGGCAGGACATATCAAGAAAGATTGTCCTCTTCTCAAATTCAAGCCCAAGGACCAATTCAAGAAGAAAAAGGCATTTCAAGCATGTTGGGATGATAGTGACTCCTCTTTCGATGAAGAATCAAATGAAGAAATCGCCAACATGTGTTTTGTAGCACAAGAAGTTTCGGTAAGTCAATTTGACTATGATGAGTTATTTGAAGCATTTAATGATTTATATGCTAAATTTAAGAGTCTTAGTTCTAAAAATAAAGAGTTAAAAACTGAAAATTTAACTCTTGACTCTCAAAATAAAGTGTTACTTCAAGAAATAGAAGATCTCAAGAAGGAAAATTCTTGCCAAGCACTTGAGATAAAAGAAATTGGAGTTAGAACCAATCTCTTACAAAAGGAAATATCTAGTCTTAAAGAAAAGTCAAATGATCTTCTTTCTATAGTGACCAAATTCACAAATGGTCAAGAGAATCTAGAAAAACTTCTTGGTTCTCAAAGATGCTCGGTTAATAAAACCGGATTGGGATATAGCTTCTTTGATACTCAAAATAGACCAAACTATGTGGTGAAAAATCAAAGACATTATTCTCAACCTTTTGTTCATAAAACTAAATTTTCTAGTTCTAATAGAAATGCATCTAGAAATGATTATTCTAGAAATGTTTATTCTAAATCCTTTTATAGAAAGAATAATTATTATCAAAGGAAACCAAAATCCAAATGGATATGGGTTCCTAAGACTAACTCTCATGGACCCGAAAATAGAAAGGGGTCAAATGCTCTGTTGTCTGATTTTGTTGTAGGTACACAACATAAGGAGCAAATGGATATTGGACAGCGGCTGTTCCAAACATATGACTGGAAGGCCAGAGTTATTTTCCACCCTCCAAAATAAGGATGGAGGAACCGTCACCTTTGGTGACAATAACAAGGGAAAAGTGATAGGTATTGGTAATATTGGTAATCCAAAATTTCCCTTGATAGAAAATGTTCTTTTAGTGGATGGTTTAAAGCATAATTTAATATCTATTAGTCAATTATGTGATAAAGGTTTTCATGTTTCTTTTGAAAATGATTTATGCTTAATTTCTGATTTTCAATCTAAAAAGATCATTTTTAAAGGTAAAAGAAGAAACAATGTGTATGAACTATATCTAGATGAATTACCCTCTTTTAATGAAAAATGTCTTATTGTTTCAAATGAAATTCAATGGTTATGGCATAAGAGACTTGAACATGTTAACTTTAAAATTATTTCAAAATTATCCAAGAATGATCTTGTAAGAGGCCTACCTAGAATACCATATAAAAAGGATCACTTATGTGATGCTTGTCAAAGGGGTAAACAAATCAAGAGTTCTTTTAAAGCTAAAGATATAGTTTCAACAAAACGTCCTCTTGAACTTTTACATTTAGATCTATTTGGACCATCTAGAATTCAAAGTTTGAATGGTAGCAAGTATGCTTTTGTTATAGTAGATGATTATTCTCGGTTTACATGGGTGATTTTTCTAAAAAGCAAAAATGATGCTTTTTCAGAATTTTCTAAACTTTGTAGAAGAATTACAAATGAAAAATCTACATCTATTATTAAAATTCGTAGTGATCATGGTGGTGAATTTGAAAATGAATCTTTTCTAAAGTTTTGTGATTTACATGGTATCTCTCACAACTTTGCTTTTCCTAGAGCGGCTCCACAAAATGGAGTTGTTGAAAGAAAGAATAGAACTTTGCAAGAATGTGCTAGAACCATGCTTCAAGATAAAAATTTACCAAAATATTTTTGGGCTGAAGCAATTAATACAACATGTTATGTCTTAAATCGTGTTCTTATTCGACCAATTTTACATAAAACATGTTTTGAATTGTATTATGATCATATACCAAAGATCTCATATTTCAAAATTTTTGGTAGTAAATGTTTCTTGTTAAATACCAAAGATAATCTTGATAAGTTTGATTCAAAATCAGATGAATCAATATTTCTTGGATATTCTTCTAGAAGTAAAGCATATCGTATTTTCAATAAAAGAATATCTTGTATTGAAGAATCTTTACATGTTGCATTTGATGAGAATTGTGAGCAGGTTATTCCTCTAAGCGAAGAAGAAGAAGCAACACTTCAAGAAGAACCCTTGATAGAGAGTACTTCTCAAGAAAATATTCCTCTTCAACCGGTTTGGAAAGAAGTTCCTAATCATCCACATGAACAAGTTATTGGTGAAATAAAGAGTGGTGTCCAAACTAGAAGGCAGTTAGAAAAATATATTGCAAATGTTGCTTTCATATCTAAATTAGAACCAAAGAATATCAATGAGGCATGTGATTATGAATTTTGGCTTTTAGCCATGTCTGAAGAACTTAACCAATTTACTAGGAATGATGTTTGGGATCTAGTTGATAGACCAAAGGATCATCCAGTAATTGGAACAAGATGGGTCTTCCGAAATAAGTTGGATGAAAATGGTGAAGTCATTCGTAACAAAGCAAGGCTAGTGGAACACGGCTATAATCAAGAAGAAGGCATAGATTTTGATGAAACCTATGCACCAGTGGCTCGATTAGAGTCAATTCGTATGATGCTTGCTTTTGCTAGTTACATGAACTTCAAGTTATATCAAATTGATGTTAAGAGTGCATTCTTAAATGGACACATCAATGAAGAAGTTTATGTAGAGCAACCCCCAGGCTTTGAAAATGAGAAATATCCAGAAAAGGTCTACAAATTGAAAAGAGTTTTGTATGGACTCAAACAAGCACCAAGAGCGTGGTATGAAAGACTATGAAATTTTCTAGAACAATCTGGTTTTTCCATTGAATTTGCTAAAGCTATGCAAGAAGAGTTTGAAATGAGCTTGATGGGCGAATTAAACTACTTCCTTGGACTTCAAATAAAGCAAACTGAAGAAGGAATCTTCATCAATCAGGGTAAATATACAAAAGAACTTCTCAAGAGATTTGGGATGGACTCATCGAAATCAAGAAGGAATCCTATGAGTACAACTACTTCTCTTGATAAAGATGAAAATGGTAAAAGTGTAGATACTAAGCTCTACAGAGGTATGATCGGATCTCTATTATACTTAACTGCTAGTCGACCTGATATTATGTTTAGTGTTTGTATGTGTGCAAGATTTCAAGCTAATCCAAAGGAATCTCATTTAACTGCAGTAAAATAAATTCTTCGTTATTTGAAAGATACTTCAGATTTCGGTTTGTTTTACCCAAAATCATCTTCCTTTGATTTAGTTTCATATAGTGATGCATATTTTGCAGGAAGTAAATCTGATCGCAAGAGTACTAGTGGAACTTGTCATTTCTTGGGAAATTCCTTAGTCTCTTGGTTTAGTAAAAAGCAAAATTCAGTATCACTCTCAACAACTGAAGCTGAATATATAGCGGCTAGTTTAGCATGTTCACAAGTACTTTGGATGAAACAGACCTTAAAAGATTTTGGTTTAAACTACTCCACAACAACTATTTATTGTGATAACACTAGTGCTATAAATCTTTCAAAAAATCCTATTCAGCACTCAAGAACTAAGCATATTGAAGTTAGACATCATTTTTTAAGAGATCATGTGTTAAAAGGAGATATTTCGTTAAATTTTATTTCCACTAAAGAACAACATGCCGATATCTTCACTAAACCTCTTAAAAATGAAGATTTTATGAGAATTAGGAGAGAACTAGGTATTTGCTCATTTTTGGATTTATAAAAATGCTGATTTTTGAACAAAATCTCAAAATCGCACTATATTAGTCGACCGATAAAATTCTAGTCGACTGATGTTTTATATTTTGGAATGTATCGCATCATATTAGTCGACCGATATATTTCTAGTCGACTGATGATATTTTTAGAATTAGTCACATTATTAGTCGACCGATAAAGTTTTAGTCGACTAAAATTTTTTGAAGGGACCCGACACCCCTTGGATTTGTTTTTAAAACCCGTTTTTTTTAAAAAGAAGGCATCGTTTCACTTTTTTTTTTCCGCACCTTTTCATTTTTTTTTCTTGAAAACGAAACCGTTAAACCGAAAACCCCTCTTTCTCCTTTGCCTCTCTCTCTCTCTTCCGAAAAACCCTCAGAGTACCGTTCGACTCCATCATCGCCGGGATTTTCTTACCGTAACAGGGAGACGCCGGAATCTTCTGGCCGTGATCTTCAAATGCCGTAATCCTCTTTCAGCGACTGGCGCATCTTTAAAACACTCCGGAACTCTCTTGCCGTGACAGTGCATTACCGGAATCCCCTTTTGGCCGACCTCTCCTCACCGTCAGCCACCACATTGTCCTTCATTTTTTGATCGCCGGAAAGCTTTTTCCCTTTGCCGGACGTCATTTGGAAGCCGACATTTTGGTAACCATGCCTCGCACGAAGTCTACATCTGCAAAAGGTTTAGGTTCTCCTCCTCCTACACCTACTTCAAGACATGGTTTTTCACTAAGATTACTTTGCAACTGTAAGATCTACGATTCTAATTTTGATATATATTGTGTAATTATATGGAATCGATGAATTTTTATGCATTGACCATTCTACGTTAATTACGGTTATGAAGAGAACAAAATGAGTTGTTGGAGTCAAATTAGCATTTTAATGTGTTCAATAAGCATTCTTTAAAGAAGTACACTATATGCGATATTGGATTTGGATCCGGGGCTACTAGGAGATCCAAAACCATGGGACGACCCTACAGTGGACGTCCATGTCCTTGGTTGACCAGCTGGTCAAGGGCTGACCAGCTGGATGGTATTTTCGAAATAGTCTTGCATGACTTTAAAGAATAGGCCTTCATTGGCCATGTGTCTTTCCAACACCCTCATGATGAAGCCTAGTGTAAGACCCGAAATTTTTCAGAAAATATCTGAATAAAATTCATGAGGCATTTACCGGTAAAAATAGCACTTTTTCTCAGAATGCGAAACGAATCAATTCCTGCGAGCCAGTTATACTTAGGATATTCGTCGAATCGCGAATATATGCTCAAACACTCTGGAAGCCATAACTTCCTACCTGAATGAAATCAAAGGATTCTTGCGAGCCAACTTTCTTAGTTACGTCAATACGAAGGGAATGGCGTACTCAGAATTTTTCGGAAAAAAAATCGCCGAAAACCCGAAATTCTTGCGGGACCCACGAAAATATTGGTGGGACCCACAGGAATATTCCTCGGAAAATATCTGGTGGGACCCACAAAAATATCCCATGGAATATCCAAGTGGGCCCCACACCAAGGAACCTCTTGGCATTAAAAAGAAGCCAAGGGCAAATGGGTAAAGGCGAAACTTGGGGCCCAAGTTTCATTTCCTATAAATAAAGGCCCTCCCCTTTAGAAAAAATCGTCCCCCCCCTTTCTAGCCTCCTCTTTCTCTCTCCTACTTCCTAAAACCTCCCCTACCTAGCCCAGTAGGTTTGAGCCTACCTGACTTAGCCTGAGCCTGCCTGACCTGGTCCTAACCCACCTGACCTGGGTCTGAACCCACTTGACCTGGTCCAAACCCAGTTGACTTGACTTGAACCTAGTTGGGTTTAAAGTCAAAGTCAAAGTCCTTTTTGGTCCTGATTCCGGTTTGGGTTTCTGAACCCAGACTTAGCCTACTTGAGCTGAGTTCGAACCTGCTGAACCCAGTGGACTTGGATCGAACCCTGTTTGGTTCAAACCACTTAGGTTGAGTAGCTTGACCTGCTCTACCTCTTTCTCAACTAAGTCAGCTTCATCTGACTTAGTCTGACCTCTCGAAGGAAGGCTCGAAGCCAAAGAAGCAACCCGGAGCCGTTTCTTCCACGATTTGAAGTAAGTTCGCTTCGTTGATCCATCTCTCTCAAGTATTTGATTGTTTGTATATAGAATATACTTTCTGAAGTAGTATCTTGCTTTAGTTCTTGATTGAGCCCTTTTTGGACACTTCAGTGTTCAGCCGCTCGTCTTGGAACTATCGTCGGATATATCTATGTTCAAATACGCAGTATTTGCGTTTTTAAAATGGTATCTCGCCCTAGTTCTTGGTTGAGCCCTTCAGAACACTTCGGTGTTCACCCGCTCGCCTCGTAACTATCGTTGGATACAGATCTAGGTGTATAACTGCTGATTCCGCCGACGCGTCTTATATCGCACAGGCTATGTAATTTACCTTTGCCATCGCGTCGTATGATGCCAAGGCTCCCTGTTTTCTGCACTTCCAATTACTGCACTTCCGATTATGCATTTATTTACGCCGTCGCGTCGAACGATGCCAAGGCTCCTGCTTTCTGCAATGTATTTACTTACGCCGTCGCGTCGAACGATGCCAAGGCTTCTGTTTTGTTATATATGTAGAATATTTCGTTCAGTTACACACCCTGAACAATAGTATATGCATTTCTTTACGCCGCCGCTGTATAAAGCACAGGCTTCTGCTTATACTACATATATAGCGCATAAATGAGCGTTCAAATGGAGATCAAACTCCAAATCGCCAATGCGATTCCCTGACCGCTCCTCGTTCAAGATTCTGCTTGACGAATGAAGCCCCTATTGGAAAGGCTTCACTTTTTGGTAAAATGCTCTTTAAGTAAAAACTAAGTCAATTACGTATGGCCTGGCTATGGCCCAGGGTTCCTGCAACCTTGATGGAAGCAAAGTACACACAATGGTGCACATCCATTTCCCCGAATTAAGCGTGGCGATTTCCTACCAAAGAGGGAAGATGCCGCTGAAATGGATAAAAGAAACGCACGCTTTCTCCGTAAAAGAGAGCAAGTGCTGCTGAAATTTCTGAAGAAGCTAAGAATAGCTCAGAAAGAACGTAGCAGGATACTCTGACATATAGCAGAGTGCTACCCGGTTCATGTATTGCCTTCTACAAACGTAGAAGGGTTCGTCGCACCGCTGCCGATAGAGCAGGGGAGGTGCTGACGAAATGGTCGGCAGAAGAGCTGCCGGAACCAATGGAACGGCATAATGATGTTCGTTGATGGAACGATGCCAGATGGGCTCGTATCCTTGTGCCTACAAGGGCACCTTGCTCGTAAGGGCCGCTGAGTCGGAGTAGAGGTTGCACCTTGGCTAGGTTTGTACTCGTCGCGTAAAAATACGCCGAGTAGCCGATCTATTTAGATCGAGTCATATGCATGCTCATTGAGAACGGTTACACAACCAGACTCGTAAGGGCCGAAGAGCCAGAGTGTGTTGTTTCCACCCAAAGAGGTGTGATGCTCGTGGTGGCCGAAGTGCCAAGAGCGGTGTTCTGCATGCATATGAATAAGACTTAAGGTCGCACATACCCCGCGGTTGAAAATCGTGTTAGGGGTACCCCCTCAGTAATGACTGTGTTGGAGCGGACTGAATGGGGTCGGGTACACACTCCCGTAGTGCTAAAAGCACGGGCTGCCGAAATGGCATGCAGATTCTGTCCAAGTAATTGTAAGACTGGCAGACCCCTTCAGGAATTATGCTCACTGTGGAATGACAGTGATGGTACAGCCTTGAGTGACATGTATTTTACTTTGGACCTGATAGAGTCCACGATGGCCTCAGTCACTCATGGGTTTTGGGGTCGTGGTTATCCTTAAGATCTAAGGGTTGAACCCAACTACTGCAAGTAGAGGATGCATCCGAATATGGGCCTAGTAGGGTTCTCCCAGTTGAAACACACGGCCCTACTATGGATAGGGTCAACAGGCCTCTGGGGTATCTAAAATACATAGAATAATCAACCCCCAGAACGTCGCGTTGATGCCCGGACAATAGCTCTACCTGCGTACCAAAGGCGGGAGCGGTTAATTATCAAACAATGCATTAGTTATAGGTACAGCGATGCTTTGAATGTATGAGTGGATGACGTGTTGAGTCAGTCCTGCATAACCTTTGTGAAGGTGTCATGTTCGGTATACTACTGGACCGACTGGGCAAAGACCCGTGTTGTATCCGCACGACTAAGCGAAGCTCGAGGAGTTGTCCTTAGATGCGTGGGATACGGATGTGCCAAGTATGAAGACTTGAGCTAGACATCACTTGAGACCCGAAAGAGGTCATGGCTAAGTCGTGGAGACTTAAGCGGTTATTCAAATCACAGCCCTGAAAAGGCTTGCTCTAAGTCATGAAGACTTGAGCGGATGTTCAACTCATAGCCCTGAGGAGGCTCTTGCGATATACGCTAAGTCTTGGAGGCTTGAGCGTCGTTATTGCGTATTGCGACCCTGAGTGGTCATTATCGTACTTAAGTTGAATGGATGTATGACTGCATGCTTACCAGACCATTAGTGGTTCTGACCCCGTTTCATGGGGATTTCAGGTGTTGTACCTGCGTGGCGATATGCGGAGCAAGGCGGCATCGAGTTCCAGGGTTTCTCTAGACAGAGTTGTACTGCTTCTTTTATTGAACCTTCACTGCTTTTCTAAGCAGTAGTGTTGTAATAAACATGTGCTTTCGATAAAATGGAACACTTTGGTGGTCAATGAGTTGCTTGGCCACATACCTGCAACGTGCTCGGAGTTTTCTAAAACTGACGACTCATTATCGTCTGATTCCGCTGCTAAAAGCTTTTCTAAATTCCGCTGCAAAGAAAAAAAAAAGAAATTCATGAAAATTTTAACTTAGCTTCGTTTTGGAAATCCGGGGCGTTACAGAATTGGTATCAAAGCATGAGTCTGAGAAACCTGGTTCAAGATCCGTCATGGTCCCGATATCGCACTGTAAGTATATGTTTTTATACTTTTGTTATGATCTGGGTGCATCTTTGTATAGATGGCAACTCATGACTCGCGTGGATACTGCTATCGCTGCAAGGTCATGCACGATGAGTGGATATGCCCGTATGAAGTCCAAGACTGCCAATACTGTGGCGAAGATGGGCATTCCGCCAACGAGTGCCAAAGGAAATATACCGCCGATATGGGTCGGCGGGCTTCAAAGGGTCTCAGGGATGAGACTTCGTGTGTCAGTGGACCGCATCACTCTAGTGTTGGGAGCAACCATACCCCAACATCTTCTGATGAATTACCAAGGTTGAGGGATTTTGATTTGAACTTCCCTGCGGAGGTCTATCACTCGCCAAGCTACCATCCGGCATCACATACGCCGAGCTTAGACGGCAGGAACAAAAGAGGGGATTCTTTCTGTTCGCCGATCATTATTCCAGACTCCCAGAGTCTTGATCTTACTGACTGGGAAAGTGGACTGGAGTCCCTCATATATCCCCAATATTCGCTTGCTAGTGCGGAAGTGCCGCCCAAGCCAAAGCTAGTAGTGCCTACTCCAAGGCCATGTGGCAATAGATGGACCTTTTTGAGTTCGTCTTCATCAAAGAAATCCAGGTCTTAAAGAGACTAGTGATGTTTTGGAGTCAGTAGACTCATGTATATAGTTTCTCAACGCCTAAAGTCTGCCAGTGCGGCGTGACGTTTTGTTTAAGGCGATGCTTGTGTAAATATGATGTATATTAAGTAAATAAAGCTTTTTACTTCCATATATACATTGAGAAACTAAAAACAAGTGCTTGTGTGTGCATAGATAAATGGCTCCTACGACGAGGAGAACCATACCAAGCGAGGAGTCCCATACGCAAGGATTCCTGTTGGAGACACTCAACAACCTGGTTACAGCCATCCGTGAAACGAGGCCAGAACCAGTCGCACCACGAAACGAGCACCTGGGAGGAGTGACTTATGAGAAGTTCCTCAAGCTTGACCCGCCAGTTTTCATTGGCAGAGCCGATCCTGAGCTCGCGGAGAGTTGGATCGAAGAGACAGAACGTGCCTTCTCAATACTGGGAGTACCAGAGGAAAAAAAGACCAACTTTGGCACGTATCGGTTGAAAGACAATGCACGGAAGTGGTGGGATACCACTAAACTTATCCAGTTCTCACAAGTCGAAGTCATTCCTTGGACTGACTTTCGGAGGACTTTTATGGATAACTACTTCCCGTTGCATTCCAGAAACAAGAAAAAGATGGAGTTTCTGGAGTTGGAACAGGGCGGTATGAGTCTAATGGACTATACCACCAAATTTCAGAATCTAGAGCGCTACTGCTCTCGATTGTTCGAAACAGACCAAGAAAGGGCCGACAAATATGTGAATGGTCTGCGCGAAGGGCTGCGATCTCGAGTGATAACAAGCATGCCTTCGACTTTTCAGGCTGCGGTAGCAGCGGCTTCAAAAATCCAAGAGGATTGGGCGCGATCTAAAGTGATCGTAGCAAAGAAGCCCATAGTGAATGGTGGAAATCCTAAGAGGACGTTCCCAAGTGGCCAGGGTTCACGACAACCCTTTCAAAAGAAGAAGTTCCAAGGAGGGAACAACACTCAACAAGTCGTGAGGCCAAGACATAACACAACTCTGAATGGTCAGCAGTCCAACTTCAGCTGCCCAAGGTGTCGTATGAACCACCCCGGAAAGCCATGTCCTCGTGACATTGGTGGGTGCTTGTATTGTGGCAAGATGGGCCACTTTATAAGGGATTGCGCCAAGAAGGCTGCAGATGAACAGAGGAGTAATGCCGGATCTGCCAGACCCTCTCGACCAGCGCCACAACGTTCTCAATTTCAACGACCTCCATCTAGAATAGAACAAAGGCCTGCTGCAGGTCGTGTATACGCTGTAACGACTGAACAAGTCGAAAATGGTGACCTGATTGAAGGCACCGTACCTGTTAATGGACATGCAGCTTACGTCTTGTTTGATTGTGGTGCTACTCATACGTTCATCTCTGACGATTTCACCGAACAACTCCACGCCTCGGTGCAACCGATTGATAAAATGATCGAAGTATATAACCCGTTGGGTTCACGCACCAAATGTATCCGGTGTGTGAAAAATTTGGATATTGAGATAGTAGGGCAACACTTGCCTACTGACGCCATCCTGATCGATATGATACAGTACGATGTCATTCTGGGAATGAATTGGTTGGCTCAGAATAATGCCAAGATTTTGTGCCGCGAGGGCAGAGTGATTCTATCTCGACCCGGATTGCCTAAGATGGAGTACCAGTTATCCAAACCAGTTCCACAGAAAAGGCTCATATCAGCACTTAAGGTACAAAAATACCTTAGGAAGGTTTGTGTGGCCTTCCTGTTGAGTCTCTCGGTGGAAAAATCTAACGACCAACCCCTTGAGAGTTTGGAGGTGGTGCGGGAGTTTCCCGATGTGTTTCTTGAGGAATTGCCAGGACTTCCGCCAATTCGTGAGGTTGAATTTGAAATTCAATCCTTACCTGGAACAGCGCCGATATCCAAAGCCCCGTATCGAATGGCGCCAGCTGAACTCAGTGAGTTGAAGTGTCAGTTGGAAGAACTGATGGAACAAGGGTTCATCCGTCCTAGTGTGTCACCGTGGGGAGCCCCAGTGCTGTTTGTAAAGAAGAAGGATGAATCCCTTCGGTTATGCATCGATTATCGGATGCTTAACCAGGCAACTGTTAAAAATAAGTACCCGTTGCCTCGGATTGAGGACTTATTCGATCAACTCAGAACAGCGAGGGTGTTCTCCAAGATCGACCTCAGGTCAGGATACCATCAACTCAGAGTAAAGGAAGAGGATATACCTAAGACTGCCTTCAGAACGAGATATGGCCATTATGAGTTCGTAGTAGTGTCCTTCGGACTCACTAATGCGCCTGCTGCCTTTATGGATCTAATGAACCGGATATTCAGACCATATTTGGATAGCTTTGTCATCGTCTTTATTGATGACATTCTCGTATATTCTGAGAACAAGGAACAACACGTAGAGCACTTGAAAATCGTCTTGAAAACCCTTCAAGATAACCAACTCTATGCTAAGTTTTCAAAATGTGAATTCTGGCTAGACAAAGTGATGTTCCTTGGTCATGTGATCTCGAAAGATGGAATCGCAGTAGATCCTGCGAAGGTGGAAGCTGTGATGGACTGGAAGCAGCCAGAAAATATCACTGAGGTCCGTAGCTTCCTTGGACTTCTCCCGAATCGCCGTACCGATGACGAAATTACTTAAAAAGGGAGTCAAGTTTGAATGGACTGACCAGTGTAAGGAGTGCTTTGAGGTTCTCAAACAGAGGCTTACCACTGCCTCTGTCCTTACCTTACCTTCTGGTCAGGGAGGCTTCGTGGCATATACCGATGCCTCAGGAACAGGTCTGGGTTGTGTGTTGATGCAGCATGGCAAAGTAATCGCCTATGCGTCACGACAGTTGAGAGTCCATGAGAAAAATTATCCAACCCACGATCTTGAGCTTGCCGCGGTAGTGTTCGCACTTAAAATTTGGCGACACTACCTTCATGGAGAGAAATTTGAGGTCATGTCGGACCATAAAAGCCTAAAATACCTCTTTTCTCAAAAAGAACTCAATATGCGGCAATGGCGATGGCTGGAATTCCTCAAAGACTATGAATTCACGCTTTCCTATCACCCTGGAAAGGCGAATGTTGTAGCAGATGCCCTTAGTCGCAAGACTGTTGGGACTCTGGCCAGCCTAACTGGACAATGGAAGTTGATGGAGGATTTCGTCAAGTGGAAGCCATTTTTGGCTGATTCAGGTAGAATCCAAATGTCATGTTTGACAATCCACATTGAGTTCCTCGATCGCATCGTAGCCGAACAGTTCAAGGATCCCCAGTACTTGGAATTGAAAGCTCGTGCTGAAAAAGATGACACTTTCTTCCATTTGAAAGAAGATGGAGGAATATGGATGGAAGAAAGAATTTGGGTTCCAAATAACCCTGAGCTAAGACAGGAAGTACTCCAGGAGGCCGATAGTAGCAAATATACTATCCACCCTGGGGGTACGAAGATGTTCCGAGATTTACAGAGAAAGTACTGGTGGAAGGGTATGAAGCGTGATGTGGCTACGTTTGTCTCGAAGTGTTTGATCTGCCAGCAAGTTAAGATCGAACATCAGCGACCTGGTGGAAAGATGCAACAGATCGAGATTCCAGAATGGAAATGGGAGGGCATTACGATGGATTTCATCGTTGGATTGTCTCGATCCAAGAGACAACACGATTCGATATGGGTGATTGTGGACAGACTCACCAAGTCTGCTCACTTCCTGCCAATCAACACTCGATACTCAACTGAACGATTGGTAGAGATCTACATTCGGGAAATCATTAGACTCCATGGAGTGCCGATTTCGATTATATCTGATCATGACCCGAAGTTCACCTCTCACATTTGGGAGCAGCTTCAGAGAGCCCTGGGGACGAAACTCAAGTTCAGTACAGCATTCCATCCCCAAACAGATGGGCAATCAGAACGAACCATACAGACTCTTGAAGATATGCTAAGAGCCTGTATGCTGGAATGGAAAGGTGATTGGGATTCCCACCTAGCGTTGGCTGAATTTGCTTATAATAATAGCCACCACGCTAGCATTGGGATGTCACCGTATGAAGCCTTGTACGGGCAACCCTGTCGATCACCAATCCATTGGGGTGAAGTGGGTGAGCGAACCTTGGACTCGCCCATTGTGTTGCAGCATTATACTGAGCAGGTCCACATGATCAGAAAGAAAATACTGACTGCTCAGAGTCGACAGAAGAGCTACGCCGATCAGCGACGTAGGGAACTCACTTTTGCGGTTGGAGATAAGGTTTTTATCAAGGTCTCTCCAACCAAGAGTGTGTTTCGTTTTGGAAAGAAGGGGAAGCTCAGCCCCAGATTCATTGGTCCCTTCGAAGTTTTGAGCCGAATTGGAGAGACTGCCTACCGATTAGCATTGCCACCACAATACGCGCAAATACATGATGTATTTCACGTATCAATGCTTCGAAAATACGTTCATGATCCTTCTCACGACATTCAACATGAAGATATTGACATTCGAGAAGATATGACGGTAGAAGAAAGGCCAGTAGAGATCATGGACCGACGAGAGCAAGTGCAAAGGACAAAGGTCATTCCACTTGTCAAAGTGAGGTGGCAGCATCATGGAATCAATGATTGCACTTGGGAGCCTGAATCAGATATGCGGGATAAATATCCTGAACTCTTCACCTTGTACTCTTAGCTGAATTTCGCGAACGAAATTCCTTTAAGGGGGTAATGATGTAAGACCCGCAATTTTTCAGAAAATATCTGAATAAAATTCATGAGGCATTTATCGGTAAAAATAGCATTTTTTCTCAGAATGCGAAACGAATCAATTCCTGCGAGCCAGTTATACTTAGGATATTCGTCGAATCGCGAATATATGCTCAAACACTCTGGAAGCCATAACTTCCTACCTGAATCAAATCAAAGGATTCCTGCGAGCCAACTTTCTTAGTTAGGTCAATACGAAGGGAATGGCGTACTCAGAATTTTTCGGAAAAAAATCGCCGAAAACCCGAAATTCTTGCGAGACCCACAAAAATATTGGTGGGACCCACAGGAATATTCCTCAGAAAATATCTGGTGGGACCCACAAAAATATCCCATGGAATATCCAAGTGGGCCCCACACCAAGGAACCTCTTGGCATTAAAAAGAAGCCAAGGGCAAATGGGTAAAGGGGAAACTTGGGGCCCAAGTTTCATTTCCTATAAATAAAGGCCCTCCCCTTTAGAAAAAATCGTCCCCCCCCCTTTCTAGCCTCCTCTTTCTCTCTCCTACTTCCTAAAACCTCCCCTACCTAGCCCAGTTGGTCTGAGCCTACCTGACTTAGCCTGAGCCTGCCTGACCTGGTCCTAACCCACCTGACCTGGGTCTAAACCCACTTGACCTGGTCCAAACCCAGTTGACTTGACTTGAACCTAGTTGGGTTTAAAGTCAAAGTCAAAGTCCTTTTTGGTCCTGATTCCGGTTTGGGTTTCTGAACCCAGACTTAGCCTACTTGAGCTGAGTTCGAACCTGCTGAACCCAGTTGACTTGGATCGAACCCTGTTTGGTTCAAACCACTTAGGTTGAGTAGCTTGACGTGCTCTACCTCTTTCTCAACTAAGTCAGCTTCATCTGACTTAGTCTGACCTCTCGAAGGAAGGCTCAAAGCCAAAGAAGAAACCCGGAGCCGTTTCTTCCACGATTTGAAGTAAGTTCACTTCATTGATCCATCTCTCTCAAGTATTTGATTGTTTGTATATAGAATATACTTTCTGAAGTAGTATCTTGCTTTAGTTCTTGATTGAGCCCTTTTTGGACACTTCGGTGTTCACCCGCTCGTCTCGGAACTATCGTCGGATATATCTATGTTCAAATACGCAGTATTTGCGTTTTTAAAATGGTATCTCGCCCTAGTTCTTGGTTGAGCCCTTCAGAACACTTCGTTGTTCACCCGCTCGCCACGTAACTATCGTTGGATACGGATCTAGGTGTATATCTGCTGATTCCGCCGACGCGTCTTATATCGCACAAGCTATGTAATTTACATTTGCCGTTGCATCGTATGATGCCAAGGCTCCCTGTTTTCTACACTTCCGATTACTGCACTTCCGATTATGCATTTATTTACGCCGTCGCGTCGAACGATGCCAAGGCTCCTACTTTCTGCAATGTATTTACTTACGCCGTCGCGTCGAACGATGCCAAGGCTTCTGTTTTGTTATATATGTAGAATATTTCGTTCAGTTACACACCCTGAACAATAGTATATGCATTTCTTTACGCCGCCGCTGTATAAAGCACAAGCTTCTGCTTATACTACATATATAGCGCATAAATGAGCGTTCAAATGGAGATCAAACTCCAAATCGCCAATGCGATTCCCCGACCGCTCCTCGTTCAAGATTCTGCTTGACGAATGAAGCCCTTATTGGAAAGGCTTCACTTTTTGGCAAAATGCTCTTTACGTAAAAACTAAGTCAATTACGTATGGCCTGGCTCTGGCCCAGGGTTCCTGCAACCTTGATGGATGCAAAGTACGCACAACGGTGCGCATCCATTTCCCCGAATTAAGCATGGCGATTTCCTACCAAAGAGGGAAGATGCCGCTGAAATGGATAAAAGAAACGCATGCTTTCTCCGTAAAAGAGAGGAAGTGTTGCTGAAATTTCTGAAGAAGCTAAGAATAGCTCAGAAAGAACGTAGCAGGATACTCTGACATATAGCAGAGTGCTACCCGGTTCATGTATTGCCTTCTACAAACGTAGAAGGGTTCGTCGCACCGCTGCCGATAGAGCAGCGGAGGTGCTGACGAAATGGTCGGCAGAAGAGCTGCCAGAACCAATGGAACGACATAATGATGCCCGTTGATGGAACGATGCCAGATCGGCTCGTATCCTTGTGCCTACAAGGGCACCTTGCTCGTAAAGGCCGCTGAGCCAGAGTAGAGGTTGCGCCTTGGCTAGGTTTGTACTCATCGCGTAAAAATCCGTCGAGTAGTCGATCTATTTAGATCGAGTCATATGCATGCTCATTGAGAACAGTTACACAACCAGACTCGTAAGGGCCGAAGAGCCAGAGTGTGTTGTTTCCACCCAAAGAGGTGTGATGCTCGTGGTGGCCGAAGTGCCAAGAGCGGTGTTCTGCATGCATATAAATAAGACTTAAGGTCGCACATACCCCGCGGTTGAAAATCGTGTTAGGGGTACCCCCTCAGTAATGACTGTGTTGGGGCGGACTGAATGGGGTCGGGTACACACTCCCGTAGTGCTGAAAGCACGGGCTGCCTAAATGACATGCAGATTCTGTCTAAGTAATTGTAAGACTGGCAGACCCCTTCAGGAATTATACTCACTGTGGAATGACAGTGATGGTACAACCTTGAGTGACATGTATTTTACTTTGGACCTGATAGAGTCCACGATGGCCTCAGTCACTCATGGGTTTTGGGGTCGTGGTTATCCTTAAGATCTAAGGATTGAACCCAACTACTGCAAGTAGAGGATGCATCCGAATATGGGCCTAGTAGGGTTCTCCCAGTTGAAACACACTGTCCTACTATGGATAGGGTCAACAGGCCTCTGGGGTATCTAAAATACATAGAATAATCAACCCCCAGAACGTCGCGTTGATGCCCGGACAATTGCTCTACCTGCGTACCAAAGGCATGAGCGGTTAATTATCAAACAATGCATTAGTTCTAGGTACTGCGATGCTTTGAATGTATGAGTGGATGACGTGTTGAGTCAGTCCTGCATAACCTTTGTGAAGGTGTCATGTTCGGTATACTACTGGACCGACTGGGCAAAGACCCGTGTTGTATCCGCACGACTAAGCGAAGCTCGAGGAGTTGTTCTTAGATGCGTGGGATACGGATGTGCCAAGTATGAAGACTTGAGCTAGACATCACTTAAGACCCGAAAGAGGTCATGTCTAAGTCGTGGAGACTTAAGCGGTTATTCAAATCACAGCTCTGAAAAGGCTTGCTCTAAGTCATGAAGACTTGAGCGGATGTTCAACTCATAGACCTGCAGAGGCTCTTGCGATATACGCTAAGTCTTGGAGGCTTGAGCGTCGTTATTGCGTATTGCGACCCTGAGTGGTCATTATCGTACTTAAGTTGAATGGATGTATGACTGCATGCTTACCAGACCATCAGTGGTTCTGACCCCGTTTCATGGGGATTTCAGGTGTTGTACCTACGTGGCGATATGCGGATCAAGGCGGCATCGAGTTCAAGGGTTTCTCTAGACAGAGTTGTACTGCTTCCTTTTATTGAACCTTCACTGCTTTTCTAAGCAGTAGTGTTGTAATAAACATGTGTTTTCGATAAAATGGTACACTTTGGTGGTCAATGAGTTGCTTGGCCACATACCTGCAACGTGCTCGGAGTTTTCAAAAACTGACGACTTATTATCGTCTGATTCCGCTGCTAAAAGCTTTTATAAATTCCGCTGCAAAGAAAAAAAAAAGAAATTCATGAAAATTTTAACTTAGCTTCGTTTTGTATATCCGGGGCGTTACACCTAGGCTCCATCATGAGGGGCGCCATTTTCAAAAGAGAGCCATGGGGTGGCGCCCCATGGCAAATTCGTGACTTTTTTCAAAGGCTTTTGAATCCTTTCAATCCATTGGGCACGATGGGTGGCAGCCAGGGGCGCCCTCTTGTAAAACTTCAAACTTTTAAGGGCATTTAGAGATGGCATTTTCAAGATTTTTGCAAAGCCTTTTAGAAGGCTTGACATGCATTGGTTGTTGGAGGGCGTGGAGCTCCCCAACCCTCCATCTTGGAATGATTTAATCCCAGTCGTTCACCTCTAAGCCTACTTCTATAAAACCTTTACAAAAAAAATCGGGTCCCTCTTATTTTGGGCGATTTTCCTTTCTCTTTCTCTCTCTCTCCTCTCAAGCTTCCTCACTCCAGCCGTGTATTTCCTCTTGGCGTGAAGAGCTGCAACACCTTCTTCACTAGCTAAGGTGAAGAATCACCCTTCTTGTGTACAATTTTGCGTGAAAAGGAAGCCGGTGGGGCTTTGCATCTTTGCATGCAAGTCCATACGGTGGATTAGCTCCGAGATTCGTAGTTGCTATCTTGATTCACCATGGATTTACATTATCATTTTGTAGCATACATTTACAGTCTTGTTTAGCTCTTCCTTTTTTATTTTATTTCAGTTTTTATCACTCTCTATGCTTGTTGTGGTCTTCCCTCTCAAAAGAAAAGAAAAGAGGTTGTTAAGTTTCTTTTGTTTCCTTCTCGCTGAGTTCATAGCTATAGCATTTATCTTCGGATTGTGCGGGATTGAGCTGGGCTTGTCCAGCCCACCCCCCCCCCCCATTCCGGTTGACGTGATCTCGGATTTGCCGGAACGCAGGTTGGTGCATTTCGGCCACCAACATTCTTTCTTGGATGGTTGTTTCAGTGGTGTTGAGCTCAATCTAGTCTCCATGCGTTGGGACCGGTATTGCAGCAGTGATCTGGGCTTGGGTCACAACGTGACCAGCCCTGTTTGAGCATGGAATCCTGGATCTTTCTTTTAACAGCAAGGTAAGGTTTGCTTGGCTTTATCATTCTTTATTTTCGACATTTTGGCTGCTCGGCCATCTTTCTTTTTAGCCCTTACTCATGCTGATGGAAAGAGCATCCGACTTGGTCCAGTGGACCAGATCTCTTGACCATCCAGTTCTCGCCCTAACCGAAGCTGGACGCCATGCGGGTAGTCCGCGCGCCCAGCATAAGCCTCGGTGAGTTATCTTCTTCTTTTTTTTATGATGGAGGTAAGTGTGGTAGCATCACGTTCCTTTTCTTCCTTTTTGTCTTGGACCGTTGCCGGTCTGAACCATGGGTTTAGACCAGCACTACAGTCCGTCTTGTTTCGGTTGAGTGCAGGTCTAAACCAAGGTTTAGACCTGATGGATTGTCAGCCTGGGCGTGGCACAAGGTGCCAGCCGTCCAACCCCCTTTCGTGGGAGCCGGATGGAGCCTAGTGGTGCCGAGCACTCAGGCCCTTTCATTCGGCTATTTTGGGATGCAAGTAGGTCCGAACTGAATGGTTCAGACCTGTGCATGTATGGGGAACCAGGCCGGCAACGGGTGCCAGCCATGGTTCTGTTTTGGACAGGTCGTGTGCCAGCCGCATGGTGCTGGGCACCCGGGTCCCTCGAGCTGATCCCCTTCGGGTCCGGGTCTGAACCAGAGAGAGTTGGGTTCATACCCACTGCTGGCCAACCAAGGCCCGGTCTCATAGACCAGACCGACTGGGCCCAGTTTTTGGGCACAACCCGCAGGCTTAGCTACGATTGTCTTTGCCGGGGCTGGAAACAGCCCAACCAAACCCTTGACAGGTAGGGTCCGGTTCCTGAGTCGGTCCAGACCTTGAAGGTAGGTCCGACAGTCTGGTCCGTAGGACCAGACCACCCTTAGCTAGAGCTTGTTGGCACGAGTGCGGGTGGACTTTCGTTTCACCACACTCGCGGCCCCGCTACACCATCATTTATGGCTGATAGTAGGTTACCCTATCAACACTAGCTCGCATCCATTTCGAGTCGAACCCGAGTAGGTTCAAACCAGCCTTTGTATTGCCCTGTACCCTCTTCGCACTTCGGTTAAGTTCGGCATGAGTGCATGCCTTGGGATGCACCGAGTTCGAGTAAGCTTTTCATATATATAAATATATATATGTAAATGGGATTGTATATATATATGTATACATGTATACCTATGGGTATGTGCATCGCCAAGTATGTTTGAAAGGGTTGATAGATATAGGTACACACGAATATATGTAAGGGTATTAAAACTTATGACTCTCGTGTTCCGTTCAAGCATTTTCTCAGATGATTCCTTACTCCGAGCTCAATATGAATTCCATAGCATTGTCCTACGTTCGTGTAACGCCCCGGATTTCTAAAACAAAGCTAAGTTAAAATTTTCATGAATTTCTTTTTTTTTTTCTTTGCAGCGGAACTTAGAAAAGCTTTTAGCAGCGGAATCAGACGATAATGAGTCGTCAGTTTTAGAAAACTCCGAGCACGTTGCAGGTATGTGGCCAAGCAACTCGTTGACCACCAAAGTGTTCCATTTTATCGAAAACATATGTTTATTACAACACTACTGCTTAGGAAAGCAGTGTAGGTTCAATAAAAAAGGAAGCAGTACAACTCTGTCTAGAGAAACCCTGGAACTTGATGCCGCCTTGCTCCGCATATCGCCACGCAGGTCCAACACCTGAAATCCCCATAAAACGGGGTCAGAACCACTGATGGTCTGGTAAGTATGCAGTCATACATCCATTCAACTCAAATACAATAATGACCACTCAGGGTCGCAATGCGCAATAACGACGCTCAAGCCTCCAAGACTTAGAGTATATCGCAAGAGCCTCCTCAGGGCTATGAGTTGAACATCCGCTCGAGTCTTCATGACTTAGAGCAAGCCTTTTCAGGGCTGTGATTTGAATAGCCGCATAAGTCTCCACGACTTAGCCATGACCTCTTTCGGGTCTCAAAGTGATGTCTAGCTCAAGTCTTCATACTTGGCACATCTGTATCCCACGCATCTAAGGACAACTCCTCGAGCTTCGCTTAGTCGTGCGGATACAACACGGGTCTTTGCCCAGTCGGTCCAGTAGTATACCGAACATGACACCTTCACAAAGGTTATGCAGGACTGACTCAACACGTCATCCACTCATACATTCAAAGCATCGCTGTACCTAGAACTAATGCATTGTTTGATAATTAACCGCTCCCGCCTTTGGTACGCAGGTAGAGCTATTGTCCGGGCATCAACGCGACGTTCTGGGGGTTGATTATTCTATGTATTTTAGATACCCCAGAGGCCTGTTGACCCTATCCATAGTAGGGCAGTGTGTTTCAACTGGGAGAATCCTACTAGGCCCATATTCGGATGCATCCTCTACTTGCAGTAGTTGGGTTCAACCCTTAGATCTTAAGGATAACCACGACCCCAAAACCCATGAGTGACTGAGGCCATCGTGGACTCTATCAGGTCCAAAGTAAAATACATGTCACTCAAGGCTGTACCATCACTGTCATTCCACAGTGAGCATAATTCCTGAAGGGGTCTGCCAGTCTTACAATTACTTGGACAGAATCTGCATGCCATTTAGGCAGCCCGTGCTTTCAGCACTACGGGAGTATGTACCCGACCCCATTCAGTCTTCCCCAACACAGTCATTACTGAGGGGGTACCCCTAACACGATCTTCAACCGCGGGGTATGTGCGACCTTAAGTCTTATTCATATGCATGCAGAACACCGCTCTTGGCACTTCGACCACCGCGAGCATCACACCTCTTTGGGTGGAAACAACACACTCTGGCTCTTCGGCCCTTACGAGGCTGGTTGCGTAACCGTTCTCAATGAGCATGCATATGACTCGATCTAAATAGATCGGCTACTCGGCGTATTTTTACGCAACGAGTCCAACCTAGCCAAGGCGCAACCTCTACTCCGGCTCAGCGGCCCTTACGAGCAAGGTGCCCTTGCAGGCACAAGGATACGAGCCGATCTCGCATCGTTCCATCAACGGACATCATTATGCCGTTCCATTGGTTCCGGCAGCTCTTCTGCCAACCATTTCGTCAGCACCTCCCCTGCTCTACCGGCAGTGGTGCGACGAACCCTTCTACGTTGTAGAGGGCAAACCATGAACTGGGTAGCACTCTGCTATATGTCAGAGTATCCTGCTACGTTCTTTCTGAGCTATTCTTAGCTTCTTCAGAAATTTCAGCAGCACTTCCTCTCTTTTACGGAGAAAGCGTGCGTTTCTTTTATCCATTTCAGCGGCATCTCCCCTCTTTGGTAGGAAATCGCCACGCTTAATTCGGGAAATGGATGCGCACCGTTGTGCGTACTTTGCATCCATCAAGGTTGCAGGAACCCTTGGCCATAGCCAGGCCATACGAAATTGACTTAGTCATTACGTAAAGAGCATTTTGCCAAAAACCGAAGCCTTTCCAATAGGGGCTTCATTCGTCAAGCAGAATCTTGAACAAGGAGCGGTCAAGGAATCGCATGGGCGATTTGGAGTTTGATCTCCATTTGAACACTCATTTATGCGCCATATATGTAGTATAAGCAGAAGCCTGTGCTTTATACAGCGGCGGCGTAAAGAAATGCATATACTATTGTTCAGGGTGTGTAACTGAACGAAATATTCTACATATATAACAAAGCAGAAGCCTTGGCATCGTTCGACGCGACGGCGTAAGTAAAGACATTGCAGAAAGCAGGAGCCTTGGCATCGTTCGACGCGACGGCGTAAGTAAATGCATAATCGGAAGTGCAGAAAACAGGGAGCCTTGGCATCATACGACGCGACGGCAAAGGTAAATTACATAGCCTGTGCGATATAAGACGCGTCGGCAGAATCAGCAGATATACACCTAGATCCGCATCCAACAATAGTTACGAGGCGAGCGGGTGAACACCGAAGTGTCCTAAAGGGCTCAACCAAGAACTAAAGCGAGATACCATTTTGAAGAACGCATATACTGCGTGTTTGAACATAGATATATCCGACGATAGTTACGAGGCGAGCGCGTGAACACTGAAGCGTCCTAGAGGGCTCAACCAAGAACTAAAGCAAGATACTACTTCAGAAAGTATATTCTATATACAAACAATCAACTACTTGAGAGAGATGGATCAACGAAGCGAACTTACTTCAAATCGTGGAAGAAACGGCTCCGGGTTGCTTCTTTGGCTTCGAGCCTTCCTTTGAGAGGTCAGACTAAGTCAGATGAAGCTGACTTAGTTGAGAAAGAGGTAGAGCAGGTCAAGCTACTCAACCTAAGTGGTTTGAACCTAACAGGGTTCAATCCAAGTCAACTGGGTTCAGCAGGTTCGAACTCAGCTCAAGTAGGCTAAGTCTGGGTTCAGAAACCCAAACCGGAATTAGGACTAAAAAGGACTTTGACTTTGACTTTAAACCCAACTAGGTTCAAGTCAAGTCAACTGGGTTTGGACCAGGTCAAGTGGGTTCAGACCCAGGTCAGGTGGGTTAGGACCAGGTCAGGCAGGCTCAGGCTAAGTCAGGCAGGCTCAGACTAGGTCAGGTGGGCTCAGGTGGGCTAGGCTAGGTAGGGGAGGTTTAGGAGAGAGAGAGAAGGCAAGAGAGAGAGGGGGGGTCGATTTTTATGAGAAGAGAGAGAGTGGGGAGGGCTATTTATAGCCCAAGCCCACCTCCTCTTGGGTTTTTCCATGCCCAAACTACCCCCTTGGCTTCTTTTTAATTCCAAGAGGTTCCTTGGTGTGGGGCCCACTTGGATATTCCATGGGATATTTTTGTGGGTCCCACCAGATATTTTCTGAGGAATATTTCTGTGGGTCCCACCAATATTTCCGTGGGTCCCGCAAGAATTTCGGGTTTCCGGCGATTTTTTTCCGAAAAATTCTGAGTACGCTATTTTCTTCGTATTGACGTAACTAAGAAAGTTGGCTTGTACGAATCTATTGATTTCGTTTAGTTAGGGAGTTATGGCTTCCCGAGTGTTTGAGCATATATTCGCGATTCGACGAATATCCTAAGTATAACTGGCTCGCAGGAATTGATTCATTTTGCATTCTGAGAAGAAATGCTATTTTTACCGGTAAATGCCTCATGAATTTTATTCAGATATTTTCTGAAAAATTGCGGGTCTTACAGTTCGTTTTGGACAAACGGTTTGTTTAGGGTCCGCAGGCGCGACACCCCGAACCGTGGTAATGCCAATGTTATTCCCATTAGATGGGTTAAGTTAGAAATCACCTTTGACACGTAAGTGTGTCGTACTGCGTAAGGAAAATCCTTACACCTTGATTTTTGTGCAACTACTTAGTTAAGTATATAGGCGAACACTATTGCAAATCGACATACTTGGAAACTACGTTGAATTACAAGCATTGTTTCATTGTCTTTGTTTCGGGTCCGCAGGCGCGGCACCCCACACCGTGGGATTAGCAAATATTGTTCCCATAAGTCGGGTATATCCCGAATTTTTCGCCATAAACATGTAAGTGTGTCAACCACGTATGAAAGCATAGTGACTGCAATATTCACACTGAAGTATGCAAGTTAATCATTTCATATTATGCAACTGCCTCTGTTGTTTATGCTTGTGCAAAAGATAGAAACATACACTTCGCACTTGGCACATCCTGACACTGTTACTGAGTAGTGCGTACCTTGAAAAGGTACATGGCTCGAGGCATTAGTAAGAGCACCATGTGCACTTACTACAAGAAAGAAAAGAATGAAGATAGGGTATGAACAATGAAATGACTTGTTATGGGCTCAGTTGAAATCCTTGGGTAATGACCCTTGCTTAAAGAGATGGACTCTTGTGTGATATACCCTAAACAGAAATAAATCAATAAGGTATTTCGACTGCTTTCACGAGCAGTGTGCTCCGTTGGCCGTGTGAGGCTGAGCACGTGGATGGGCAGGCCAAGTCCTCATTTTGCGTACCCTGCGGGGACCACGAGGCAAATTCCTCGTGAGAGGTGTGTTGAACATGAGCCTTAAGAAAGATAAACCTGCTTTGCCCCATTCACAAAATGGTTCACCTCGGGAGAGGGTGGATGGTACAACCCTGAGTGACTTGTCGTTACTACGACACGTGTTTGACAGGAGCTGTAGCGCCCTTTGGCCTCCAGTCACTCACAGTCAGGGAGGTCGAGGTTGCCTTTTTAGGACCTCACTACTGCAGTAGTATGGATTGCAATCCTTGCCTATGCGAGTGTTTTCTCCTAATCGTGTGTTGCTCGCATAAGGTCGACTCGGTCTGTAGCTTCCCCGGTTACCACACTAAAATCTAAATAACAGATGTCGGGTGAATGTCTCACAGAATGCAAGGTTCCTTCGCGTACCCGAAGGAGTAATCAGAAGAACTTAAGAACTAACCAAACAACTGACTTAAAGTAGTTGTTGCTTTACTTGTGTTGTAGACTTACTTTAGTTGTTACAGTCATTTCAGTTTGATACCTTAGTTACTTGCTGCTCAGTTCGTTTATACTTCAGTTTGTTGCTTCAGCTACTTGTTTCCTGTTGACTAGTACTTGTCACTTCACACTTACCAGACACAGGCACTTACACTTGTCAGCTTGTTTCCTGCTTTCCTGTGTACTTGATATATATATACACATTGCTTGTGGTTGTTTCTTCACCACCTTGAAAAAGGATTGACCCCGTTTTATGGGGATGTAGGTGACGAACAGGCTTAGTGCGGATACAATGATACATGATGGAGGCTCTGAGGACCCACACACTTGACTTGCGGATCTTGTACCTGGTGGTTTTTGGGTTTTTGGTTGTTGTGGGGATGTATCCCCTATTTTGTACCTTTTGTACTTATAAGTTGTAAACTCCTTAAAACTGTTGGGGGTGTTTCCCCTTTTTACTTCATAGTTACACTTTTGGTTGCACTTAGCTGTGGCGGTCGCCCAGACTTGCGGCTTTGTTGTTTTCCCACGTTTGCTTCTGCTAGTTTCCTACTTAAACCTTTCAAAAGAAAAAAAAAATTTTCCATAGAAATCCCAAGTTTTTCCAAGGTCGGGGTTTGGGGCGTCACAACGATTGGTATCAGAGCAATGTTTAAGTGTGTGGTCAGAGCTTCATCGTGCATCATCCATCGCACTGTAAGTATAAGATTAGCTTCTTCTTCTTCTTGTTTTCCTTCTTTCCTTCCTTTACTTCCTGCTTTTAGATGGTTTGTGTTGTGGTTCTGTGTATATCATAGATGTCGACGAATCTGACCTACGGCAAGATTTTGGAGGCTCTCCAAAACCTGACTCGAGGCGAAGAGGCCCTGAGTGGAGCTGTGCGACATTTGGCACATAATGTGCATATGTTGGCACCTTCGTGTGCAAGGTGTTTGGGAGATCATGTGGGACAGATCTATCTCCGTGAGTTGGCTGAGTGCCCCTACTGTAGCCTTCGTGGGCATGTCAAAGAGGAATGCCAGACGAAGCAGAGGGATGAGCTCTGGAAGAGCAATGCGGAAGACATCCAGGATGTTTCTTCGGTCTCTGGACCCTTGGTTCTGGAAGTGGATAGCTAGGACGGAGAAAAGCGAGGAGCGATCGATTCTCCTCAATATTCTCCCGAGTCCTACCCCTATGGTGTTTCTTCGGAATACGTGCCGCCGATTTTGAGAGAAGTCCAGGAGATCTCGGACACGCCACTGAGGGAAGTTGTTTCTCCTCTACATGTTAGGCCGAGGCGCTGTGGTAGTCGGAAGGACTACAGGGACTTCTATACCAGCAAGTCGTAATATTTGTGATGTAATGATTAGATGTTAGAAACACTGAGTCAGTGTTTCGTTTTTGCTTTTGTCATGCTTAAATTGTTGACAACACTTGTTTAATCCTATCTTGATGAAGGGTACCCTTGTAATGTTTCGGTTTTCCTTGTTAAGGAAATGGAAATTTTATTTTTTCTATCTCTGTGTATTTGTTGGTTGCTTATGTATAGAATGTTGCGTATTTAGATGGCGTGGCGCGCCAGGTGTGACGACCTGATGGAAACTCTGAACAACCTTACAGAGGTTGTAGGACGACAAGCGGAGACCATGAGGAACATGGGCGAACACATCCAACAGACCGCCCAGGGACAGGGAGCACCTGCCCAGGTTCCTGTTGCGACAATCCCATATAAGCAATTTATGAGCTTGAACCCTCCCTCGTTTGATGGAAAGTCATCGCCGGAAGCGGCCGAGGATTGGATCAGAGAAATTGAACGTGTAAGACCCACAATTTTTCAAAAAATATCTGAATAAAATTCATGAGGCATTTACCGGTAAAAATAGCATTTTTCTCAGAATGCGAAACGAATCAATTCCTGCGAGCCAGTTATACTTAGGATATTCGTCGAATCGCGAATATATGCTTAAACACTCTGGAAGCCATAACTTCCTACCTGAATGAAATCAAAGGATTCCTGCGAGCCAACTTTCTTAGTTACGTCAGTACGAAGGGAATGGCGTACTAAGAATTTTTCGGAAAAAATGGCCGGAAACCCAAAATTCTTGCGGGACCCACAGAAATATTGGTGGGACCCACAGAAATATTCCTCAGAAAATATCTGGTGGGACCCACAAAAATATTCCATGGAATATCCAAGTGGGCCCCACACCAAGGAACCTCTTCGAATTAAAAAGAAGCCAAGGGGGCAAGGGGGGGATAAAAATTCCCAAGAGGAGGTGGGCTTGGGCTATAAATAGCCCTCCCCACTCTCTCTCTTCTCATAAAAATCGACCCCCTCTCTCTCTTGCCTTCTCTCTCTCTCCTAAACCTCCCCTACCTAGCCTAGCCCACCTGACCTGGTCTGAGCCTGCCTGACTTAGCCTGAGCCTGCCTGACCTGGTCCTAACCCACCTGACCTGGGTCTAAACCCACTTGACCTGGTCCAAACCCAGTTGACTTGACTTGAACCTAGTTGGGTTTAAAGTCAAAGTCAAAGTCCTTTTTGGTCCTGATTCCGGTTTGGGTTTCTGAACCCAGACTTAGCCTACTTGAGCTGAGTTCGAACCTGCTGAACCCAGTTGACTTGGATCGAACCCTGTTTGGTTCAAACCACTTAGGTTGAGTAGCTTGACGTGCTCTACCTCTTTCTCAACTAAGTCAGCTTCATCTGACTTAGTCTGACCTCTCGAAGGAAGGCTCAAAGCCAAAGAAGAAACCCGGAGCCGTTTCTTCCACGATTTGAAGTAAGTTCACTTCATTGATCCATCTCTCTCAAGTATTTGATTGTTTGTATATAGAATATACTTTCTGAAGTAGTATCTTGCTTTAGTTCTTGATTGAGCCCTTTTTGGACACTTCGGTGTTCACCCGCTCGTCTCGGAACTATCGTCGGATATATCTATGTTCAAATACGCAGTATTTGCGTTTTTAAAATGGTATCTCGCCCTAGTTCTTGGTTGAGCCCTTCAGAACACTTCGTTGTTCACCCGCTCGCCACGTAACTATCGTTGGATACGGATCTAGGTGTATATCTGCTGATTCCGCCGACGCGTCTTATATCGCACAAGCTATGTAATTTACATTTGCCGTTGCATCGTATGATGCCAAGGCTCCCTGTTTTCTACACTTCCGATTATGCATTTACTTACACCGTCGCGTCGAACGATGCCAAGGCTCCTGCTTTCTGCAATGTATTTACTTACATCGTCGCGTCGAACGATGCCAAGGCTTCTGTTTTGTTATATATGTAGAATATTTCGTTCAGTTACACACCCTGAACAATAGTATATGCATTTCTTTACGCCACCGCTGTATAAAGCACAGGCTTCTGCTTATACTACATATATAGCGCATAATTGAGCGTTCAAATGGAGATCAAACTCCAAATCGCCAATGCGATTCCCTGACCGCTCCTCGTTCAAGATTCTGCTTGACGAATGAAGCCCTTATTGGAAAGGCTTCGCTTTTTGGCAAAATGCTCTTTACGTAAAGACTAAGTCAATTACGTATGGCCTGGCTATGGCCCAGGGTTCATGCAACCTTGATGGATGCAAGGTACGCACAACGGTGCACATCCATTTTCCCGAATTAAGCGTGGCGATTTCCTACCAAAGAGGGGAGATGCCGCTGAAATGGATAAAAGAAACGCACGCTTTCTCCGTAAAAGAGAGGAAGTGCTGCTGAAATTTCTGAAGAAGCTAAGAATAGCTCAGAAAGAACATAGCAGGATACTCTGACATATAGTAGAGTGCTACCCAGTTCATGGTTTGCCTCTACAACGTAGAAGGGTTCGTCGCACCACTGCCGGTAGAGCAGGGGAGGTGCTGACGAAATGGTCGGCAGAAGAGCTGCCGGAACCAATGGAACGACATAATGATGTCCATTGATGGAACGATGCCAGATCGGCTCGTATCCTTGTGCCTGCAAGGGCACCTTGCTCGTAAGGGCCGCTGAGCCGGAGTAGAGGTTGCGCCTTGGCTAGGTTTGGACTCGTTGCGTAAAAATACGCCGAGTAGCCGATCTATTTAGATCGGGTCATATGCATGCTCATTGAGAACGGTTACACAACCAGACTCGTAAGGGCCGAAGAGCCAGAGTATGTTGTTTCCACCCAAAGAGGTGTGATGCTCGCGATGGCCGAAGTGCCAAGAGCGGTGTTCTGCATGCATATGAATAAGACTTAAGGTCGCACATACCCTGCGGTTGAAAATCGTGTTAGGGGTACCCCCTCAGTAATGACTGTGTTGGGGCAGACTGAATGGGGTCGGGTACATACTCCCGTAGTGCTAAAAGCACGGGCTGCCTAAATGGCATGCAGATTCTGTCCAAGTAATTGTAAGACTGACAGACCCCTTCAGGAATTATGCTCACTGTGGAATGACAGTGATGGTACAACCTTGAGTGACATGTATTTTACTTTGGACCTGATAGAGTCCACGATGGCCTCAGTCACTCATGGGTTTTGGGGTCGTGGTTATCCTTAAGATCTAAGGATTGAACCCAACTACTGCAAGTAGAGGATGCATCCGAATATGGGCCTAGTAGGGTTCTCCCAGTTAAAACACACTGCCCTACTATGGATAGGGTCAACAGGCCTCTGGGGTATCTAAAATACATAGAATAATCAACCCCAGAACATCGCGTTGATGCCCGGACAATAGCTCTACCTGCGTACCAAAGGCGGGAGCGGTTAATTATCGAAACAATGCATTAGCTTAGGTTGAGCGATGCTTTGAATGTATGAGTGGATGACGTGTTAAGTCAGTCCTGCATAACCTTTGTGAAGGTGTCATGTTCGGTATACTACTGGACCGACTGGGCAAAGACCCGTGTTGTATCCGCACACCTAAGCGAAGCTCGAGGAGTTGTCCTTAGATGCGTGGGATACGGATGTGCCAAGTATGAAGACTTGAGCTAAACATCACTTGAGACCAGAAAGAGGTCATGGCTAAGTCTTGGAGACTTAAGCGGTTATTCAAATCACAGCCCTGAAAAGGCTTGCTCTAAGTCATGAAGACTTGAGCGGATGTTCAACTCATAGCCCTGCGGAGGCTCTTGCGATATACGTTAAGTCTTGGAGGCTTGAGCGTCGTTATTGCGTATTGCGACCCTGAGTGGTCATTATTGTATTTGAGTTGAATGGATGTATGACTGCATGCTTACCAGACCATCAGTGGTTCTGACCCCGTTTTATGGAGATTTCAGGTGTTGGACCTGCGTGACGATATGCAGAGCAAGGCGGCATCGAGTTCCAGGGTTTCTCTAGACAGAGTTGTACTGCTTCCTTTTATTGAACCTACACTGCTTTCCTAAGCAGTAGTGTTGTAATAAACATATGTTTTCGATAAAATTGAACACTTTGGTGGTCAATGAGTTGCTTGGCCACATACCTGCAACGTGCTCGGAGTTTTCTAAAACTGACGACTCATTATCGTCTGATTCCGCTGCTAAAAGCTTTTGTAAGTTCCGCTGTAATGAAAAAAAAAAAAATTCATGAAAATTTTAACTTAGCTTTGTTTTGGAAATCCGGGGCGTTACAGAATCTGTATCAGAGCATGAGTCTGAAAAACCTGGTTCAAGATCCGTCATGGTCCCGATATCGCACTGTAAGTATATGTTTTTATAGTTTTGTTCTGATCTGGGTGCATCTTTGTATAGATGGCAACTCATGACTCGCGTGGATACTGCTATCGCTGCAAGGTCATGCACGATGAGTGGATATGCCCGTATGAAGTCCAAGACTGCCAATACTGTGGCGAAGATGGGCATTCCGCCAACGAGTGCCAAAGGAAATATACCGCCGATATGGGTCAGCGGGCTTCAAAGGGTCTCAGGGATGAGACTTCGCGTGTCAGTGGACCGCATCACTCTAGTGTTGAGAGCAACCATACCCCAACATCTTCTGATGAATTACCAAGGTTGAGGGATTTTGATTTGAACTTCCCTACGGAGGTCTATCACTCGCCAAGCTACCATCCGGCATCACATACGCCGAGCTTAAACGGCAGGAACAAAAGAGGGGATTCTTTCTCTTCGCCGATCATTATTCCAGACTCCAGAGTCTTGATCTTGCTGACTGGGAAAGTGGACTGGAGTCCCTCATATATCCCCAATATTCGCTTGCTAGTGCGGAAGTGCCGCCCAAGCCAAAGCTAGTAGTGCCTGCACCAAGGCCATGTGGCAATAGATGGACCTTTTGGAGTTCGTCTTCATCAAAGAAATCCAAGTCTTAAAGAGACTGGTGATGTTTTGGAGTCAGTAGACTCATGTATATAGTTTCTCAACGCCTAAAGTCTGCCAGTGCGGCATGACATTTTGTTTAAGGCGATGCTTGTGTAAATGTGATGTATATTAAGTAAATAAAGCTTTTACTTCCTCATATACATCGAGAAACTAAAAACAAGTGCTTGTGTGTGCATAGATAAATGGCTCCTACGACGAGGAGAACCATACCAAGCGAGGAGTCCCATACGCAAGGATTCCTGTTGGAGACACTCAACAACCTGGTTACAGCCATCCGTGAAACGAGGCCAGAACTAGTCGCACCACGAAACAAGCACCTGGGAGGAGTGACTTATGAGAAGTTCCTCAAGCTTGACCCGCCAGTTTTCATTGGCAGAGCCGATCCTGAGCTCGCAGAGAGTTGGATCGAAGAGACAGAACGTGCATTCTCAGTACTAGGAGTACCAGAGGAAAAGAAGACCAACTTTGGCACGTATCGGTTAAAAGACAATGCACGGAAGTGGTGGGATACCACTAAACTTATTCAGTTCTCACAGGTCGAAGTCATTCCTTGGACTGACTTTCGGAGGACTTTTATGGATAACTACTTCCCGTTGCATTCCAGAAACAAGAAAAAGATGGAGTTTCTGGAGTTGGAACAGGGCGGTATGAGTCTAATGGACTATACTACCAAATTTCAAAATCTAGAGCGCTACTGCTCTCGATTGTTCGAAACAGACCAAGAAAGGGCCGACAAATATGTGAATGGTCTGCGCGAAGGGCTGCGATCTCGAGTGATAACAAGCATGCCTTCGACTTTTCAGGCTGCGGTAGCAGCAGCTTCAAAAATCCAAGAGGACTGAGCACGATCTAAAGTGATCGTAGCAAAGAAGCCCGTAGTGAATGGTGGTAATCGTAAAAGGACGTTCCCAAGTGGCCAGGGTTCACGACAACCCTTTCAAAAGAAGAAGTTCCAAGGAGGGAACAACACTCAGCAAGTCGTGAGGCCAAGACAGAACCCAACTCCGAATGGTCAGCAGTCCAACTTCAGCTGCCCAAGGTGTCGTATGAACCACCCCGGAAAGCCATGTCCTCGTGACATTGGTGGGTGCTTGTATTGTGGCAAGATGGGCCACTTTATATGGGATTGCGCCAAGAAAGCTGCAGATGAACAGAGGAGTAATGCCGGATCTGCCGGACCCTCTCGACCAGCACTACAACGTTCTCAGTTTCAACGACCTCCACCTCAGTTTCAACGACCTCCACCTGCTGCAGGTCGTGTATACGCTGTAACGACTGAACAAGTCGAAAATGGTGACCTGATTGAAGGCACCGTACCTGTTAATGGACATGCAGCTTACGTCTTGTTTGATTGTGGTGCTACTCATAGGTTTATCTCTGACGATTTCACCGAACAACAACACGCCTCGGTGCAACCGAATGATAAAATGATCGAAGTATATAACCCGTTGGGTTCACGCACCAAATGTATCCGGTGTGTGAAAAATTTGGATATTGAGATAGCAGGGCAACACTTGCCTACTGACGCCATCCTGATCGATATGATACAGTACGATGTCATTCTGGGAATGAATTGGTTGGCTCAAAATAATGCCAAGATTCTGTGCCGCGAGGGCAGAGTGATTCTATCTCGACCCGGATTGCCTAAGATGGAATACCGGTTATCCAAACCAGTTCCACAGAAAAGGCTCATATCAGCACTTAAGGTACAAAAATACCTTAGGAAGGGTTGTGTGGCCTTCCTGTTGAGTCTCTCAGTGGAAAAATCTAACGACCAACCCCTTGAGAGTTTGGAAGTGGTGCGGGAGTTTCCCGATGTGTTTCCTGAGGAATTGCCAGGACTTTCGCCACTTCGTGAGGTTGAATTTGGAATTCAATCCTTACCTGGAACATCGCCGATATCCAAAGCCCCGTATCGAATGGCGCCTGCTGAACTTAGTGAATTAAAGTGTCAGTTGGAAGAACTGATGGAACAAGGGTTCATCCGACCGAGTGTATCACCATGGGGAGCCCCGGTACTGTTTGTAAAGAAGAAGGATGGATCCCTTCGATTATGCATCGATTATCGGATGCTTAACCAGGCAACTGTTAAAAATAAGTACCCGTTGCCTGGGATTGAGGACTTATTCGATCAACTCAGAACAGCGAGGGTGTTCTCCAAGATCGACCTCAGGTCTGGGTACCATCAGCTCAGAGTAAAGGAAGAGGATATACCCAAGACAACCTTCAGAACGAGATACGGCCATTATGAGTTCGTAGTAATGCCCTTCGGACTCACTAATGCGCCTGCTGCCTTTATGGATCTAATGAACCGGATATTCAGACCATATTTGGATAGCTTTGTCGTCGTCTTTATTGATGACATTCTCGTATATTCTGAGAACAAGGAACAACACATGGAGCACTTAAAAATCGTCTTGAAAACCCTTCAAGATAACCAACTCTATGCTAAGTTTTCAAAATGTGAATTATGGCTAGACAAAGTGATGTTCCTTGGTCATGTGATCTCGAAAGATGAAATCGCAGTAGATCCTGCGAAGGTGGAAGCTGTGATGGACTGGAAGCAGCCAGAAAATATTACTGAGGTCCGTAGCTTCCTTGGACTTGCCGGATATTATCGGAAGTTCATACAAGACTTCACCCGAATCGCCGTACCCATGACGAAATTACTAAAAAAGGGAGTCAAGTTTGAATGGACTGACCAGTGTAAGGAGTGCTTTGAGGTTCTCAAACAGAGGCTTATCACTGCCCCTGTCCTTACCTTACCTTCTGGTCAGGGAGGCTTCGTGGCTTATACCGATGCCTCAAGAACAGGTCTGGGTTGTGTGTTGATGCAGCATGGCAAAGTAATCGCCTATGCGTCATGACAGTTGAGAGTCCGTGAGAAAAACTATCCAACCCACGACTTGGAGCTTGCCGCGATAGTGTTCACACTTAAAATCTGGCGACACTACCTGTATGGAGAGAAATTTGAGGTCATATCTGTAACGCCCCGGATTTTCAAAACAAAGCTAAGTTAAAATTTTCATGAATTTCTTTTTTTTTCTTTGCAGCGGAACTTACAAAAGCTTTTAGCAGCGGAATCAGACGATAATGGGTCGTCAGTTTTAGAAAACTCCGAGCACGTTGCAGGTATGTGGCCAAGCAACTCATTGACCACCAAAGTGTTTCATTTTATCGAAAACATATGTTTATTACAACACTACTGCTTAGGAAAGCAGTGTAGGTTCAATAAAAGGAAGCAGTACAACTCTGTCTAGAGAAACCCTGGAACTCGATGCCGCCTTGCTCCGCATATCGTCACGCAGGTCCAACACCTGAAATCCCCATAAAACGGGGTCAGAACCACTGATGGTCTGGTAAGCATGCAGTCATACATCCATTCAACTCAAATACAATAATGACCACTCAGGGTCGCAATGCGCAATAACGACGCTCAAGCCTCCAAGACTTAGCGTATATCGCAAGAGCCTCCGCAGGGCTATGAGTTGAACATCCGCTCAAGTCTTCATGACTTAGAGCAAGCCTTTTCAGGGCTGTGATTTGAATAACCGCTTAAGTCTCCACGACTTAGCCATGACCTCTTTCGGGTCTCAAAGTGATGTTTAGCTCAAGTCTTCATACTTGGCACATTCGTATCCCACGCATCTAAGGACAACTCCTCGAGCTTCGCTTAGTCGTGCGGATACAACACGGGTCTTTGCCCAGTCGGTCCAGTAGTGTAACGCCCCGGATTTCCAAAACAAAGCTAAGTTAAAATTTTCATGGATTTCTTTTTTTTTTTCTTTGCAGCGGAACTTAGAAAAGCTTTTAGCAGCGGAATAAGACGATAATGAGTCGTCGGTTTTAGAAAACTCCAAGCACGTTGCAGGTATGTGGCCAAGCAACTCATTGACCACCAAAGTGTTCCATTTTATCGAAAGCACATGTTTATTACAACACTACTGCTTAGAAAAGCAGTGAAGGTTCAATAAAAAGGAAGCAGTACAACTCTATCTAGAGAAACCCTGGAACTTGATGCCGCCTTGCTCTGCATATCGCCACGCAGGTTCAACACCTGAAATCCCCATTAAACGGGGTCAGAACCACTGATGGTCTGGTAAGTAGGCAAACACCTATCTATTCAACTCAAGTAAATGCATAGACCACTCAGGGTCGCAGTTCGTAATACGACGCTCAAGCCTCCATGACTTAGCGTATATCGCAAAAGCCTCATCAGGGCTATGAGTTGAACATCCACGCAAGTCGTCATGACTTCGCATAAGCCTCTTCAGGGCTGTGAGTTAGAATAACCTCTTAAGTCTCTACGACTTAGCCTTGACTTCCTCAGAGTCACGAATGGATGTCTAGCTCAAGCCTTTATGCTTGGCACATCCGTATCCTACGAATCTAAGGACAGCTCTCCGAGCTTCACTTAGTCGTACGGATATCAATGGGGTTCTTTCCCAATCGGTCCAGTAGTATACCGACCATGACACCTTCACAAAGGTTATGCAGGACTGACTCAACAACGTCATCCACTCATACATTCAAAGTAGCGCTGTACCTAAGCTAATGCTTTGTTTCGATAATTGCACCTCCCCCTGGGCTTAGGGGACTCATATCTGGGCGACAACGCGACGATCTGGGGGTTGATTATTCTATGTATTTTAGATACCCCAGAGGCCTGTTGACCCCATCCCCCTAGTAGGACGGTACAGCATACCGGAAGAGATCCTTACTAGGTATCCGAATGCATTCTGCTACTGCAGTAGTTGGGTTCAATCCTTGGATATTTAAGGATAACCACGACCTCCATACCTCTGAGTGACGAAGGCCATCAATGAACTCTATCAGGTTCGGGTGAAATATATGTCACTCAAGGCTGCGCCATCACCGTCTTCCTCGGTGAGAAATTCTAAAAGGGGCCTGCCGGTCTTACAATTACTTGACGAGCATTGCATGCCTATAGGGCAGCCTTTGAGAAGTATGTACCCGACCCCAATCAACCACACGGTTTTCACCGTGGAACAAAGGTTTTATTCATATGCATGCTTAACTCTGCTCTCGGCACTTCGGCCTTGATGAGCACTTCACCTCTTTTGGTGAAAACAACACACTCTGGCTCAGCGGCCCTTACGAGTCTGGTTGTCTGATAATTCTTAATGAGCATGCACATGACTCGATCTCTACAGATCGGCTACTCGGCGTATCTTTACGCAACGAGCTCAGGACCTTGTCAAGGCGCTACCACTACTTTGGCGCAATGGCTCTTACAAGTATGATGCCCTTGCAGGTGTCAGGGAGACGAGTCATTCTGACATCGTTCCAACAAAGGACATCATTGTGCCACTTAACTGGTTCTTGCAGCTCTTCTGCCAACCATTCTGTCAACACCTTCTCTGCTCTACCGGCAGTGGTGCGACGAACCTTTCTACATCGTAGAAGGCGTTCCATAACTGGGTAGCACTTCTGCTATGTTACTTCTGAGCCATTCTTAGCTCCTTCAGGAATTTCAGCAGCACTTCCTCTCTTTTACGGAGAAAGCGTGCGTTTCTTTTATCCATTTCAGCGGCATCTCCCCTCTTTGGTGGGAAATCGCTACGCTTAACTCGGGAAATGGATGCGCACCGTTGTGCGTACTTTGCATCCATCAAGGTTGCAGGAACCTTGGGCCATAGCCAGGCCATACGTAATTGATTTAGTCTTTACGTAAAGAGCATTTTGCCAAAAGGCGAAGCCTTTCCAATAGGGGCTTCATTCGTCAAGCAGAATCTTGCACGAGGAGCGGTAAGGGAATCTCATGGGCGATTTTGGAGTTGATCTCCATTTGAACGCTCACTTACGTGCCATATATGTAATATAAGCAGAAGCCTGTGCTTTATACAGCGGCGGCGTAAAGGAAATGCATATACTATTGTTCAGGGTGTGTAACTGAACGAAATATTCTACATATATAACAAAGCAGAAGCCTTGGCATCGTTCGACGCGACGGCGTAAGTAAATACATTGCAGAAAGCAGGAGCCTTGGCATCGTTCGACGCGACGGCGTAAGTAAATGCATAATCGGAAGTGCAGTAATCGTAAATTGCAGAAAGCAGGAGCCTTGGCATCATACGATGCGACGGCAAAGGTAAATTACATGGCCTGTGTGATATAAGACGCGTCGGCAGTATCAGCAGATATACACCTAGATCTGTATCCAACGATAGTTACGAGGCGAGCGAGTGAACACCGAAGTGTCCTAGAGGGCTCAACCAAGAACTAGGGTGAGATACTATTTTGAAGAACGCATATACTGCGTATTCGAACATATATATCCGACGATAGTTACGAGGCGAGCGCGTGAACACCGAAGTGTCCTAGAGGGCTCAACCAAGAACTAAAGCAAGATACTACTTCAGAAAGTATATGCTATATACAAACAATCAAATACTTGAGAGAGATGGTTTAATGAAGCGAACTTACTTCAAATCGTGGAAGAAACGGCTCCGGGTTGCTTCTTCGGCTTCGAGCCTTCTTTCGAGAGGTCAGACTAAGTCAGATGAAGCTGACTTAGTTGAGAAAGAGGTAGAGCAGGTCAAGCTACTCAACCTAAGTGGTTTGAACCAAACAGGGTTCGATCCAAGTCAACTGGGTTCAGCAGATTCGAACTCAGCTCAAGTAGGCTAAGTCTGGGTTCAGAAATCCAAACCAAAAGCTGGACCAAAAAGGACTTTGACTTTGACTTCCAACCCAACTAGGTTCAAGTCAAGTCAACTGGGTTTGAGCTAGGTCAGGTGGGTTCAGACCTAGGTCAGGTGGGTTAGGACCAGGTCAGGCAGGCTCAGGCTAAGTCAGGCAGGTTCAGACCAGGTCAGGTGGGCTAGGCTAGGTAGGGGAGGTTTGGAAAAGGAGGAGAGAGAGAGGGCTAGACGATTTTTCAAAGGAGGGGGGCTCCTCTATTTATAGATTCTGAAACTTGAGCCCCAAGTTTCAGAATTTCCATTTTAGTCCATAGCTTTTTCAGAAATTCCTTTTGATCTTATCCATCTGACTGTTTGATCTTATCCATCTGACTGTTTGATCTTATCCATCTGAGATATTTCCATGAGATATTTTCGTGGGTCCCACCGGATATTTTCTGAAGAATATTTATGTGGGTCCCACCAACATTTTCGTGGGTCCCGCAAAAAAGTTGAGTTTTCGGCATTTTTTCTGAAAAATTCTGAGTAGGCCATTATCTTCGTATTTATGCAACTAAGAAAGTTGGCTCGCAGGAATCTCTTGATTTGGAGCAGGGAGGAAGTTATGATCTTCAGAGCGTTTGAGCATATATTCGTGAAGATACGAATATCCTAAGTATATTTGGATCGCAGGAATCAGTTTGATTCGCTTTACGATAAAAATGCTATTTTTCACTGGAAAAATGCCTCAGGAATTTATTCAGAGTTATCTGAAAAATTGCGGGTCTTACATCATTACCCCCTTAAAGGAATTTCGTCCGCGAAATTCAGTTAAGAGTACTAAGTGCGTAACTCGGGATATTTCTCCCATATGTTAGATTCATAATTTTATTCACTTTGTTCAACATCGTATTCATTTCAATCATAACCTTATATCATGATTCATGATCGATGAGGTATGTTTCTCATATCTGAGTTCAAATCATGCTACAACCACGATAGTTTGTTGAATCAACGTTCTTCCAACCGGCTATCAACATAGCCATCTCGTGTAACTATTTCATACACAGATCCTTCTTACTAGGATTTAACCATTTTGGAACAAGTCCCCTGTCAGACTACCTGGTATTGGAAACGTACCTCCTCACAGGTTCGCCTTCGTCAGACTTACCTGATATTGGATCAGTACACCCTCACAGAATCATACTAGCCAAGCTACTGGTTTTGGAACATATACACTCGCACGGAGCTGTATACCCTCACAGGCTCACTCTGGCTAGACGATCTGATCTTGAATATGTAAAACCTCACAGGACTCTCTTCTTGAGAACAATTCCTCGATGGTTTATTTTATTAAGTAACTTTTAACGTTTTAATTACGCAAACTTAATTTCTCAATCTTGGAGTCTATAGCCATCATTTTCTGGGTATAAGCACTTAAGATTTTAATTTGACAAATCCAAAATTACTTTAGAGAGCAAGGATACATATCGATCCAGATGACCGTACACAAGGTCATAGACCACTTGTCTCAAGCATTCATTGGATCTTGTGTTTCAATCGCTTTTTACCCATTACAACTCTATCTATCAAGGTATTCAGATTCCTTGATACGATCATTATCCGTGAGTTGTTCGGCTGTCACCGCATAAACACGACCTGCCACAGGTTTCTGCTCTATCCTGGGTAGTGACAGTCGTTGTTGTTGTATTTGTTGAAAGGGTCCTCCAGATCCCATATTTCTCTGTTGAAGATCTGAGGCCTTCCTGCGACAATCTCTCACACGATGCCCTGGTTTGCCGCAATACAGACAACCTCCCGCATCGCGAGGACAAACCCCTCCTAGATGATCTGAGCTACACCTCGGGCATCGAAAATTAGGTTGTTGGTAGGGCTGATTGGCTTCTACCATCTGCAATGGCTGCTCGGCCGGTGGAGTAAAGTTGTTCTCCTGAAAATACTTCTTATAAAATGGTGGTCGTGAGTCCTGGCCACCTGAGAACGTCCTCTTATTGTTCCCATTACTTGTTACCAATCTTTTTACTACGACCCCTTTGCATCGCTCCCAGTCTGCGCTAATCTTTGAAGCTGCTGCCACAGTGGCTTGAAATGTTTGGGGCATGCTAGTTATCACTCGAGATCGTAGCCCTTCCCGAAATCCATTGATATATTTATCGGCCCTCTCTTGGTCAGTATCGAATAACCGAGAGCAGTACCGCTCAAGGTTCTGAAACTTGGTAGTATAGTCGATAAGACTCATACCACCCTGCTCTAGTTCGAGAAACTCTATCTTCTTCTTATTTCTGGAGTGTATCGGAAAGTAGTTATCCAAAAATTCCCTCCGAAAATCATTCCAAGGGATGACTTCGTGATGTGAGAACTGGATAATCCTAGTGGTATCCCACCACTTTCGTGCATTATCCTTCAGCCTATATGTGCCGAAGTTAGTCTTTCTATCCTCTGGTACTCTCAATACCAGGAATGCACGCTCTGTTTCCTCGATCCAGCTTTCTGAAAGCTCTGGATCGGCACTGCCAACGAAAACAGGTGGGTCGAGTTTGAGGAACTTTTCATATGTTATTCCTCCAAGGTTCTCAATGCGAGGTGAGGCTGGTGCTTGCCTTGATTCATGAATGGCAGACACAAGCCTGTTGAGTGTCTCCAGCAGGAAGCCCTGTGTATGAGACTCCTCGCTCGGCATGGTTCTCCTCGTCCTAGGAGCCATTTATCTATTCACGCAAATATACCCAAAATCAGAGAAAGTATAAGACTTATACTTACAGTGCGATACCGCAAACATGACGGATCTTGAACCAGGTTTCTCAGACTGATGCTCTGATACCAATTCTGTAACGCCCCGGATTTCCAAAACAAAGCTAAGTTAAAATTTTCATGGATTTCTTTTTTTTTTTCTTTGCAGCGGAACTTAGAAAAGCTTTTAGCAGCGGAATAAGACGATAATGAGTCGTCGGTTTTAGAAAACTCCGAGCACGTTGCAGGTATGTAGCCAAGCAACTCATTGACCACCAAAGTGTTACATTTTATCGAAAGCACATGTTTATTACAACACTACTGCTTAGAAAAGCAGTGAAGGTTCAATAAAAAGGAAGCAGTACAACTCTGTCTAGAGAAACCATGGAACTTGATGCCGCCTTGCTCCGCATATCGCCATGCAGGTTCAACATCTGAAATCCCCATTAAACGGGGTCAGAACCACTGATGGTCTGGTAAGTAGGCAAACACCTATCTATTCAACTCAAGTAAATGCATAGACCACTCAGGGTCACAGTTCGTAATACGACGCTCAAGCCTCCATGACTTAGCGTATATCGCAAAAGCCTCATCAAGGCTATGAGTTGAACATCCACGCAAGTCGTCATGACTTCGCATAAGCCTCTTCAGGGCTGTGAGTTAGAATAACCTCTTAAGTCTCTACGACTTACCCTTGACTTCCTCAGAGTCACGAATGGATGTCTAGCTCAAGCCTTTATGCTTGGCACATCCGTATCCTACGAATCTAAGGACAGCTCTCCGAGCTTCACTTAGTCGTACGGATATCAATGGGGTTCTTTCCCAATCGGTCCAGTAGTATACCGACCATGACACCTTCACAAAGGTTATGCAGGACTGACTCAACAACGTCATCCACTCATACATTCAAAGTAGCGCTGTACTTAAGCTAATGCTTTGTTTCGATAATTGCACCTCCCCCTGGGCTTAGGGGACTCATATCTGGGCGACAACGCGACGATCTGGGGGTTGATTATTCTATGTATTTTAGATACCCCAGAGGCCTGTTGACCCCATCCCCCTAGTAGGACGGTACAGCATACCGGAAGAGATCCTTACTAGGTATCCGAATGCATTCTGCTATTGCAGTAGTTGGGTTCAATCCTTAGATATTTAAGGATAACCACGACCTCCATACCTGTGAGTGACGAAGGCCATCAATGAACTCTATCAGGTTCGGGTGAAATATATGTCACTCAAGGCTGCGCCATCACCGTCTTCCTCGGTGAGAAATTCTGAAAGGGGCCTGCCGGTCTTACAATTACTTGACGAGCATTGCATGCCTATAGGGCAGCCTTTGAGAAGTATGTACCCGACCCCAATCAACCACACGGTTTTCACCGTGGAACAAAGGTTTTATTCATATGCATGCTTAACTCTGCTCTCGGCACTTCGGCCTTGACGAGCACTTCACCTCTTTCGGTGGAAACAACACACTCTGGCTCAGCGGCCCTTACGAGTCTGGTTGTCTGATAATTCTTAATGGGCATGCACATGACTCGATCTCTACGGATCGGCTACTCGGCGTATCTTTACGCAACAAGCTCAGGACCTTGTCAAGGCGCTACCACTACTTTGGCGCAACGGCTCTTACAAGTATGATGCCCTTGCAGGTGTCAGGGAGACGAGTCATTCTGACATCGTTCCAACAAAGGACATCATTGTGTCACTTAACTGGTTCTGGCAACTCTTCTGCCAACCATTCTGTCAACACCTTCTCTGCTCTACCGGCAGTGGTGCGACGAACCTTTCTACATCGTAGAAGGCGTTCCATAACTGGGTAGCACTTCTGCTACGTTCTTTCTGAGTCATTCTTAGCTCCTTCAGGAATTTCAGCAGCACTTCCTCTCTTTTACGGAGAAAGCGTGCGTTTCTTTTATCCATTTCAGCGGCATCTCTTTGGTGGGAAATCGCTACGCTTAACTCGGGAAATGGATGCGCAACGTTGTGCGTACTTTGCATCCATCAAGGTTGCAGGAACCTTGGGCTATAGCCAGGCTATACGTAATTGATTTAGTCTTTACGTAAAGAGCATTTTGCCAAAAGGCGAAGCCTTTCCAATAGGGGCTTCATTCGTCAAGCAGAATCTTGCACGAGGAGCGGTAAGGGAATCGCATGGGCGATTTTGGAGTTGATCTCCATTTGAACGCTCACTTACGTGCTATATATGTAATATAAGCAGAAGCCTGTGCTTTATACAGCGGCGGCGTAAAGGAAATGCATATACTATTGTTCAAGGTGTGTAACTGAACGAAATATTCTACATATATAACAAAGCAGAAGCCTTGGCATCGTTCGACGCGACGGCGTAAGTAAATACATTGCAGAAAGCAGGAGCTTTGGCATCGTTCGACGCGACGGCGTAAGTAAATGCATAATCGGAAGTGCAGTAATCGTAAATTGCAGAAAGCAGGAGCCTTGGCATCATACGACGCGACGGCAAAGGTAAATTACATGGCCTGTGCGATATAAGACGCGTCGGCAATATCAGCAGATATACACCTAGATCTGTATCCAACGATAGTTACGAGGCGAGCGAGTGAACACCGAAGTGTCCTAGAGGGCTCAACCAAGAACTAGGGTGAGATACTATTTTGAAGAACGCATATACTGCGTATTCGAACATATATATCCGACGATAGTTACGAGGCGAGCGCGTGAACACCGAAGTGTCCTAGAGAGCTCAACCAAGAACTAAAGCAAGATACTACTTCAGAAAGTATATGCTATATACAAACAATCAAATACTTGAGAGAGATGGTTTAATGAAGCGAACTTACTTCAAATCGTGGAAGAAACGGCTCCGGGTTGCTTCTTCGGCTTCGAGCCTTCTTTCGAGAGGTCAGACTAAGTCAGATGAAGCTGACTTAGTTGAGAAAGAGGTAGAGCAGGTCAAGCTACTCAACCTAAGTGGTTTGAACCAAATAGGGTTCGATCCAAGTCAACTGGGTTCAGCAGATTCGAACTCAGCTCAAGTAGGCTAAGTCTGGGTTCAGAAATCCAAACCAAAAGCTGGACCAAAAAGGACTTTGACTTTGACTTCCAACCCAACTAGGTTCAAGTCAAGTCAACTGGGTTTGAGCTAGGTCAGGTGGGTTCAGACCTAGGTCAGGTGGGTTAGGACCAGGTCAGGCAGGCTCAGGCTAAGTCAGGCAGGTTCAGACCAGGTCAGGTGGGCTCAGGTGGGCTAGGCTAGGTAGGGGAGGTTTGGAAAAGGAGGAGAGAGAGAGGGCTAGACGATTTTTCAAAGGAGGGGGGCTCCTCTATTTATAGATTCTGAAACTTGAGCCCCAAGTTTCAGAATTTCCATTTTAGTCCATAGCTTTTTCAGAAATTCCTTTTGATCTTATCCATCTGACTGTTTGATCTTATCCATCTGAGATATTTCCATGAGATATTTTCGTGGGTCCCACCGGATATTTTCTTAAGAATATTTATGTGGGTCCCACCAACATTTTCGTGGGTCCCGCAAAAAAGTTGAGTTTTCGGCATTTTTTCCAAAAAATTCTGAGTAGGCCATTATCTTCGTATTTATGCAACTAAGAAAGTTGGCTCGCAGGAATCTCTTGATTTGGAGCAGGGAGGAAGTTATGATCTTCAGAGCGTGTGAGCATATATTCGTGAAGATACGAATATCCTAAGTATATTTGGATCGCAGGAATCAGTTTGATTCGCTTTACGATAAAAATGCTATTTTTCACTGGAAAAATGCCTCAGGAATTTATTCAGAGTTATCTGAAAAATTGCGGGTCTTACATCATTACCCCCTTAAAGGAATTTCGTCCGCGAAATTCAGTTAAGAGTACTAAGTGCGTAACTCGGGATATTTCTCCCATATGTTAGATTCATAATTTTATTCACTTTGTTCAACATCGTATTCATTTCAATCATAACCTTATATCATGATTCATGATCGATGAGGTATGTTTCTCATATCTGAGTTCAAATCATGCTACAACCACGATAGTTTGTTGAATCAACGTTCTTCCAACCGGCTATCAACATAGCCATCTCGTGTAACTATTTCATACACAGATCCTTCTTACTAGGATTTAACCATTTTGGAACAAGTCCCCTGTCAGACTACCTGGTATTGGAAACGTACCTCCTCACAGGTTCGCCTTCGTCAGACTTACCTGATATTGGATCAGTACACCCTCACAGAATCATACTAGCTAAGCTACTGGTTTTGGAACATATACACTCGCACGGAGCTGTATACCCTCACAGGCTCACTCTGGCTAGACGATCTGATCTTGAATATGTAAAACCTCACAGGACTCTCTTCTTGAGAACAATTCCTCGATGGTTTATTTTATTAAGTAACTTTTAACGTTTTAATTACGCAAACTTAATTTCTCAATCTTGGAGTCTATAGCCATCATTTTCTGGGTATAAGCACTTAAGATTTTAATTTGACAAATCCAAAATTACTTTAGAGAGCAAGGATACATATCGATCCAGATGACCGTACACAAGGTCATAGACCACTTGTCTCAAGCATTCATTGGATCTTGTGTTTCAATCGCTTTTTACCCATTACAACTCTATCTATCAAGGTATTAAGATTCCTTGATACGATCATTATCCGTGAGTTGTTCGGCTGTCACCGCATAAACACGACCTGCCACAGGTTTCTGCTCTATCCTGGGTAGTGACAGTCGTTGTTGTTGTATTTGTTGAAAGGGTCCTCCAGATCCCATATTTCTCTGTTGAAGATCTGAGGCCTTCCTGCGAGATTCTCTCACACGATGCCCTGGTTTGCCGCAATACAGACAACCTCCCGTATCGCGAGGACAAACCCCTCCTAGATGATCTGAGCTACACCTCGGGCATCGAAAATTAGGTTGTTGGTAGGGCTGATTGGCTTCTACCATCTGCAATGGCTGCTCGGCCGGTGGAGTAAAGTTGTTCTCCTGAAAATACTTCTTATAAAATGGTGGTCGTGAGTCCTGGCCACCTGAGAACGTCCTCTTATTGTTCCCATTACTTGTTACCAATCTCTTTACTACGACCCCTTTGCATCGCTCCCAGTCTGCGCTAATCTTTGAAGCTGCTGCCACAGCGGCTTGAAATGTTTGGGGCATGCTAGTTATCACTCGAGATCGTAGCCCTTCCCGAAATCCATTGATATATTTATCGGCCCTCTCTTGGTCAGTATCGAATAACCGAGAGCAGTACCGCTCAAGGTTCTGAAACTTGGTAGTATAGTCGATAAGACTCATACCACCCTGCTCTAGTTTGAGAAACTCTATCTTCTTCTTATTTCTGGAGTGTATCGGAAAGTAGTTATCCAAAAATTCCCTCCGAAAATCATTCCAAGGGATGACTTTGTGATGTGAGAACTGGATAATCCTAGTGGTATCCCACCACTTTCGTGCATTATCCTTCAGCCTATATGTGCCGAAGTTAGTCTTTCTATCCTCTGGTACTCTCAATACCAGGAATGCACGCTCTGTTTCCTCGATCCAGCTTTCTGCAAGCTCTGGATCGGTACTGCCAACGAAAACAGGTGGGTCGAGTTTGAGGAACTTTTCATATGTTATTCCTCCAAGGTTCTCAATGCGAGGTGAGGCTGGTGCTTGCCTTGATTCATGAATGGCAGACACAAGCCTGTTGAGTGTCTCCAGCAGGAAGCCCTGTGTATGAGACTCCTCGCTCGGCATGGTTCTCCTCGTCCTAGGAGCCATTTATCTATTCACGCAAATATACCCAAAATCAGAGAAAGTATAAGACTTATACTTACAGTGCGATACCGCAAACATGACGGATCTTGAACCAGGTTTCTCAGACTGATGCTCTGATACCAATTCTGTAACGCCCCGGATTTCCAAAACAAAGCTAAGTTAAAATTTTCATGGATTTCTTTTTTTTTTCTTTGCAGCGGAACTTAGAAAAGCTTTTAGCAGCGGAATAAGACGATAATGAGTCGTCGGTTTTAGAAAACTCCGAGCACGTTGCAGGTATGTAGCCAAGCAACTCATTGACCACCAAAGTGTTCCATTTTATCGAAAGCACATGTTTATTACAACACTACTGCTTAGAAAAGCAGTGAAGGTTCAATAAAAAGGAAGCAGTACAACTCTGTCTAGAGAAACCATGGAACTTGATGCCGCCTTGCTCCGCATATCGCCATGCAGGTTCAACACCTGAAATCCCCATTAAACGGGGTCAGAACCACTGATGGTCTGGTAAGTAGGCAAACACCTATCTATTCAACTCAAGTAAATGCATAGACCACTCAGGGTCACAGTTCGTAATACGACGCTCAAGCCTCCATGACTTAGCGTATATCGCAAAAGCCTCATCAGGGCTATGAGTTGAACATCCACGCAAGTCGTCATGACTTCGCATAAGCCTCTTCAGGGCTGTGAGTTAGAATAACCTCTTAAGTCTCTACGACTTACCCTTGACTTCCTCAGAGTCACGAATGGATGTCTAGCTCAAGCCTTTATGCTTGGCACATCCGTATCCTACGAATCTAAGGACAGCTCTCCGAGCTTCACTTAGTCGTACGGATATCAATGGGGTTCTTTACCAATCGGTCCAGTAGTATACCGACCATGACACCTTCACAAAGGTTATGCAGGACTGACTCAACAACGTCATCCACTCATACATTCAAAGTAGCGCTGTACTTAAGCTAATGCTTTGTTTCGATAATTGCACCTCCCCCTGGGCTTAGGGGACTCATATCTGGGCGACAACGCGACGATCTGGGGGTTGATTATTCTATGTATTTTAGATACCCCAGAGGCCTGTTGACCCCATCCCCCTAGTAGGACGGTACAACATACCGGAAGAGATCCTTACTAGGTATCCGAATGCATTCTGCTATTGCAGTAGTTGGGTTCAATCCTCAGATATTTAAGGATAACCATGACCTCCATACCTCTGAGTGACGAAGGCCATCAATGAACTCTATCAGGTTCGGGTGAAATATATGTCACTCAAGGCTGCGCCATCACCGTCTTCCTCGGTGAGAAATTCTGAAAGGGGCCTGCCGGTCTTACAATTACTTGACGAGCATTGCATGCCTATAGGGCAGCCTTTGAGAAGTATGTACCCGACCCCAATCAACTACGCGGTTTTCACCGTGGAACAAAGGTTTTATTCATATGCATTCTTAACTCTGCTCTCGGCACTTCGGCCTTGACGAGCACTTCACCTCTTTCGGTGGAAACAACACACTCTGGCTCAGCGGCCCTTACGAGTCTGGTTGTCTGATAATTCTTAATGAGCATGCACATGACTCGATCTCTACGGATCGGCTACTCGGCGTATCTTTACGCAACAAGCTCAGGACCTTGTCAAGGCGCTACCACTACTTTGGCGCAACGGCTCTTACAAGTATGATGCCCTTGCAGGTGTCAGGGAGACGAGTCATTCTGACATCGTTCCAACAAAGGACATCATTGTGCCACTTAACTGGTTCTGGCAGCTCTTCTGCCAACCATTCTGTCAACACCTTCTCTGCTCTACCGGCAGTGGTGCGACGAACCTTTCTACATCGTAGAAGGCGTTCCATAACTGGGTAGCACTTCTGCTACGTTCTTTCTGAGCCATTCTTAGCTCCTTCAGGAATTTCAGCAGCACTTCCTCTTTTTTACGGAGAAAGCGTGCGTTTCTTTTATCCATTTCAGCGGCATCTCTTTGGTGGGAAATCGCTACGCTTAACTCGGGAAATGGATGCGCACCGTTGTGCGTACTTTGCATCCATCAAGGTTGCAGGAACCTTGGGCCATAGCCAGGCCATACGTAATTGATTTAGTCTTTACGTAAAGAGCATTTTGCCAAAAGGCGAAGCCTTTCCAATAGGGGCTTCATTCGTCAAGCAGAATCTTGCACGAGGAGCGGTAAGGGAATCGCATGGGCGATTTTGGAGTTGATCTCCATTTGAACGCTCACTTACGTGCTATATATGTAATATAAGCAGAAGCCTGTGCTTTATACAGCGGCGGCGTAAAGGAAATGCATATACTATTGTTCAGGGTGTGTAACTGAACGAAATATTCTACATATATAACAAAGCAGAAGCCTTGGCATCGTTCGACGCGACGGCGTAAGTAAATACATTGCAGAAAGCAGGAGCTTTGGCATCGTTCGACGCGACGGCGTAAGTAAATGCATAATCGGAAGTGCAGTAATCGTAAATTGCAGAAAGCAGGAGCCTTGGCATCATACAACGCGACGGCAAAGGTAAATTACATGGCCTGTGCGATATAAGACGCGTCGGCAGTATCAGCAGATATACACCTAGATCTGTATCCAACGATAGTTACGAGGCGAGCGAGTGAACACCGAAGTGTCCTAGAGGGCTCAACCAAGAACTAGGGTGAGATACTATTTTGAAGAACGCATATACTGCGTATTCGAACATATATATCCGACGATAGTTACGAGGCGAGCGCGTGAACACCGAAGTGTCCTAGAGGGCTCAACCAAGAACTAAAGCAAGATACTACTTCAGAAAGTATATGCTATATACAAACAATCAAATACTTGAGAGAGATGGTTTAATGAAGCGAACTTACTTCAAATCGTGGAAGAAACGGCTCCGGGTTGCTTCTTCGGCTTCGAGCCTTCTTTCGAGAGGTCAGACTAAGTCAGATGAAGCTGACTTAGTTGAGAAAGAGGTAGAGCAGGTCAAGCTACTCAACCTAAGTGGTTTGAACCAAATAGGGTTCGATCCAAGTCAACTGGGTTCAGCAGATTCGAACTCAGCTCAAGTAGGCTAAGTCTGGGTTCAGAAATCCAAACCAAAAGCTGGACCAAAAAGGACTTTGACTTTGACTTCCAACCCAACTAGGTTCAAGTCAAGTCAACTGGGTTTGAGCTAGGTCAGGTGGGTTCAGACCTAGGTCAGGTGGGTTAGGACCAGGTCAGGCAGGCTCAGGCTAAGTCAGGCAGGTTCAGACCAGGTCAGGTGGGCTCAGGTGGGCTAGGCTAGGGAGGGGAGGTTTGGAAAAGGAGGAGAGAGAGAGGGCTAGACGATTTTTCAAAGGAGGGGGGCTCCTCTATTTATAGATTCTGAAACTTGAGCCCCAAGTTTCAGAATTTCCATTTTAGTCCATAGCTTTTTCAGAAATTCCTTTTGATCTTATCCATCTGACTGTTTGATCTTATCCATCTGACTGTTTGATCTTATCCATCTGAGATATTTCCATGAGATATTTTCGTGGGTCCCACCGGATATTTTCTGAAGAATATTTATGTGGATCCCACCAACATTTTCGTGGGTCCCGCAAAAAAGTTGAGTTTTCAGCATTTTTTCCGAAAAATTCTGAGTAGGCCATTATCTTCGTATTTATGCAACTAAGAAAGTTGGCTCGCAGGAATCTCTTGATTTCGAGCAGGGAGGAAGTTATGATCTCCAGAGCGTTTGAGCATATATTCGTGAAGATACGAATATCCTAAGTATATTTGGATCGCAGGAATCAGTTTGATTCGCTTTACGATAAAAATGTTATTTTTCACTGGAAAAATGCCTCAGGAATTTATTCAGAGTTATCTGAAAAATTGCGGGTCTTACAAGTAGTATACCGAACATGACACCTTCACAAAGGTTATGCAGGACTGACTCAACACGTCATCCACTCATACATTCAAAGCATCGTTGTACCTAGAACTAATGCATTGTTTGATAATTAACCGCTCCCGCCTTTGGTACGCAGGTAGAGCTATTGTCCGGGCATCAACGCGACGTTCTGGGGGTTGATTATTCTATGTATTTTAGATACCCCAGAGGCCTGTTGACCCTATCCATAGTAGGGCAGTGTGTTTCAACTGGGAGAACCCTACTAGGCCCATATTCGGATGCATCCTCTACTTGCAGTAGTTGGGTTCAATCCTTAGATCTTAAGGATAACCACGACCCCAAAACCCATGAGTGACTGAGGCCATCGTGGACTCTATCAGGTCCAAAGTAAAATACATGTCACTCAAGGCTGTACCATCACTGTCATTCCACAATGAGCATAATTCCTGAAGGGGTCTGCCAGTCTTACAATTACTTGGACAGAATCTGCATGCCATTTAGGCAGCCCGTGCTTTTAGCACTACGGGAGTATGTACCCGACCCCATTCAGTCTGCCCCAACACAGTCATTACTGAGGGGGTACCCCTAACACGATTTTCAACTGCGGGGTATGTGCGACCTTAAGTCTTATTCATATGCATGCAGAACACCGCTCTTGGCACTTCGGCCACCGCGAGCATCACACCTCTTTGGGTGGAAACAACACACTCTGGCTCTTCGGCCCTTACGAGTCTGGTTGCGTAACCGTTCTCAATGAGCATCCATATGACTCGATCTAAATAGATCGGCTACTCGGCGTATTTTTACGCAACGAGTCCAAACCTAGCCAAGGCGCAACCTCTACTCTGGCTCAGCGGCCCTTACGAGCAAGGTGCCCTTGCAGGCACAAGGATACGAGCCGATCTGGCATCGTTCCATCAACGGACATCATTGTACCGTTCCATTGGTTCCGACAGCTCTTCTGCCGACCATTTCGTCAGCACCTCCCCTGCTCTACCGGCAGTGGTGCGACGAACCCTTCTACGTTGTAGAGGGCAAACCATGAACTGGGTAGCACTCTACTATATGTCAGAGTATCCTGCTACGTTCTTTCTGAGCTATTCTTAGCTTCTTCAGAAATTTCAGCAACACTTCCTCTCTTTTACGGAGAAAGCGTGTGTTTCTTTTATCCATTTCAGCGGCATCTCCCCTCTTTGGTAGGAAATCGCCACGCTTAATTCGGGGAAATGGATGCGCACCGTTGTGCGTACCTTGCATCCATCAAGGTTGCAGGAACCCTGGGCCATAGCCCGGTGGTTTGACTTTTGTAATGGTTATTTTTAACACATTTTTTTCAATAAAAGCATTTGGAAAATCGTCAACCAAAGATAATAAAAACCGACTTTCCACAGATGTGGCGAGTACGGGTCGAATCCACAGGGAACGGAATACATTCTGAATTAAATCTAAAATATCAATTTATTAATATCACAATCATTTACAACTATGTTAATATTACAATTCTAATTAAATAACAATCAAAAAAATGAAAATGAACTAAAACAAGTTGTTAAGTCTTCTCTAGATCGCCAGGGGTAATTCTGTCTTTTCGTCACACATGCATCTGCACTTTGCATTGTAACTACACCTGTAGATATGTTTCTAACTTATCAACCTAAAACACGAAAATAAAGAGTCAGTATGGAATCAAGAATTAATTCTAAGTTATATCTATAACTATTTCTGAACTAATTATTGAATTAAACTACTATTACAAACAAAGAAAACTAAAATTATAATTTCTAACTAAACTAACAAAGTAAACACACTCTAACTAGCCTAACTATTGTTAATTCACTAACTATCTGCTAGAAAACATGGAAAACTATCTAAAATCAACTAAGTAAGCAAATGACTGTTTTATCCTTGAACAGTGCAAAATCGACTTTTAATAGGTTTTCGCAAATCGGAAGTGCGAATGGTCAAACTAAGTCTGATTCTAATTATTTCTCTTCTGTTCTCTTTCTGACAGACTCAAGAGTCTGACAGACTTTACGGAAGTGAAAAACTCATCCGGGAACTCCGGATATAAGCGTTTCAAGTTCGATAAAAATTATAGAACCGTTTGACCCGAAATCTGAAATCGCGTAAAACCTAATCTTGCAGAATGCTTAAAAGGCAAACCAAATCAACTCAGAACGAGTTGATTTTTGGTTTGCACGCAGCTAACACCCTAATGAATAGCATAGAATAGTAATTTCACGAAAACTTATACTATTGCACGTAAGGTAGCGAGTGGAAATCAATGCAAAAACTGACTTACTGCTTCAATGCACTATTCATTTAAATGAATACAAAGCTTACACTGTTGCTTAAAACACCTATGCTTACAGTCATTTACAGTTCTAAAATTAACTAACTAACAGAAAATAATTGAATTACACTAAACCAACAAAATCTACATTAACTATCTACATTAGTTGCAAGAAATACAACTGGAGCTAATTTAAAATGCTAGGTTAGGCTAAGTTGAACTAACCTACAGTTATGAATTAATCTAAGTTAACTTGCTAACATCAACTAACCTACTGCTAATTGCAAAGAAAGAACAAACAGTACAATCTATCTAAATCCCACAAATTAGCTATTGCAAAAATCTATCTAAACATTACTAAACCAAGATTCAACTAATACATAATTAAATCTAAACTACAACACCCTAATTAACCACTAATTAACAATTACCAACAACCTACATACTGTTAAAACAGAAAATTACAATTAGAGTTACTGGTACTAGGGTGCCTAGATCGGTTGGGTAAATCCACCCGATTTTGGGGATTTTTACAATTTCTCTAACACACACAGCACACACTAATTAAACAGCACAAAAATTAATTAAACACCTAATAAACACACCTAATTTATGCTAATTCAATCACTAGATTATAAAGCTAACGGCTCCAGCCGGTTGGAACCAGTCCAACCGGTTTGGGCTTAAATGAAAATTCAAGTGAATCCCAATATCATATGACGAAAAATTAAACACTAAAGTCCCTATCTAAGTGCTGGTCTATGCACTAACATGCTGACACTACGGATTGAAAAACAGGGAAAACGCAGACAAATAAAAATCAAAACAGAAAATCGCACGCCTATGGGTTTCTACCTAGAAGAAGGGGATGAGAAGCTTACCGGTGGCCTATTCCGGCAATCCGAGGAGTGGGATGGTAGGGAAGAGGTGGAATTTCGCCCAGGTCGTGCACCAACGTCCTCAATGATGCTGTCCTTCTTGCTGTTGCTGCAATCTGCTGGAAACCGCAGCTGGTGGCATTCCGATGGTGGCGTGAAGCTCCGATTGCGCGGATGGGGTAGAGAGCCGGATGATGGTAGAGTCGGCTGGCTGTGAAGGGGTAGACAGCACCCCTTGCACAGCTGGACCACCACCATTACTGCTGCAACCTGCAAAATACAGCAAAGAAGGTGAGTTTCAGCAAGGAGGAGAAGAGAAGGAACATATGGGAAAGAAAACGAATGAAGGAGGAAGAAGATGGCGGCCATGGGTGCTTGGCAAAGCTTGGCAACCCAACGTGAAGAAGGTGTGGCGGCTTGGGGCTGAGGAAGACGTCTGGAGGAGGAAGAATCGGGCTGAGGGCGCAGCTTCCAGAGGCAAAATACCTGAGGTAGGGTTTTAAAATTAGTTTTTATAGGCAAAACCCCATCTTTTGGGTATTTCCAAAAGAAGGATTAAAAACAAATATATTGCTAGGCGCCCTTTTTGAGGGGGGTTTTAGTAAATATTTTCAAAACTCGAGTTTGGGGTTAATATGGGTTGAAATGGGTACGTTTTGGCCCAAATCCGAGGCCCAAATGGCCCTTTTGGATCCAAAATGTCCCGGTTTGCCCCGAGGTCCGACCCGCTTCACTAAAAATGTGATATCTCTCTCGTTTTAAGTCCGATTCGAACAAAATTCGAACTGTAGCTCAATGACATCAATATGCATCTAAGTGTGGGTTCTAAACCTATAATTGATGCATTTATGCAGTGAAAATATGTTATGATTATGCGTATTTAATGCATCATCACCAGGCCATACGTAATTGACTTAGTCTTTACGTAAAGAGCATTTTGCCAAAAAGCGAAGCCTTTCCAATAGGGGCTTCATTCGTCAAGCAGAATCTTGAACGAGGAGCGGTCAGGGAATCGCATTGGCGATTTGGAGTTTGATCTCCATTTGAACGCTCATTTATGCGCTATATATGTAGTATAAGCAGAAGCCTGTGCTTTATACAGCGGCGGCGTAAAGAAATGCATATACTATTGTTCAGGGTGTGTAACTGAACGAAATATTCTACATATATAACAAAGCAGAAGCCTTGGCATCGTTCGACGTGACGGCGTAAGTAAATACATTGCAGAAAGCAGGAGCCTTGGCATCGTTCGACGCGACTGCGTAAGTAAATGCATAATCGGAAGTGCAGTAATCGAAAGTGCAGAAAACAGGGAGCCTTGGCATCATACGACGCGACGGCAAAGGTAAATTACATAGCCTGTGCGATATAAGACGTGTCGGCAGAATCAGCAGATATACACCTAGATCCGTATCCAACGATAGTTACGAGGCGAGCGGGTGAACACCGAAGTGTTCTGAAGGGCTCAACCAAGAACTAGGGCGAGATACCATTTTAAAAACGCATATACTGCGTATTTGAACATAGATATATCCGACGATTGTTCCGAGACGAGCGGGTGAACACCGAAGTGTCCAAAAAGGGCTCAATAAAGAACTAAAGCAAGATACTACTTCAGAAAGTATATTCTATATACAAATAATCAAATACTTGAGAGAGATGAATCAACGAAGCGAACTTACTTCAAATCGTGGAAGAAACGGTTCTGGGTTGCTCCTTTGGCTTCGAGCCTTCTTTCGAGAGGTCAGACTAAGTCAGATGAAGCTGACTTAGTTGAGAAAGAGGTAGAGCAGGTCAAGCTACTCAATCTAAGTGGTTTGAACCAAACAGGGTTCGATCTAAGTCAACTGGGTTCAGCAGGTTCGAACTCAGCTCAAGTAGGCTAAGTCTGGGTTCAGAAACCCAAACCGGACTCAGGACCAAAAAGGACTTTGACTTTAAACCCAACTAGGTTCAAGTCAAGTCAACTGGGTTTGGACCAGGTCAAGTGGGTTCAGACCTAGGTCAGGTGGGTTAGGACCAGGTCAGGCAGGCTCAGGCTAAGTCAGGCAGGCTCATACCAGGTCAGGTGGGCTAGGCTAGGTAGGGAAGGTTTAGGAGAGAGAGAGAAGGCAAGAGAGAGAGGGGGTCGATTTTTATGAGAAGAGAGAGAGTGGGGAGGGCTATTTATAGCCCAAGCCCACCTCCTCTTGGGAATTTTTATCCCCCCCTTGCCCCCTTGGCTTCTTTTTAATTCCAAGAGGTTCCTTGGTGTGGGGCCCACTTGGATATTCCATGGGATATTTTTGTGGGTTCCACCAGATATTTTTTGAGGAATATTTCTGTGGGTCCCACCAATATTTCCGTGGGTCCCGCAAGAATTTCGGGTTTCCGGCGATTTTTTCCGAAAAATTCTGAGTACGACATTCCCTTCGTATTGACGTAACTAAGAAAGTTGGCTCGCAGGAATCCTTTGATTTCATTCTGGTAGGAAGTTATGGCATCCAGAGTGTTTGAGCATATATTCGCGATTCGACGAATATCCTAAGTATAACTGGCTCGTAGGAATTGATTCATTTCGCATTCTGACAAAAATGCTATTTTTACCGGTAAATGCCTCATGAATTTTATTCAGATATTTTCTGAAAATTTGTGGGTCTTACATCATTACCCCCTTAAAGGAATTTCGTTCGCGAAATTCAGCTAAGAGTACAAGGTGAAGAGTTCAGGATATTTATCCCTCATATCCGATTCAGGATCCCAAGTGCAATCATCGATTCCATGATGCTGCCACCTCACTTTAACAAGTGGAATGACCTTTGTCCTTAGCACTTGCTCCCGTCGGTCCATGATCTCCACTGGACTTTCTTCTACCGTCATATCTTCTCTGATGTCAATGTCTTCATGTTGAATGATGTGAGAAGGATCATGAACGTATTTACGAAGCATTGATACGTGAAATACATCATGTATTTGCGCGTATTGTGGTGGCAATGCTACTCGGTAGGCAGTCTCTCCGATTCAACTCAAAACTTCGAAGGGACCAACGAATCTGGGGCTGAGCTTCCCCTTCTTTCCAAAACGAAACACACTCTTGGTTGGAGAGACCTTGATAAAAATCTTATCTCCAACCGCAAAAGTGAGTTCCCTACGCCCTGATCGGCGTAGCTCTTCTGTCGACTCTGAGCAGTCAGTAGCTTCTTTCTGATCATGTGGACCTGCTCAGTATAATGTTGCAACACAATGGGCGAGTCCAAGGTTCGCTCACCCACTTCACCCCAATGAATTGGTGATCTACAGGGTCGCCCATACAAGGCTTCAAACGGCGCCATCCCAATGCTAGCGTGGTGGCTATTATTATAAGCAAATTCAGCAAACGCTAGGTGGGAATCCCAATCACCTTTCCATTCCAGCATACAGGCTCTTAGCATATCTTCAAGAGTCTGTATAGTTCGTTCTGATTGCCCATCTGTTTGGGGATGGAATGCTGTACTGAACTTGAGTTTCGTCCCCAGGGCTCTCTGAAGCTGTTCCCAAAAGTGAGAGGTGAACTTCGGGTCACTATCAGATATAATCGAAATCGGCACTCCATGGAGTCTAACGATTTCTCGAATGTAGATTTCCGCCAATCGTTCAGTTGAGTATCGAGTGTTGATTGGCAAGAAGTGAGCAGACTTGGTGAGTATGTCCACGATCACCCATATCGAATCGTGTTGTCTCTTGGATCGAGGCAATCCAATGATGAAATCCATCGTAATACCTTCCCATTTCCATTCTGGAATCTCGATCCGTTGCATCTTTCCACCAGGTCGCTGATGTTCGATCTTAACTTGCTGGCAGATCAAACACTTCGAGACAAACGTAGCCACATCACGCTTCATACCCTTCCACCAGTACTTTCTCTGTAAATCTTGGAACATCTTCGTACCCCCAGGGTGGACAGTATATTTGCTACTATGGGCCTCCTGGAGTACTTCCTGTCTTAGCTCAGGGTTATTTGGAACCCAAATTCTTTCTTCCATCAATATTCCTCCATCTTCTTTCAAATGGAAGAAAGTGTCATCTTTTTCAGCACGAGTTTTCAATTCCAAGTACTGGGGATCCTTGAACTGTTCGGCTACGATGCGATCGAGGAACTCAATGTGGATCGTCAAACATGACATTTGGATTCTACCAGAATCAGCCAAAAATGGCTTCCAGTTGACGAAATCCTCCATCAACTTCCATTGTCCGGTTAGGCTGGCCAGAGTGCCAACAGTCTTGCGACTAAGGGCATCTGCTACAACATTCGCCTTTCTAGGGTGATAGGAAAGCGTGAATTCATAGTCTTTGAGGAATTCCAGCCATCGTCGTTGCTGCATATTGAGTTCTTTTTGAGAAAAGAGGTATTTTAGGCTTTTATGGTCCAACATGACCTCAAATTTCTCTCCATACAGGTAGTGTCGCCAGATTTTAAGTGCGAACACTACTGCGGCAAGCTCCAAGTCGTGGGTTGGATAGTTTTTCTCATGGACTCTCAACTGTCGTGACGCATAGGCGATTACTTTGCCATGCTGCATCAACACACAACCCAGACCTGTTCCCGAGGCATCGGTATAAGCCACGAAGCCTCCCTGACCAGAAGATAAGGTAAGGACAGGGGCAGTGGTAAGCCTCTGTTTGAGAACCTCAAAGCACTCCTTACACTGGTCAGTCCATTCAAACTTGACTCCCTTTTTTAGTAATTTCGTCATGGGTACGGCGATTCGGGAGAAGTCTTGTATGAACTTCCGATAATATCCGGCAAGTCCAAGGAAGCTATGGACCTCAGTAATATTTTTTAGCTGCTTCCAGTCCATCACAGCTTCCACCTTCGCAGGATCTACTGCGATTCCATCTTTCGAGATCACATGACCAAGGAACATCACTTTGTCTAGCCAGAATTCACATTTTGAAAACTTAGCATAGAGTTGGTTATCTTGAAGGGTTTTCAAGACGATTTTTAAGTGCTCCATGTGTTGTTCCTTGTTCTCAGAATATACGAGAATGTCATCAATAAAGACGATGACAAAGCTATCCAAATATGGTCTGAATATCCGGTTTATTAGATCCATAAAGGCAGCAGGCGCATTACTGAGTCCGAAGGGCATTACTACGAACTCATAATGGCCGTATCTCGTTCTGAAGGCTGTCTTGGGTATATCCTCTTCCTTTACTCTGAGCTGATGGTACCCAGACCTGAGGTCGATCTTGGAGATCACCCTCGTTGTTCTGAGTTGATCGAATAAGTCCTCAATCCGAGGCAACGGGTACTCATTTTTAACAGTTGCCTGGTTAAGCATCCGATAATCGATGCATAACCGAAGGGATCCATCCTTCTTCTTTACAAACAGTACCGGGGCTCCCCATGGTGATACACTCGGTCGGATGAACCCTTGTTCCATCAGTTCTTCCAACTGACACTTTAACTCACTAAGTTCAGCAGGCGCCATTCGATACGGGGCTTTGGATATCGGCGTTGTTCCAGGTAAGGATTGAATTCCAAATTCAACCTCACGAAGTGGCGGAAGTCCTGGCAATTCCTCAGGAAACACATCGGGAAACTCCCGCACCACTTCCAAACTCTCAAGGGGTTGGTCGTTAGATTTTTCCACTGAGAGACTCAACAAGAAGGCCACACAACCCTTCCTAAGGTATTTTTGTACCTTAAGTGCTGATATGAGCCTTTTCTGTGGAACTGGTTTGGATAACCGGTATTCCATCTTAGGCAATCCGGGTCGAGATAGAATCACTCTGCCCTCGCGGCACAGAATCTTGGCATTATTTTGAGCCAACCAATTCATTCCAAGAATGACATCGTACTGTATCATATCGATCAGGATGGCATCAGTAGGCAAGTGTTGCCCTGCTATCTCAATATCCAATTTTTTCACACACCAGATACATTTGGTGCGTGAACCCAACGGGTTATATACTTCGATCATTTTATCAATCGATTGCACCGAGGCGTGGAGTTGTTCGGTGAAATCGTCAGAGATAAACGTATGAGTAGCACCACAATCAAACAAGACGTAAGTTGCATGTCCATTAACAGGTACGGTGCCTTCAATCAGGTCACCATTTTCGACTTGTTCAGTCGTTACAGCGTATACACGACCTGCAGCAGGCCTTTGTTCTACTCTAGGTGGAGGTCGTTGAAACTGAGAACATTGTGGTGCTGGTCGAGAGGGTCCGACAGATCCGGCATTACTCCTCTGTTCATCTGCAGCTTTCTTGGCGCAATCCCTTATAAAGTGGCCCATCTTGCCACAATACAAGCACCCACCAATGTCACGAGGACATGGCTTTCCAGGGTGGTTCATACGACACCTTGGGCAGCTGAAGTTGGACTGCTGACCATTTGGAGTTGGGTTCTGTCTTGGCCTCACGACTTGCTGAGTGTTGTTCCCTCCTTGGAACTTCTTCTTTTGAAAGGGTTGTCGTGAACCCTGGCCACTTGGGAACGTCCTTTTACGATTCCCACCATTCACTACGGGCTTCTTTGCTACGATCACTTTAGATCGTGCCCAGTCCTCTTGGATTTTTGAAGTTGCTGCTACCGCAGCCTGAAAAGTCGAAGGCATGCTTGTTATCACTCAAGATCGCAGCCCTTCGCGCAGACCATTCACATATTTGTCGGCCCTTTCTTGGTCTGTTTCGAACAATCGAGAGCAGTAGCGCTCTAGATTTTGAAATTTGGTAGTATAGTCCATTAGACTCATACCGCCCTGTTCCAACTCCAGAAACTCCATCTTTTTCTTGTTTCTGGAATGCAACGAGAAGTAGTTATCCATAAAAGTCCTCTGAAAGTCAGTCCAAGGAATGACTTCGACCTGTGAGAACTGGATAAGTTTAGTGGTATCCCACCACTTCCGTGCATTGTCTTTTAACCGATACGTGCCAAAGTTGGTCTTCTTTTCCTCTGGTACTCCTATTACTGAGAAGGTACGTTCTGTCTCTTCGATCCAACTCTCCGCGAGCTCAGGATCGGCTCTGCCAATGAAAACTGGCGGGTCAAGCTTGAGGAACTTCTCATAAGTCACTCCTCCCAGGTGCTCGTTTCGTGGTGCGACTGGTTCTGGCCTCGTTTCACGGATGGCTGTAACCAGGTTGTTGAGTGTCTCCAACAGGAATCCTTGCGTATGGGACTCCTCGCTTGGTATGGTTCTCCTCGTCGTAGGAGCCATTTATCTATGCACACACAAGCACTTGTTTTTAGTTTCTCGATGTATATGAGGAAGTAAAAGCTTTATTTACTTAATATACATCACATTTACACAAGCATCGCCTTAAACAAAACGTCATGCCGCACTGGCAGACTTTAGGCGTTGAGAAACTATATACATGAGTCTACTGACTCCAAAACATCACCAGTCTCTTTAAGACTTGGATTTCTTTGATGAAGACGAACTCCAAAAGGTCCATCTATTGCCACATGGCCTTGGTGCAGGCACTACTAGCTTTGGCTTGGGCGGCACTTCCGCACTAGCAAGCGATTATTGGGGATATATGAGGGACTCCAGTCCACTTTCCCAGTCAGCAAGATCAAGACTCTGGGAGTCTGGAATAATGATCGGCGAACAGAAAGAATCCCCTCTTTTGTTCTTGCCGTTTAAGCTCGGCGTATGTGATGCCGGATGGTAGCTTGGCGAGTGATAGACCTCCGCAGGGAAGTTCAAATCAAAATCCCTCAACCTTGGTAATTCATCAGAAGATGTTGGGGTATGGTTGCTCTCAACACTAGAGTGATGCGGTCCATTGACACGCGAAGTCTCATCCCTGAGACCCTTTGAAGCCCGCCGACCCATATCGGCGGTATATTTCCTTTGGCACTCGTTGGCGGAATGCCCATCTTCGCCACAGTATTGGCAGTCTTGGACTTCATACGGGCATATCCACTCATCGTGCATGACCTTGCAGCGATAGCAGTATCCACGCGAGTCATGAGTTGCCATCTATACAAAGATGCACCCAGATCAGAACAAAAGTATAAAAACATATACTTACAGTGCGATATCGGGACCATGACGGATCTTGAACCAGGTTTCTCAGACTCATGCTCTGATACCAATTCTGTAACGCCCCGGATTTCCAAAACAAAGCTAAGTTAAAATTTTCATGAATTTCTGTTTTTTTTTCATTGCAGCGGAACTTATAAAAGCTTTTAGCAGCGGAATCAGACGATAATGAGTCGTCAGTTTTAGAAAACTCCGAGCACGTTGCAGGTATGTGGCCAAGCAACTCATTGACCACCAAAGTGTTCAATTTTATCGAAAACATATGTTTATTACAACACTACTGCTTAGGAAAGCAGTGTAGGTTCAATAAAAGGAAGCAGTACAACTCTGTCTAGAGAAACCCTGGAACTCGATGCCGCCTTGCTCCGCATATCGTCACGCAGGTCCAACACCTGAAATCCCCATAAAACGGGGTCAGAACCACTGATGGTCTGGTAAGCATGCAGTCATACATCCATTCAACTCAAATACAATAATGACCAAGGCTTTGTAATTTACCTTTGTCGTCGCGTCGTATGATGCCAAGGCTCCCTGTTTTCTGCACTTCCGATTACTGCACTTCCGATTATGCATTTACTTACGCCGTCGCGTCGAACGATGCCAAGGCTCCTGCTTTCTGCAATGTATTTACTTACGCCGTCGCGTCGAACGATGCCAAGGCTTCTGTTTTGTTATATATGTAGAGTATTTTGTTCAGTTACACACCCTGAACAATAGTATATGCATTTCTTTACGCCGCCGCTTTATAAAGCACAGGCTTTTGCTTATACTACATATATAGCGCATAAATGAGCGTTCAAATGGAGATCAAACTCCAAATCGCCAATGCGATTCCCTGACCGCTCCTCGTTCAAGATTCTGCTTGACGAATGAAGCCCCTATTGGAAAGGCTTCGCTTTTTGGCAAAATGCTATTTACGTAAAGACTAAGTCAATTACGTATGGCCTGGCTATAGCTCAGGGTTTCTGCAACCTTGATGGATACAAGGTACGCACAACGGTGCGCATCCATTTACCCGAATTAAGCGTGGCGATTTCCTACCAAAGAGGGGAGATGCCGTTGAAATGGATAAAAGAAACACACGCTTTCTCCGTAAAAGAGAGGAAGTGCTGCTGAAATTTCTGAAGAAGCTAAGAATAGCTCAAAAAGAACGTAGCAGGATACTCTGACATATAGTAGAGTGCTACCCAGTTCATGGTTTGCCCTCTACAACGTAGAAGGCTTCGTCGCACCACTGCCGGTAGAGCAGGGGAGGTGCTGACGAAATGGTCGGCAGAAGAGCTGCCGGAACCAATGGAATGACATAATGATGTCCGTTGATGGAACGATGCCAGATCGGCTCGTATCCTTGTGCCTGCAAGGGCACCTTGCTCGTAAGGGCCGCTGAGCCGGAGTAGAGGTTGCGCCTTGTCTAGGTTTGGACTCATTGTGTAAGACCCGCAATTTTTCAGAAAATATCTGAATAAAATTCATGAGGCATTTACCGGTAAAAGTAGCATTTCTTCTCAGAATGCGAAACAAATCAATTCCTGCGAGCCAGTTATACTTAGGATATTCGTCGAATTGCGAATATATGCTCAAACACTCGGGAAGCCATAACTTCCTAACTAAACGAAATCAATAGATTCGTACGAGCCAACTTTCTTAGTTACGTCAATACGAAGAAAATGGCGTACTCAGAATTTTTCGGAAAAAATCGCCGGAAACCCGAAATCCTTGCGGGACCCACGGAAATATTGGTGGGACCCACAGAAATATTCCTCAGAAAATATCTGGTGGGACCCACAAAAATATCCCATGGAATATCCAAGTGGGCCCCACACCAAGGAACCTCTTGGAATTAAAAAGAAGCCAAGGGGGTAGAAGGGGCATGAGAAAATCCAAGAGGAGGTGGGCTTGGGCTATAAATAGCCCTCCCCACTCTCTCTCTTCTCATAAAAATCGACCCCCTCTCTCTCTTGCCTTCTCTCTCTCTCCTAAACCTCCCCTACCTAGCCTAGCCCACCTGAGCCCACCTGACCTGGTCTGAGCCTGCCTGACTTAGCCTGAGCCTGCCTGACCTGGTCCTAACCCACCTGACCTGGGTTTGAACGCACTTGACCTGGTCCAAACCCAGTTGACTTGACTTGAACCTAGTTGGGTTTAAAGTCAAAGTCAAAGTCCTTTTTGGTCTAGATTCCGGTTTGGATTTCTGAACCCAGACTTAGCCTACTTGAGCTGAGTTCGAACCTGCTGAACCCAGTTGACTTGGATTGAACCCTGTTTGGTTCAAACCACTTAGGTTGAGTAGCTTGACCTGCTCTACCTCTTTCTCAACTAAGTCAGCTTCATCTGACTTAGTCTGACCTCTCGAAGAAAGGCTCAAAGCCAAAGAAGCAACCCGGAGCCGTTTCTTCCACGATTTGAAGTAAGTTCGCTTCGTTGATCCATCTCTCTCAAGTATTTGACTGTTTGTATATAGAATATACTTTCTGAAGTAGTATCTTGCTTTAGTTCTTGATTGAGCCCTTTTTGGACACTTCGGTGTTCACCCGCTCGTCTCGTAACTATCGTCGGATATATCTATGCTCAAACACGCAGTATTTGCGTTCTTCAAAATGGTATCTCGCTTTAGTTCTTGGTTGAGCCCTTTAGGACACTTCGGTGTTCACCCGCTCGCCTCGTAACTATCGTTGGATGCGGATCTAGGTGTATATCTGCTGATTCTGCCGACGCGTCTTATATCGCACAGGCTATGTAATTTACCTTTGCCGTCGCGTCGTATCATGCCAAGGCTCCTGCTTTCTGCAATGTAATTACTTAAGCCGTCGCGTCGAACGATGCCAAGGCTTCTGCTTTGTTATATATGTAGAATATTTCGTTCAGTTACACACCCTGAACAATAGTATATGCATTTCTTTACGCCGCCGCTGTATAAAGCACAGGCTTCTGCTTATACTACATATATAAAGCATAAATGAGCGTTCAAATGGAGATCAAACTCCAAATCGCCCATGCGATTCCTTGACCGCTCCTCGTTCAAGATTCTGCTTGACGAATGAAGCCCCTATTGGAAAGGCTTCGGTTTTTGGCAAAATGCTCTTTACGTAATTACTAAGTCAATTTCGTATGGCCTGGCTATGGCCAAGGGTTCCTGCAACCTTGATGGATGCAAAGTACGCACAACGGTGCGCATCCATTTCCCGAATTAAGCGTGGCGATTTCCTACCAAAGAGGGGAGATGCCGCTGAAATGGATAAAAGAAACGCACGCTTTCTCCGTAAAAGAGAGGAAGTGCTGCTGAAATTTCTGAAGAAGCTATGAATAGCTCAGAAAGAACGTAGCAGGATACTCTGACATATAGCAGAGTGCTACCCAGTTCATGGTTTGCCCTCTACAACGTAGAAGGGTTTGTCGCACCACTGCCGGTAGAGCAGGGGAGGTGCTGACAAAATGGTTGGCAGAAGAGCTGCCGGAACCAATGGAACGGCATAATGATGTCCGTTGATGGAACGATGCCAGATCGGCTCATATCCTTGTGCCTGCAAGGGCACCTTGCTCGTAAGGGCCGCTGAGCCGGAGTAGAGGTTGCGCTTGGCTAGGTTTGGACTCGTTGCGTAAAAATACGCCGAGTAGCCGATCTATTTAGATCGAGTCATATGCATGCTTATTGAGAACGGTTACACAACCAGACTCGTAAGGGCCGAAGAGCCAGAGTGTGTTGTTTCCACCCAAAGAGGTGTGATGCTCGTGGTGGCCGAAGTGCCAAAGAGCGGTGTTCTGCATGCATATGAATAAGACTTAAGGTCGCACATACCCCGCGGTTGAAAATCGTGTTAGGGGTACCCCCTCAGTAATGACTGTGTTGGGGCAGACTGAATGGGGTCGGGTACATAATCCCGTAGTGCTGAAAGCACGGGCTGCCTAAATGGCATGCAGATTCTGTCCAAGTAATTGTAAGACTGGCAGACCCCTTCAGGAATTATGCTCACTGTGGAATGACAGTGATGGTACAGCCTTGAGTGACATGTATTTTACTTTAGACCTGATAGAGTCCACGATGGCCTCAGTCACTCATGGGTTTTGGGGTCGTGGTTATCCTTAATATCTAAGGATTGAACCCAACTACTGCAAGTAGAGGATGCATCCGAATATGGGCCTAGTAGGATTCTCCCAGTTGAAACACACTGCCCTACTATGGATAGGGTCAACAGGCCTCTGGGGTATCTAAAATACATAGAATAATCAACCCCCAGAACGTCGCGTTGATGCCCGGACAATAGCTCTACCTGCGTACCAAAGGCGGGAGCGGTTAATTATCAAACAATGCATTAGTTCTAGGTACAGCGATGCTTTGAATGTATGAGTGGATGACGTGTTGAGTCAGTCCTGCATAACCTTTGTGAAGGTGTCATGTTCGGTATACTACTGGACCGACTGGGCAAAGACCCGTGTTGTATCCGCACGACTAAGCGAAGCTCGAGGAGTTGTCCTTAGATGCGTGGGATACGGATGTGCCAAGTATGAAGACTTGAGCTAGACATCACTTTGAGACCCGGAAGAGGTCATGGCTAAGTCGTGGAGACTTATGCGGTTATTCAAATCACAGCCCTGAAAAGGCTTGCTCTAAGTCATGAAGACTCGAGCGGATGTTCAACTCATAGCCCTGAGGAGGCTCTTGCGATATACGCTAAGTCTTGGAGGCTTGAGCGTCGTTATTGCGCATTGCGACCCTGAGTGGTCATTATCGTACTTAAGTTGAATGGATGTATGACTGCATGCTTACCAGACCATCAGTGGTTCTGACCCCGTTTTATGGGGATTTCAGGTGTTGAACCTGCGTGGCGATATGCGGAGCAAGGCGGCATCGAGTTCCAGGGTTTCTCTAGACAGAGTTGTACTGCTTCCTTTTATTGAACCTACACTGCTTTTCTAAGCAGTAGTGTTGTAATAAACATGAGTTTTCGATAAAATGGAACACCTTGGTGGTCAATGAATTGCTTGGCCACATACCTGCAACGTGCTCGGAGTTTTCTAAAACCGACGACTCATTATCGTCTTATTCCGCTGCTAAAAGCTTTTCTAAGTTCCGCTGCAAAGAAAAAAAAAAGAAATTCATGAAAATTTTAACTTAGCTTTGTTTTGGAAATCCGGGGCGTTACAGAATTGGTATCAGAGCATGAGTCTGAGAAACCTAGTTCAAGATCCGTCATGGTCCCGATATCGCACTGTAAGTATATGTTTTTATACTTTGGTTCTGATCTGGGTGCATCTTTGTATTGATGGCAACTCATGACTCGCGTGGATGCTGCTATCGCTGCAAGGTCATGCACGATGAGTGGATATGCCCGTATGAAGTCCAAGACTGCCAATATTGTGGCGAAGATGGGCATTCCGCCAACGAATGCCAAAGGAAATATACCGCCGATATGGGTCGGCGGGCTTCAAAGGGTCTCAGGGATGAGACTTCGCGTGTCAGTGGACCGCATCACTCTAGTGTTGGGAGCAACCATACCCCAACATCTTTTGATGAATTACCAAGGCTGAGGGATTTTGATTTGAACTTCCCTGCAGAAGTCTATCACTCGCCAAGCTACCATTCGGCATCACATATGCCGAGCGTAAATGGCAGGAACAAAAGAGGGGATTCTTTCTGTTCGCCAATCATTATTCCAGACTCCCAGAGTCTTGATCTTGCTGACTGGGAAAGTGGACTGGAGTCTCTCATATATCCCCAGTATTCGCTTGCTAGTGCGGAAGTGCCGCCCAAGCCAAAGCTAGTAGTGCCTGCACCAAGGCCATGTGGCAATAGATGGACCTTTTGGAGTTCGTCTTCATCAAAGAAATCCAAGTCTTAAAGAGACTGGTGATGTTTTGGAGTCAGTAGACTCATGTATATAGTTTCTCAACGCCTAAAGTCTGCCAGTGCGGCATGACGTTTTGTTTAAGGCGATGCTTGTGTAAATGTGATGTATATTAAGTAAATAAAGCTTTTACTTCCTCATATACATCGAGAAACTAAAAACAAGTGCTTGTGTGTGCATAGATAAATGGCTCCTACGACGAGGAGAACCATACCAAGCGAGGAGTCCCATACGCAAGGATTCCTGTTGGAGACACTCAACAACCTGGTTACCGCCATCCGTGAAACGAGGCCAGAACCAGTCGCACCACGAAATGAGCACCTGGGAGGAGTGACTTATGAGAAGTTCCTCAAGCTTGACCCGCCAGTTTTCATTGGCAGAGCCGACCCTGAGCTCGCGGAGAGTTGGATCGAAGAGACAGAACGTGCCTTCTTAGTACTGGGAGTACCAGAAGAGAAGAAGACCAACTTTGGCACGTATCGATTAAAAGATAATGCACGGAAGTGGTGGGATACCACTAAACTTATCCAGTTCTCACAAGTCGAAGTCATTCCTTGGACTGACTTTCGGAGGACTTTTATGGATAACTACTTCCCGTTGCATTCCAGAAACAAGAAAAAGATGGAGTTTCTAGAGTTGGAACAGGGCGGTATGAGTCTAATGGACTATACCACCAAATTTCAGAATCTAGAGCGCTACTGCTCTCGATTGTTTGAAACAGACCAAGAAAGGGCCGACAAATATGTGAATGGTCTGCGCGAAGGGCTGCGATCTCGAGTGATAACAAGCATGCCTTCGACTTTTCAGGCTGCGGTAGCAGCAGCTTCAAAAATCCAAGAGGACTGGGCACGATCTAAAGTGATCGTAGCAAAGAAGCCCGTAGTGAATGGTGGGAATCGTAAAAGGACGTTCCCAAGTGGCCAGGGTTCACGACAACCCTTTCAAAAGAAGAAGTTCCAAGGAGGGAACAACACTCAGCAAGTCGTGAGGCCAAGACAGAACACAACTCTGAATGGTCAGCCGTCCAACTTCAGCTGCCCAAGGTGTCGTATGAACCACCCCGGAAAGCCATGTCCTCGTGACATTGGTGGGTGCTTGTATTATGGCAAGATGGGCCACTTTATAAGGGATTGCGCCAAGAAGGCTGCAGATGAACAGAGGAGTAGTGCCGGATCTGTCGGACCCTCTCGACCAGCACCACAACGTTCTCAGTTTCAACGACCTCCACCTAGAATAGAACAAAGGCCTGCTGCAGATCGTGTATATGCTGTAACGACTGAACAAGTCGAAAATGGTGACCTGATTGAAGGCACCGTACCTGTTAATGGACATGCAGCTTACGTCTTGTTTGATTGTGGTGCTACTCATACGTTTATCTCTGACGATTTCACCGAACAACTCCACGCTTCGGTGCAACCGATTGATAAAATGATCGAAGTATATAACCCGTTGGGTTCACGCACCAAATGTATTCGGTGTGTGAAAAATTTGGATATTGAGATAGCAGGGCAACACTTGCCTACCGACGCCATCCTGATCGATATGATACAGTACGATGTCATTCTGGGAATGAATTGGTTGGCTCAGAATAATGCCAAGATTCTGTGCCGCGAGGGCAGAGTGATTCTATCTCGACCCGGATTGCCTAAGATGGAGTACCGGTTATCCAAACCACTTCCACAGAAAAGGCTCATATCAGCACTTAAGGTACAAAAATACCTTAGGAAGGGTTGTGTGGCCTTCCTGTTGAGTCTCTCGGTGGAAAAATCCAATGACCAACCCCTTGAGAGTTTGGAAGTGGTGCGGGAGTTTCCCGATGTGTTTCCTGAGGAATTGCCAGGACTTCCGCCACTTCGTGAGGTTGAATTTGGAATTCAATCCTTACCTAGAACTACGCCGATATCCAAAGCCCCGAATCGAATGGCGCCAGCTGAACTCAGTGAGTTGAAGTGTCAGTTGGAAGAACTGATGGAACAAGGGTTCATCCGTCCTAGTGTGTCACCGTGGGGAGCCCCGGTACTGTTTGTAAAGAAGAAGGATGGATCCCTTCGGTTATGCATCGATTATCGGATGCTTAACCAGGCAACTGTTAAAAATAAGTACCCGTTGCCTCGGATTGAGGACTTATTCGATCAACTCAGAACAGTGAGGGTGTTCTCCAAGATCGACCTCAGGTCTCGGTACCATCAGCTCAGAGTAAAGGAAGAGGATATACCCAAGACTGCCTTCAGAACGAGATACGGCCATTATGAGTTCGTAGTAATGCCCTTCGGACTCACTAATGCGCCTGCTGCCTTTATGGATCTAATGAACCGGATATTCAGACCATATTTGGATAGCTTTGTCATCGTCTTTATTGATGACATTCTCGTATATTCTGAGAACAAGGAACAACACGTGGAGCACTTGAAAATCGTCTTGAAAACCCTTCAAGATAACCAACTCTATGCTAAGTTTTCAAAATGTGAATTCTGGCTAGATAAAGTGATGTTTCTTGGTCATGTGATCTCGAAAGATGGAATCGCAGTAGATCCTGCGAAGGTGGAAGCTGTGATGGACTGGAAGCAGCTAAAAAATATTACTGAGGTCCATAGCTTCCTTGGACTTGCCGGATATTATCGGAAGTTCATACAAGACTTCTCCCGAATCGCCGTACCCATGACGAAATTACTAAAAAAGGGAGTCAAGTTTGAATGGACTGACCAGTGTAAGGAGTGCTTTGAGGTTCTCAAACAGAGGCTTACCACTGCCCCTGTCCTTACCTTATCTTCTGGTCAGGGAGGCTTCGTGGCTTATACCGATGCCTCGGGAACAGGTCTGGGTTGTGTGTTGATGCAGCATGGCAAAGTAATCGCCTATGCGTCACGACAGTTGAGAGTCCATGAGAAAAACTATCCAACCCACGACTTGGAGCTTGCCGCGGTAGTGTTCGCGCTTAAAATCTGGCGACACTACCTGTATGGAGAGAAATTTGAGGTCATGTCGAACCATAAAAGCCTAAAATACCTCTTTTCTCAAAAAGAACTCAATATGCGGCAACGGCGATGGCTGGAATTCCTCAAAGACTATGAATTCACGCTTTCCTATCACCCTGGAAAGGCGAATGTTGTAGCAGATGCCCTTAGTCGCAAGGCTGTTGGCACTCTGGCCAGCCTAACCGGACAATGGAAGTTGATGGAGGATTTCGTCAAGTGGAAGCCATTTTTGGCTGATTCAGGTAGAATCCAAATGTCATGTTTGACGATCCACATTGAGTTCCTCGATCGCATCGTAGCCGAACAGTTCAAGGATCCCCAGTACTTGGAATTGAAAGCTCGTGTTGAAAAGGATGACACTTTCTTCCATTTGAAAGAAGATGGAGGAATATGGATGAAAGAAAGGATTTGGGTTCCAAATAACCCTGAGCTAAGACAGGAAGTACTCCAGGAGGCTCATAATAGCAAGTACACCATTCACCCTGGAGGTACGAAGATGTTCCGAGATTTGCAGATGAAGTACTGGTGGAAGGGTATGAAGCGTGATGTGGCTACGTTTGTCTCGAAGTGTTTGATCTGCCAGCAAGTTAAGATCGAACATCAGCGACCTGGTGGAAAGATGCAACGGATCGAGATTCCAGAATGGAAATGGGAAGGCATTACGATGGATTTCATCGTTGGATTGCCTCGATCCAAGAGACAACACGATTCGATATGGGTGATCGTGGACAGACTCACCAAGTCTGCTCACTTCCTGCCAATCAACACTCGATACTCAACTGAACGATTGGCGGAGATCTACATTCGGGAAATCGTTAGGCTCCATGGAGTGCCGATTTCGATCATATCTGATCGTGACCCGAAGTTCACCTCTCACTTTTGGGAGCAGCTTCAGAAAGCCCTGGGGACGAAACTCAAGTTCAGTACAGCATTCCATCCCCAAACAGATGGGCAATCAGAACGAACCATACAGACTCTTGAAGATATGCTAAGAGCCTGTATGCTGGAATGGAAAGGTGATTGGGATTCCCACCTAGCGTTGGCTGAATTTGCTTATAATAATAGCCACCACGCTAGCATTGGGATGGCGCCGTATGAAGCCTTGTATGGACGACCCTGTAGATCACCGATCCATTGGGGTGAAGTGGGTGAGCGAACCTTGGACTCGCCCATTGTGTTGCAGCATTATACTGAGCAGGTCCACATGATCAGAAAGAAGCTACTGACTGCTCAGAGTCGACAGAAGAGCTACGCCGATCAGCGGCGTAGGGAACTCACTTTTGCGGTTGGAGATAAGGTTTTTATCAAGGTCTCTCCAACCAAGAGTGTGTTTCGTTTTGGAAAGAAGGGGAAGCTCAGCCCCAGATTCGTTGGTCCCTTCGAAGTTTTGAGACGGATCGGAGAGACTGCCTACCGAGTAGCATTGCCACCACAATACGCGCAAATACATGATGTATTTCACGTATCAATGCTTAGAAAGTACGTTCATGATCCTTCTCACGTCATTCAATATGAAGACATTGACATCCGAGAAGATATGACGGTAGAAGAAAGGCCAGTGGAGATCGTGGACCGACGGGAGCAAGTGCTAAGAACGAAGGTCATTCCACTTGTTAAAGTGAGGTGGCAGCATCATGGAATCGATGATTGCACTTGGGAGCCCGAATCGGATATGCGGGATAAATATCCTGAACACTTCACCTTGTACTCTTAGCTGAATTTCGCGGACGAAATTCCTTTAAGGGGGTAATGATGTAAGACCCGCAATTTTTCAGAAAATATCTGAATAAAATTCATTAGGCATTTACCGGTAAAAATAGCATTTCTTCTCAGAATGCGAAACAAATCAATTCCTGCGAGCCAGTTATACTTAGGATATTCGTCGAATTGCGAATATATGCTCAAACACTCGGGAAGCCATAACTTCCTAACTAAACGAAATCAATAGATTCGTACGAGCCAACTTTCTTAGTTACGTCAATACGAAGAAAATGGCGTACTCAGAATTTTTTAGAAAAAATCGCCGGAAACCCGAAATCCTTGCGGGACCCACGGAAATATTGGTGGGACCCACAGAAATATTCTTCAGAAAATATCTGGTGGGACCCACAAAAATATCCCATGGAATATCCAAGTGGGCCCCACACCAAGGAACCTCTTGGAATTAAAAAGAAGCCAAGGGGGTAGAAGGGGCATGAGAAAATCCAAGAGGAGGTGGGCTTGGGCTATAAATAGCCCTCCCCACTCTCTCTCTTCTCATAAAAATCGACCCCCTCTCTCTCTTGCCTTCTCTCTCTCTCCTAAACCTCCCCTACCTAGCCTAGCCCACCTGACCTGGTCTGAGCCTGCCTGACTTAGCCTGAGCCTGCCTGACCTGGTCCTAACCCACCTGACCTGGGTCTGAACCCACTTGACCTGGTCCAAACCCAGTTGACTTGACTTGAACCTAGTTGAGTTTAAAGTCAAAGTCAAAGTCCTTTTTGGTCCAGATTCCGGTTTGGATTTCTGAACCCAGACTTAGCCTACTTGAGCTGAGTTCGAACCTGCTGAACCCAGTTGACTTGGATTGAACCCTGTTTGGTTCAAACCACTTAGGTTGAGTAGCTTGACCTGCTCTACCTCTTTCTCAACTAAGTCAGCTTCATCTGACTTAGTCTGACCTCTCGAAGGAAGGCTCGAAGCCAAAGAAGCAACCCGGAGCCGTTTCTTCCACGATTTGAAGTAAGTTCGCTTCGTTGATCCATCTCTCTCAAGTATTTGACTGTTTGTATATAGAATATACTTTCTGAAGTAGTATCTTGCTTTAGTTCTTGATTGAGCCCTTTTTGGATACTTCGGTGTTCACCCGCTCGTCTCGTAACTATCGTCGGATATATCTATGCTCAAACACGCAGTATTTGCGTTCTTCAAAATGGTATCTCGCTTTAGTTCTTGGTTGAGCCCTTTAGGACACTTCGGTGTTCACCCGCTCGCCTCGTAACTATCGTTGGATGCGGATCTAGGTGTATATCTGCTGATTCTGCCGACGCGTCTTATATCGCACAGGCTATGTAATTTACCTTTGCCGTCGCGTCGTATGATGCCAAGGCTCCTGCTTTCTGCAATGTATTTACTTAAGCCGTCGCGTCGAACGATGCCAAGGCTTCTGCTTTGTTATATATGTAGAATATTTCGTTCAGTTACACACCCTGAACATTAGTATATGCATTTCTTTACGCCGCCGCTGTATAAAGCACAGGCTTCTGCTTATACTACATATATAGCGCATAAATGAGCGTTCAAATGGAGATCAAACTCCAAATCGCCCATGCGATTCCTTGACCGCTCCTCGTTCAAGATTCTGCTTGACGAATGAAGCCCCTATTGGAAAGGCTTCGGTTTTTGGCAAAATGCTCTTTACGTAATTACTAAGTCAATTTCGTATGGCCTGGCTATGGCCAAGGGTTCCTGCAACCTTGATGGATGCAAAGTACGCACAACGGTGTGCATCCATTTCCCGAATTAAGCGTGGCGATTTCCTACCAAAGAGGGGAGATGCCGCTGAAATGGATAAAAGAAACGCACGCTTTCTCCGTAAAAGAGAGGAAGTGCTGCTGAAATTTCTGAAGAAGCTATGAATAGCTCAGAAAGAACGTAGCAGGATACTCTGACATATAGCAGAGTGCTACCCAGTTCATGGTTTGCCCTCTACAACGTAGAAGGGTTCGTCGCACCACTGCCGGTAGAGCAGGGGAGGTGCTGACGAAATGGTTGGCAGAAGAGCTGCCGGAACCAATGGAACGGCATAATGATGTCCGTTGATGGAACGATGCCAGATCGGCTCGTATCCTTGTGCCTGCAAGGGCACCTTGCTCGTAAGGGCCGCTGAGCCGGAGTAGAGGTTGCGCCTTGGCTAGGTTTGGACTCGTTGCGTAAAAATACGCCGAGTAGCCGATCTATTTAGATCGAGTCATATGCATGCTCATTGAGAACGGTTACACAACCAGACTCGTAAGGGCCGAAGAGCCAGAGTGTGTTGTTTCCACCCAAAGAGGTGTGATGCTCGCGGTGGCCGAAGTGCCAAGAGCGGTATTCTGCATGCATATGAATAAGACTTAAGGTTGCACATACCCCGCAGTTGAAAATCGTGTTAGGGGTACCCCCTCAGTAATGACTGTGTTGGGGCAGACTGAATGGGGTCGGGTACATACTCCCGTAGTGCTAAAAGCACGGGCTGCCTAAATGGCATGCTGATTCTGTCCAAGTAATTGTAAGACTAGCAGACCCCTTCAGGAATTATGCTCACTGTGGAATGACAGTGATGGTACAGCCTTGAGTGACATGTATTTTACTTTGGACCTGATAGAGTCCACGATGGCCTCAGTCACTCATGGGTTTTGGGGTCGTGGTTATCCTTAAGATCTAAGGATTGAACCCAACTACTGCAAGTAGAGGATGCATCCGAATATGGGCCTAGTAGGGTTCTCCCAGTTGAAACACACTGCCCTACTATGGATAGGGTCAACAGGCCTCTGGGGTATCTAAAATACATAGACTAATCAACCCCCAGAACGTCGCGTTGATGCCCGAACAATAGCTCTACCTGCGTACCAAAGGCGGGAGCGGTTAATTATTGAAACAATGCATTAGCTTAGGTTCAGCGATGCTTTGAATGTATGAGTGGATGACGTGTTGAGTCAGTCCTGCATAACCTTTGTGAAGGTGTCATGTTCGGTATACTACTGGACCGATTAGGCAAAAACCCGTGTTGTATCCGCACGACTAAGCGAAGCTCGAGGAGTTGTCCTTAGATGCGTGGGATACATATGTGCCAAGTATGAAGACTTGAGCTAAACATCACTTGAGACCCGAAAGAGGTCATGGCTAAGTCGTGGAGACTTAAGCGGTTATTCAAATCACAGCCCTGAAAAGTCTTGCTCTAAGTCATGAAGACTTGAGCGGATGTTCAACTCATAGCCCTGCGGAGGCTCTTGCGATATACGCTAAGTCTTGGAGGCTTGAGCGTCATTATTGCGCATTGCGACCCTGAGTGGTCATTATTGTATTTGAGTTGAATGGATGTATGACTGCATGCTTACCAAACCATCAGTGGTTCTGACCCCGTTTTATGGGGATTTCAGGTGTTGGACCTGCGTGACGATATGCGGAGCAAGGCGGCATCGAGTTCCAGGGTTTCTCTAGACAGAGTTGTACTGCTTCCTTTTATTGAACCTACACTGCTTTCCTAAGCAGTAGTGTTGTAATAAACATATGTTTTCGATAAAATAGAACACTTTGGTGGTCAATGAGTTGCTTGGCCACATACCTGCAATGTGCTCGGAGTTTTCTAAAACTGACGACTCATTATCGTCTGATTCCGCTGCTAAAAGCTTTTGTAAGTTCCGCTGCAAAGAAAAAAAAAAGAAATTCATGAAAATTTTAACTTAGCTTTGTTTTGGAAATTCGGGGCGTTAGAGAACGTATCTTCCGAGTGTTACAAGTTGGTGATGATCGGAAAGTAGATTTTGGGACATATCGTCTCAGAAAGGACGCGGAAAGATGGTGGGCAGCTACCTGGGAGATAAAATTCGACAACCAGCCGGTTGATTAGGAGCAATTTGTGGAAGCGTTCTACGCAACCTATTTTCCAGCTCACGAGAGGAGCCGGAAAATGCAGGAGTTTCTTGACCTCCAACAGGGTAGTTCTTCTCTCTCGGATTATGTCACGCGTTTTCGAAGCCTAGAGAGGTTTTGTCCGCACGTATACACAACAGAGAAGGAGCGAGCTCTTAAATTTGCTCGAGGTCTGAAGCCAGTCTTAAGGACAAAGATGTACACACGTGCGCCTATGACGGTCGATGAGGCTTTAGAGACGGCCTCCTTGCTTGAGCATGATTGGACAGAATCGCAAAAGACCCCCGCACCACGTCAACAACAGCAGAATCCTGGCCAAAGGAGTTGGCCAAAGAAGAGACAATTCCAGAGGAATCAAGATGGAAGGAAGTTCCATCCTCAGACAAAGAAGCAGCGTAACAACAACGGCAGCAACACCCGCCAAAATCAGTATCAGAACCGTAGGCCCCAGTTCCAACAACGCCAGCAACCGCAGCAGAAGCAGCTTACCGCAGCTAGTTGTCCAAAATGTACTACAGATCATCCAGGGCGACCCTGCCCGCGAGACACCGGCGGATGCTTATATTGTGGAAAAATGGGTCATTATATCAGGGATTGTAGAAAGAAGCAAGCAGACGACCAGCGCCGGAATACGCCGGGTACTTCTCAGCCGACACCGCAACGACAGCCAGCGATGCAGCAGCAGCAGCAACCGTCATACCCACCAAAGATAGCAACCCAGAAGGTCATTGCAGGTCGAGCATACGCGACATCAGTCGAGCAAGTGACCAAGGCAGAGTTGGTCCAAGGTATGATTTCGATATCCGGACATGAAGCACTTACATTGTTTGATTGTGGTGCTACTCATTCGTTCATAGCAACTAGATTCGTTCGTACCTTACCTTTGGCAGTCGAGTCTTTGAACTTTCCGTTGGAGGTTCGCACTCCAACTAGAGAGCGATCTTTTTGTGACTCGTATGTTCCGAACATCGAGGTGTCAGTGGCAGGACAGAACTTGTCAGCTGACGTTATCCTGTTAGACATGACAGATTACGATGTCATTTTGGGCATGGATTGGCTTTTTGAGTATCATGCTCAAGTCTTCTGTCGGGAAGGCAAGATCGTTCTTTCTCAGCCTGATCGTCCTATTCTGGAGATCAAGCTTCCTCGACCTTTGCGCGATAGTCGCATGATTTCTTCTTTCAAGGCTCAGAAATATCTGCGAAACGGGGGTACTGCATTCTTAGTCAGCATTGCCCCAGTTGAACCCGAGATGGTTTTGATCGAAGACTAGGACGTAGTCCAAGATTTTTACGATGTGTTTCCGGAGGAACTACCTGGGTTACCTCCGAGGCGTGAGATCGAATTTGGTATCGAGTCGTTGCCTGGAACGACACCAATATCCAAGGCACCATATCGTATGGCTCCGGCAGAGCTTGAAGAGTTAAAGCGTCAGTTGGAAGAACTCCTTGATCAAGGTTTTATTCGACCTAGTGCTTCACCGTGGGGAGCACCAGTGTTGTTCGTACGGAAGAAGGATGGATCCCTGAGGTTGTGCATCGATTATCGGATGCTCAACCAAGCGATAATTAAGAACAAGTATCCGTTGTCGAGGATCGAAGATCTTTTCGATCAGATACAGAAGGCGAAGGTCTTCTCGAAGATAGATCTTAGATCGGGTTACCATCAGCTTCGTATCCGAGAGGATGATATTGCGAAGACAGCTTTCCGGACGAGATATGGGTTGTATGAGTTTGTGGTGATGCCTTTTGGCCTCACGAATGCTCCAGCAGCATTCATGGATTTTATGAACCGGATTTTTTGTCCATATGTGGACTCGTTCGTGATAGTATTTATCAACGACATCTTGATCTATTCGGAGAGTCCGGAGCAGCATCGAGAGCATTTGCGGATTGTGTTGAGTACTCTTCGCGAGCATCAGTTGTTCGCCAAATTCTCTAAGTGTGAGTTTTGGCTCGAGCGCGTCATGTTTCTTGGACATGTAATATCGAGGGATGGAGTATTCGTCGATCCAGCGAAAGTAGAAGCAGTTTTAGGCTGGAAACAGCCTAAGAATGTGTCTGAGATTCGTAGCTTTCTTGGATTGGCCGGTTATTATCGACGTTTTATCCAAGACTTTTCAAGGATCGCTTTACCTTTGACGAAGTTGTTGCGTAAAGGTATTAAGTTCGTGTGGGACAGTGCCTGTGAGGACAGTTTCCAGATCCTGAAGTTGAAGTTGACTACCTCGCCGGTATTGGCTTTACCCTCAGGTAGAGGTGGCTTTGTGGTGTACACAGACGCCTCTGATACCGGTTTAGGTTGCGTGCTTATGCAGCATGGCCGAGTTATTGCCTACGCCTCCAGACAGTTGAAGACTCACGAGCGAAATTATCCGATGCACGATTTAGAACTGGCAACAGTCGTGTTCGCTTTGAAATCATGGAGACACTACCTGTATGGGGAATCGTTTGAGGTCTTTTCCGACCACAAGAGCCTCAAATATCTGTTCTCTCAAAAGGAGTTGAATATGAGGCAGCGACGATGGCTTGAGTTCATCAAGGACTATGATTTCACGTTGTTGTATCATCCCGGTAAGGCGAACGTTGTGGCTGATGCGCTTAGCCGCAAAGCGGGTGGCATTCTGGCTAGTCTTGTGTGGAGCCAGAAGCTTATCGAAGATTTTGTTGCTTGGAAACCTTTTTCTGTTGGTGGTGGTTCGATCAGGTTGTCTGGTCTGACCATTCAATCTGCGTTTTTGCCAAAGATCGTAGAGGCTCAGAAGCTTGACGACCAGTATGGTAAGTTTCTAGCCTTGGCTGAGCAAGCAGATTCTCCTTTCAGAGTGTCTAGTGATGGCAGCGTGCATATGAGAGATCGCCTTTGGGTTCCGAGCAACCCTGAGGTGAAGAGAGAGATTCTTGACGAAGCTCATATGTCAAGATATACGATTCATCCCGAAGGAACAAAGATGTTCAAGGACTTACAGCGGAAATATTGGTGGAGTGGTATGAAGCGCGAGATAGCGGCTTACGTTGCGAGATGCTTGACGTGTCAGCAAGTTAAAGCGGAACATCAACATCCCGGTGGTACCTTGCAGAGGATTGAGATTCCTCAGTGGAAATGGGAGAATGTTACAATGGATTTCATGGTAGGATTGCCACTGTCTAGGCGTAAACACGATGCGATATGGGTAGTCGTGGACAGACTCACCAAGTCTGCCCATTTCCTGCCAATCAGGATCAGTCAATCTCTTGAGAGCCTAACTGACTTGTACATTAGAGAGATCGTTCGGCTTCATGGTGTGCGGAGGTCTATTATTTCCGATCGTGATCCCCGATTCACGTCGCGATTGTGGGGTCAGTTGCAATCTGCTTTGGGGACGAAATTGAAGTTTAGCACAGCCTTTCATCCTCAGACGGATGGACAGTCCGAGCGAACGATCCAAACGTTGGATGATATGTTGCGAGCTTGTATGCTTGATTGGAAGGGTGAATGGGATTCACACCTGTGTTTAGTAGAGTTTGCGTATAACAACAGTTACCACGCTAGTATCGGGATGGCCCTGTATGAAGCGTTGTATGGTAGACCTTGTCGGTCGCCATCTTATTGGGATGACATCAGCGATAGAGCGAGCGAATCGCCGATTGTTCTTCAGCACTACACGCAGCAAGTGTAGAAGATTCATGAACGTTTGAAGGCAGCGCAAGATAGACAGAAGAGTTACGCCGATAAGAGACGTCGCGAATTGTCTTTTAATGTCGGAGACATGGTTTTTGTCAGAGTTTCGCCGACTAAGAGCGTATTTCGTTTCGGAAAGAAAGGGAAGTTGAGTCCGAGGTATGTCGGACCATTCGAGATCGTGGCACGGATTGGTGAGGTGGCATATCGTGTCGAGTTGCCTCCACAGTATGCCCACATTCACAATGTTTTTCACGTGTCGATGCTCAGGAAATACATTCCTGACCCATCACATGTCATTTGTTACGAAGATGTAGACGTGCAAGAGGACCTGACTTTACCAGAAAGGCCTATCGAGATTGTTGATCGACGAGATCAAGTTTTGCGTACCAAGACTATTCCGTTAGTTAAGGTACGGTGGCAGCACCATGGCATTGAAGAATGCACATGGGAACCGGAAGCGAACATGAGAGAGTCTTATCCAGAACTTTTTGTAACCTCCTAATGGTGATTTTGCGGACGAAATCCTTTTTAGGAGGGAAGGATGTAAGATCTACGATTCTAATTTTGATATATATTGTGTAATTATATGGAATCGATGAATTTTTATGCATTGACCATTCTACGTTAATTACGGTTATGAAGAGAACAGAATCAGTTGTTGGAGTCAAATTAGCATTTTAATGTGTTGAATAAGCATTCTTTAAAGAAGTACACTATATGCGATATTGGATTTGGATCCGGGGCTACTAGGAGATCCAAAACCCTGGGACGACCCTACAGTGGATGTCCATGTCCTTGGTTGACCAGCTGGTCAAGGGCTGACCAGCTGGATGGTATTTTCAAAATAGTCTTGCATGGCTTTAAAGAATAGGCCTTCATTGGCCATGTGTCTTTCCAACACCCTCATGATGAAGCCTAGGCTCCATCATGAGGGGCGCCATTTTCAAAAGAGAGCCATGGGGTGGCGCTCCATGGCAAATTCGTGACTTTTTTCAAAGGCTTTTGAATCCTTTCAATCCATTGGGCATGATGGGTGGCAGCCAGGGGCGCCCTCTTGTAAAACTTCAAACTTTTAAGGGCATTTAGAGATGGCATTTTCGAGATTTTTGCAAAGCCTTTTAGAAGGCTTGACATGCATTGGTTGTTGGAGGGCGTGGAGCTCCCCAACCCTCCATCTTGGAAGGATTTAATCCCAGCCGTTCACCTCTAAGCCTACTTCTATAAAACCTTTACAAAAAAAATCGGGTCCCTCTAATTTTGGGCGATTTTCCTTTCTCTTTCTCTTTCTCTCTCTCTCCTCTCAAGCTTCCTCACTCCAGCCGTGTGTTTCCTCTTGGCGTGAAGAGCTGCAGCACCTTCTTCACTAGCTAAGGTGAAGAATCACCCTTCTTGTGTACAATTTCGCGTGAAAAGGAAGCCGGTGGGGCTTTGCATCTTTGCATGCAAGTCCATACGGTGGATTAGCTCCAAGATTCGTAGTTGCTATCTTGATTCACCATGGATTTACATTATCATTTTGTAGCATACATTTACAGTCTTGTTTAGCTCTTCCTTTTTTATTTTATTTCAGTTTTTATCACTCTCTATGCTTGTTGTGGTCTTCCCTCTCAAAAGAAAAGAAAAGAGGTTGTTAAGTTTCTTTTGTTTCCTTCTCGCTGGGTTCATAGCTATAGCATTTATCTTCGGATTGTGCGGGATTGAGCTGGGCTTGTCCAGCCCACCCCCCCCATTCCGGTTGACGTGATCTCGAATTTGCCAGAACGCAGGTTGGTGCATTTCGGCCACCAACATTCTTTCTTGGATGGTTGTTTCAGTGGTGTTGAGCTCAATCTAGTCTCCATGCATTGGGACTGGTATTGCAGCAGTGATCTGGGCTTGGGTCACAACGTGACCAGCCCTGTTTGAGCATGGAATCCTGGATCTTTCTTTTAACAGCAAGGTAAGGTTTGCTTGGCTTTATCATTCTTTATTTTCGACATTTTGGCTGCTCGGCCATCTTTCTTTTTAGCCCTTACTCATGCTAATGGAAAGAGCATCCGACTTGGTCCAGTGGACCAGATCTCTTGACCATCCAGTTCTCGCCCTAACCGAAGCTGGACGCCATGCGGGTACTCTGCGCGCCCAGCATAAGCCTCGGTGAGTTATCTTCTTCTTTTTTTTATGATGGAGGTAAGTGTGGTAGCATCACGTTCCTTTTCTTCCTTTTTGTCTTGGACCGTTGCCGGTCTGAACCATGGGTTTAGACCAGCACTACAGTCCGTCTTGTTTCGGTTGAGTGCAGGTCTAAACCAAGGTTTAGACCTGATGGATTGTCAGCCTGGGCGTGGCACAAGGTGCCAGCCGTCCAACCCCCTTTCGTGGGAGCCGGATGGAGCCTAGTGGTGCCGAGCACTCAGGCCTTTTCATTCGGCTATTTTGGGATGCAAGTAGGTCCGAACTGAATGGTTCAGACCTGTGCATGTATGGGGAACCAGGCCGGCAACGGGTGCCAGCCATGGTTCTGTTTTGGACAGGTCATGTGCCAGCCGCATGGTGCTGGGCACCCGGGTCCCTCGAGCTGATCCCCTTCGGGTCCGGGTCTGAACCAGAGAGAGTTGGGTTCATACCCACTGCTGGCAAACCACGGCCCAGTCTCATAGACCAGACCGACTGGGCCCAGTTTTTGGGCTCAACCCGCAGGCTTAGCTACGATTGTCTTTGCCGGGGCTGGAAACAGCCCAACCAAACCCTTGACAGGTAGGGTCCGGTTCCTGAGTCGGTCCAGACCTTGAAGGTAGGTCCGACAGTCTGGTCCGTAGGACCAGACCACCCTTAGCTAGAGCTTGTTGGCACGAGTGCGGGTGGACTTTCATTTCACCACACTCGCGGCCCCGCTACACCATCATTTATGGCTGATAGTAGGTTACCCTATCAACACTAGCTCGCATCCATTTCGAGTCGAACCCGAGTAGGTTCAAACCAGCCTTTGTATTGCCCCGTACCCTCTTCGCACTTCGGTTAAGTTCGGCATGAGTGCATGCCTTGGGATGCACCGAGTTCGAGTAAGCTTTTCATATATATATATATATATATATATATATATATATATGTAAATGGGATTGTATATATATATATGTATACACGTATACCTATGGGTATGTGCATCGCCAAGTATGTTTGAAAGGGTTGATAGATATAGGTACACACGAATATATGTAAGGGTATTAAAACTTATGACTCTCGTGTCCCGTTCAAGCATTTTCTCAGATGATTCCTTACTCCGAGCTCAGTATGAATTCCATAGCATTGTCCTACGTTCGTTTTGGACAAACGGTTTGTTTAGGGTCCGCGGGCGCGGCACCCCGAACCGTGGTAATGCCAATGTTATTCCCATTAGATGGGTTAAGTTAGAAATCACCTTCGACACGTAAGTGTGTCGTACTGCGTAAGGAAAACCCTTACACCTTGATTTTTGTGCAACTACTTAGTTAAGTATGCAGGTGAACACTATTGCAAATCCACATACTTGGAAACTACGTTGAATTACAAGCATTGTTTCATTGTCTTTGTTTCGGGTCCGCAGGCGCGGCACCCCACACCGTGGGATTAGCAAATATTGTTCCCATAAGTCGGGTATATCCCGGATTTTTCGCCATAAACATGTAAGTGTGTCAACCACATATGAAAGCATAGTGACTGCAATATTCACACTGAAGTATGCAAGTTAATCATTTCATATTATGCAACTGCCTCTGTTGTTTATGCTTGTGCAAAAGATAGAAACATACACTTCGCACTTGGCACATCCTAACACTGTTACTGAGTAGTGCGTACCTTGAAAAGGTACATGGCTCGAGGCATTATTAAGAGCACCATGTGCACTTACTACAAGAAAGAAAAGAATGAAGATAGGGTATGAACAATGAAATGACTTGTTATGGGCTTAGTTGAAATCCTTGGGTAATGACCCTTGCTTAATGAGATGGACTCTTGTGTGATATACCCTAAATAGAAATAAATCAATAAGGTATTTCGACTGCTTTCATGAGCAGTGTGCTCCGTTGGCCGTGTGAGGCTGAGCACGTGGATGGGCAGGCCAAGTCCTCGTTTTGCGTACCCTGCGGGGACCATGAGGCAAATTCCTCGTGAGAGGTGTGTTGAACATGAGCCTTAAGAAAGATAAACCTGCTTCACCCCATTCACAAAATGGTTCACCTCGAGAGAGGGTGGATGGTACAACCCTGAGTGACTTGTCGTTACTACGACACGTGTTTGACAAGAGCTGTAGCGCCCTTTGGCCTCCAGTCACTCAGAGTCAGGGAGGTCGAGGTTGCCTTTTTAGGACCTCACTACTGCAGTAGTATGGATTGCAATCCTTGCCTATGCGAGTGTTTTTTCCTAGCCGTGTGTTGCTCGCATAAGGTCGACTCGGTCTGTAGCTTCCCCGGTTACCACACTAGAATCTAAATAACAGATGTCTGGTGCATGTCTCACAGAATGCAAGGTTCCTTCGCGTACCCGAAGGAGTAATCAGAAGAACTTAAGAACTAACCAAACAACTGACTTAAAGTAGTTGTTGCTTTACTTGTGTTATAGACTTACTTTAGTTGTTACAGTCATTTCAGTTTGATACCTTAGTTACTTGCTGCTCAGTTCGCTTATACTTCAGTTTGTTGCTTCAGCTACTTGTTTTCCTGTTGACTAGTACTTGTCACTTCACACTTACCAGACACAGGCACTTACACTTGTCAGCTTGTTTCCTGCTTTTCTGTGTACTTGATATATATATACACATTGCTTGTGGTTGTTTCTTCACCACCTTGAAAAAGGATTGACCCCGTTTTATGGGGATGTAGGTGACGAACAGGCTTAGTGCGGATGCAATGATACATGATGGAGGCTCTGAGGACCCACACACTTGACTTGCAGATCTTGTACCTGGTGGTTTTTGGGTTTTTGGTTGTTGTGGGGATGTATCCCCTATTTTGTACCTTTTGTACTTATAAGTTGTAAACTCCTTAAAACTGTTGGGGGTGTTTCCTCTTTTTACTTCATAGTTACACTTTTGGTTGCACTTAGCTGTGGCGGTCGCCCAGACATGCGGCTTAGTTGTTTTCCCACGTTTGCTTCCGCTAGTTTCCTAGTTAAACCTTTCAAAAGAAAAAAAAAATTTTCCATAGAAATCCCAAGTTTTTCCAAGGTCGGGGTTTGGGGCGTCACAGCAACCCTCTTCTCTATGACACTTTTGGATCAATTTCTGCACTACCTATTTTACCAGGCCGAAATGTTCTATTTCACTTGTTTTCTCGTTACAAAATAAGAGAATTATTTCCTGGTATTTCACATCTTTTTGATGCTTGTGCAGATACACTTCACTATCCTTTTCTCATTCACTTATTTTGCACAAATTTACAAATGAATCATGAAACTGGAATTTTGTCTTCTCTTGTTCGTGATGTTGAAATTGAGTTTGATTCGAAATTACTTGGAGAAATTCTTGAAATTCCATCTTCAGACACTCTTTTCAACACTATTGAAATGAATGATGAAAGAGTTTTTGAACAAATTCTTCTTCCAGAAGCACCTCACTGCCCTCCTTTCAAAAATACTAATCTTCAAACTCGTGCACGCATTGCTGGACGAATCCTTGCCCACAATGTTCTACCCAAAACTGGTTCTTTTGATTATTATTCCACAGATCTATCTACGACTCTTTATGTTTTATTTGGGAATATTTCTGTCAACTGGGCCAATGTGTATTTTACAAACTTGTGGAAACAAAAACCATTTCTTCCTTATGGTTGTCTTTTAACCCGTATTTTTAGACATTTTAAAGTTCCTTTAACAAATGAAAAGTACATTGAGCAAAAACAGTTCTTTGATCAAACAATTTTTAAAAGAATGAAAATTAAATATCTGCCTCCCTTTGCTAAACTCTCTTTTCTGATGTTTGATCTTTGAAAAACATACTTTATGGGTTGTAATATTTTAAACTTATCTCTATTTTTGCTTATGCTATTTTTGCCCTTACTCTTTTTTATTCTGACAAAGGGGGAGAAAAAGATAAAGATAGCATTACTTTGAAATTGCAGGGAGATCTTGAGAAAAAGATGATAACAATTACATTACAGGAGATCTTGCATGAGAAATGCAAAATTAAGAGAAAAAGAAAGCTTTGAATGAATGTATTTCTAAATACATGAAGAAATGATGAATGGAAATGCAAACCAATCAATATGTGATATATGTGCTTTAAATGTGCTAACTTTTAATGTTTTGCAGCATATTGATAGGGGGAGTAAAATCTCCATCTATGCGTCTAAATGCTTCATCTTTGATTAAGTTTGTCATCATCAAAAAGGGGGAGATTGTTATGACAATGAAGCCATACATGATACTTCAAGTACAAGGTTTTGATGATGAGCAAGTGGAATCAACTGCATTTCAGCTAAGGCTATGAAGAAATTGAAGAATTCAGTGAAGAATCCTTGAAGACTAGTGTGCAAATGTTTAATTCATTAAAAGTCTTAGATTCTTGTAAGAGCCTTACTTAGAGTGCATATTTAGGTTGCATTTCATCTTAAAAGTCTTTAGAAAAACTTTTCTAAAAGAAACTCTTTTGAAAATCTTTTTAGAAAACTCTTTTCTTAAATTTTCATGTTTATTAGTCGACCAATAGACTTATCAGTCGACTAATCCTTTCGCGCCATATTTTCTAAAAAGTCATTCTTGTCAAATTAGTCGACCGAAGGTTTTATCAGTCGACTGGACAGAATGTCTGTTTTCTGGAAAATTAGCAGCAGTCGACTAATGGTTTTTCAGTCGACTGAACAGAACATGTGTTTTCTGAAAAATTTAGCAGCAGTCGACTAATGCTTTTTATCAGTCGACCGAACAGAATGTTTGTTTTTCAGAAGTTTTTAGCAGTAGTCGACTAAAAGGTTTTTCAGTCTACTAATGATATTATCAGTCGACTAACTTTTCTTAAGTCGACTAAGTTTCAAAAGTTCAGAATTTCAAACGGCTCGATTAACAGATCAGTCGACCGACGATAACTATCAGTCTACTAATAACTAACTATTAGTCGACTAACTGATATTTCAGTCGACTAATTTTGTTGTTTTCCTGAAACTTCAAAAAGGCGTGTCTTTTCATTTTTCAAACGTTTTGATCGTTCGAAATAGACCGTTTTGACACCCTTTCATACTCTCAACGTATGGAATCCTTTAACTATAAATATGAGTGCATTTTACACTAAAAAACAACAATTAAATCGATTTGAATCTTGCTTTTCACTCTTATTCAGTCAAGTACTGATTTTCTCACTCACGTGATATTTTCACTTCAGTTTTTCACTCAAATCACTTTGAGAGATAGTGAATTCGTGAGTAGAGTGTTTCAACAACCTCAAAAGCCAATTGCATCTCATTTGCATTCAAAAGGAAGGCTCATAGGTTGTATTGTAAGTTGTTATTTCTTTTTGTGTAAAAAGAAGGACTCCTTGGTGTAAAGGAGTTGTTTGCTTTTAGTAGGATTGTTACTGAAAGTGGGACCGGTTATGGTCTGTGTGATCTTGTAGTTTACAAGGTTGATAGTGGAAAATCTCAAGCGGGTTTTGCTTGGGGACTGGATGTAGGTCGGGTTTGACCGAACCAGGATAAAATCTTGTGTTCTTTGTGTGTTTGCTTTGAGATTTGCAAAATCCTTCAATATTCCGCAGAAAGTTTTAAAAGCACTATTCACCCCCCCTCTAGTGCTCGTTGCCTCGATCCTAGTGCACTTTCAGATGGCAATCCTTTTAGCAAGGAGAAGGCAAAATGTGAAATATGAAGATGGCAATCCTTTTAGCAAGGAGAAGGCAAGATGTGAAATATGAAGATGGCAATCCTTTTAGCAAGGGGAAGGCAAATCTCTCGATCAAAGCGAAAGCTGAATAAGGTGATCCTTTTATCAAGGAGAAGGCGAATCTCTCGACAAAGCGAAAGATGAATAAGGCGATCTTTTTATCAAGGAGAAGGCGAGTCTCTCGACAAAGCGAAAGACGGAGAAGGCAACCCTTTTATCAAGGAGAAGGCGAGTCTCTCGACAAAGTGAAAGACGAAGAAGGCAATCCTTTTATCAAGGAGAAAGTGAGTCTCTCGACAAAGCAGAAGACGCAGAAGGCAATCCTTTTATCAAGGAGAAGGCGAGTCTCTCGACAAAGCGGAAGACGGAGAAGGCAATCCTTTTATCAAGGAGAAGGCGAGTCTCTCGACAAAGCGAAAGACAGAGAAGGCAACACCAAAATGTATCAAAACAGATGTCAAGTTATTATTTCTTATCAGGAAAGCTGGAAAATATTGCCAAAGTGATAAAATTACAGTTGATTCAAGGTAATTGAAGGTAAGCACTTTCGAAAGATGTTCTCTCTTCCACCTAGAGTATTACCCTCAATGGGGTTAACTCTATAGAATCTAGAATCAAAGTCAAATTATTGTTGTTGGTTTTCTTCAAAGGAAGCTATCAATTTCCTTGATATGAAAAAAGAGGGACTATTCTTAGCTTCATAAAAGCATTTGAATGAAAAGATATTGATAGGAGAATTTCACATTGATAAAGAAGATTCTAGGCAGATTGGGCAGTTTGATATCCTGGGCATTTTCCCATGATGATCTTCTTGCACTCTTTTTGAGTCATGGTGTAACGCCCCGGATTTTCAAAACAAAGCTAAGTTAAAATTTTCATGAATTTCTTTTTTTTTTTTTTTTCTTTGCAGCGGAACTTAGAAAAGCTTTTAGCAGCGAAATCAGACGATAATGAGTCGTCAGTTTTAGAAAACTCCGAGCACGTTGCAGGTATGTGGCCAAGCAACTCATTGACCACCAAAGTGTTCCATTTTATCGAAAACATATGTTTATTACAACACTACTGCTTAGGAGAGCAGTGTAGGTTCAATAAAAAGGAAGCAATACAACTCTGTCTAGAGAAACCCTGGACTCGATGCCGCCTTGCTCCGCATATCGCCAAGCAGGTACAACACCTGAAATCTTCAAAAAACGGGGTCAGAACCACTGATGGTCTGGTAAGCATGCAGTCATACATCCATTCAACTTAAATACAATAATGACCACTCAGGGTCGCAATGCGCAATAACGACGCTCAAGCCTCCAAGACTTAGCGTATATCGCAAGAGCCTCCTCAGGGCTATGAGTTGAACATCCGCTCGAGTCTTCATAACTTAGAGCAAGCCTTTTCAGGGCTGTGATTTGAATAGCCGCATAAGTCTCCACGACTTAGCCATGACCTCTTTCGGGTCTCAAAGTGATGTCTAGCTCAAGTCTTCATACTTGGCACATCCGTATCCCACGCATCTAAGGACAACTCCTCGAGCTTCGCTTAGTCGTGCGGATACAACACGGGTCTTTGCCCAGTCGGTCCAGTAGTATATCGAACATGACACCTTCACAAAGGTTATGCAGGACTGACTCAACACGTCATCCACTCATACATTCAAAGCATCGCTGTACCTAGAACTAATGCATTGTTTCGATAATTAACCGCTCCCGCCTTTGGTACGCAGGTAGAGCTATTGTCCGGGCATCAACGCGACGTTCTGGGGGTTGATTATTCTATGTATTTTAGATACCCCAGAGGCCTGTTGACCCTATCCATAGTAGGGCAGTGTGTTTCAACTGGGAGAATCCTACTAGGCCCATATTTGGATGCATCCTCTACTTGCAGTAGTTGGGTTCAACCCTTAGATCTTAAGGATAACCACGACCCCAAAACCCATGAGTGACTGAGGCCATCGTGGACTCTATCAGGTCCAAAGTAAAATACATGTCACTCAAGGCTGTACCATCACTGTCTTTCCACAATGAGCATAATTCCTGAAGGGGTGTGCCAGTCTTACAATTACTTGGACAGAATCTGCATGCCATTTAGGCAGCCCGTGCTTTCAGCACTACGGGAGTATGTACCCGACCCCATTCAGTCTTCCCCAACACAGTCATTACTGAGGGGGTACCCCTAACACGATCTTCAACCGCGGGGTATGTGCGACCTTAAGTCTTATTCATATGCATGCAGAACACCGCTCTTTGGCACTTCGGCCACCACGAGCATCACACCTCTTTGGGTGGAAACAACACACTCTGGCTCTTCGGCCCTTACGAGTCTGGTTGTGTAACCGTTCTCAATGAGCATGCATATGACTCGATCTAAATAGATCGGCTACTCGGCGTATTTTTACGCAACGAGTCCAACCTAGCCAAGGCGCAACCTCTACTCCGGCTCAGCGGCCCTTACGAGCAAGGTGCCCTTGCAGGCACAAGGATACGAGCCGATCTGGCATCGTTCCATCAACGGACATCATTATGCCGTTCCATTGGTTCCGGCAGCTCTTCTGCCAACCATTTCGTCAGCACCTCCCCTCCTCTACCGGCAGTGGTGCGACGAACCCTTCTACGTTGTAGAGGGCAAACCATGAACTGGGTAGCACTCTGCTATATGTCAGAGTATCCTGCTACGTTCTTTCTGAGCTATTCTTAGCTTCTTCAGAAATTTCAACAGCACTTCCTCTCTTTTACGGAGAAAGCGTGCGTTTCTTTTATCCATTTCAGCGGTATCTCCCCTCTTTGGTAGGAAATCGCCACGCTTAATTCGGGAAATGGATGCGCACCGTTGTGCGTACTTTGCATCCATCAAGGTTGCAGGAACCCTTGGCCATAGCCAGGCCATACGAAATTGACTTAGTCATTACGTAAAGAGCATTTTGCCAAAAACCGAAGCCTTTCCAATAGGGGCTTCATTCGTCAAGCAGAATCTTGAACGAGGAGCGGTCAAGGAATCGCATGGGCGATTTGGAGTTTGATCTCCATTTGAACGCTCATTTATGCGCCATATATGTAGTATAAGCAGAAGCATTCTACATATATAACAAAGCAGAAGCCTTGGCATCGTTCGACGCGACGGCGTAAGTAAAGACATTGCAGAAAGCAGGAGCCTTGGCATCGTTCGACGCGACGGCGTAAGTAAATGCATAATCGGAAGTGCAGAAAACAGGGAGCCTTGGCATCATACGACGCGGTGGCAAAGGTAAATTACATAGCCTGTGCGATATAAGACGCGTCGGCAGAATCAGCAGATATACACCTAGATCCGCATCCAACGATAGTTATGAGGCGAGCGGGTGAACACCGAAGTGTCCTAAAGGGCTCAACCAAGAACTAAAGCGAGATACCATTTTGAAGAACGCATATACTGCGTGTTTGAACATAGATATATCCGACGATAGTTACGAGGCGAGCGCGTGAACACTGAAGCGTCCTAGAGGGCTCAACCAAGAACTAAAGCAAGATACTACTTCAGAAAGTATATTCTATATACAAACAATCAACTACTTGAGAGAGATGGATCAACGAAGCGAACTTACTTCAAATCGTGGAAGAAACGGCTCCGGGTTGCTTCTTTGGCTTCGAGCCTTCCTTCGAGAGGTCAGACTAAGTCAGATGAAGCTGACTTAGTTGAGAAAGAGGTAGAGCAGGTCAAGCTACTCAACCTAAGTGGTTTGAACCTAACAGGGTTCAATCCAAGTCAACTGGGTTCAGCAGGTTCGAACTCAGCTCAAGTAGGCTAAGTCTGGGTTCAGAAACCCAAACCGGAATTAGGACTAAAAAGGACTTTGACTTTGACTTTAAACCCAACTAGGTTCAAGTCAAGTCAACTGGGTTTGGACCAGGTCAAGTGGGTTCAGACCCAGGTCAGGTGGGTTAGGACCAGGTCAGGCAGGCTCAGGCTAAGTCAGGCAGGCTCAGACCAGGTCAGGTGGGCTCAGGTGGGCTAGGCTAGGTAGGGGAGGTTTAGGAGAGAGAGAGAAGGCAAGAGAGAGAGGGGGGGTCGATTTTTATGAGAAGAGAGAGAGTGGGGAGGGCTATTTATAGCCCAAGCCCACCTCCTCTTGGGTTTTTCCATGCCCAAACTACCCCCTTGGCTTCTTTTTAATTCCAAGAGGTTCCTTGGTGTGGGGCCCACTTGGATATTCCATGGGATATTTTTGTGGGTCCCACCAGATATTTTCTGAGGAATATTTCTGTGGGTCCCACCAATATTTTCGTGGGTCCCGCAAGAATTTCGGGTTTCCGGCGATTTTTTTCCGAAAAATTCTGAGTACGCCATTTTCTTCGTATTGACGTAACTAAGAAAGTTGGCTCGTACGAATCTATTGATTTCGTTTAGTTAGGGAGTTATGGCTTCCCGAGTGTTTGAGCATATATTCGCAAAGCGACGAATATCTCAAGTATAACTGGTTCGTACAAATCGATCTGATTTGTATTTCGGGTTCAGATGTTATTTTTACTTGAAAATGCCTCGTGAATTTCTTCAGAAAGATACTGAAAAATTGCGGGTCTTACACATGGAGCTTTCTTGGGCTTTTACATCATCCTTTTTTTGGAGATGTCCTGACTTTTCTCTCTTTTCAGGGAAGGGTACGTCACAAACTCCTTCATCTTGGAGATGTTCTGACACTTCATTTATCTCAGGGGTTATATTGATGACATAGGTTCTAAAAGGTCTTTAGATGATAGCAGAAATCAAATATCTTTTAGGGTTTGTCGGTAGGTTCATCATACTCGCCTTCATCTCGACGATGATCTGAACTTTCCCTAGAAGGATCCTTCACAAACTCCTTCATCTTGGAGATGATCCAAATCTTCTTTGGCCCCAAAGATCTAGCTCACATAATTCGTCTTTATCTTGACGACAATTGAGAGATCCCTTTTGCGGATATTTGATTTGCAGCTTAGCTGACTTGAGGAGACATGGATTGGGTAGGTTCTTTTTTTACTGCCCAGGATATTTCCACTGTCTTACTGCCAAAAAATAATCTTTAAGAATGTGCCATAGCTATGATCAATATCAGCTCACTTATGGCTTTTCAGCGTCATTAAATTTTCCTTCGCCAGTCATATCAAGGATTTTTTCTTCATCCTCTTGGTTGACTGTGAACACCCCAAATTTTTCAAAATGTGGTAAATATTCCCCTTTTGCCCCTGATCCCATTTTTCTGAGAAAATTGAGTCAATTTCAATATAAATTTCAGTTATTCTTCGGATTTCCTAGAATAAGCTCCATCTTTATCCATCTGATTCGATGTTAGGTCCAGATTCAGTTAAAATCAAAATCTGAGCCTCGCTATCCAAGTTTTGATCAAAATCTACAAAAATCCAAGAATAAATTTTTGAAAGGCTCAGACAGTTCATCCAACATTTGTTTGGGTCCAGTGTCTTATATTCCTCGATTTAAAAACCAAAACTCATGTACTTTTTTAAAAACCTTGGATCCGAACACGTTGTCGGAGGAAATTTCAAAAGTTTCTCTCATAAAGCTCCTCTTCTTGTAATTATTTCTCAAAAATACAAAAATACTTTTGTTTTTGCCTAGATCTTTAGAATTTTATTCAAAAATAAACAAAAAACTAGAAAATACCAAGAAAACAAACAAAAATTTTGAAGAAGGAAGTGCAAAAGCTTCTTAGTTTTTGAACTTTTGTTTTTGAAAAAATTGGAGAATCCTCCTTTCGAAAAATCACAAAAATTGCAACTGTTTCGTTTTCCCCTTCTGTCTCATTTTTCTCTTTTTATCTCACTTTTCTCTCTCTGTCTCGTTTTTCTCTTTTTATCTCACTTTTCTCTCTCTGTCTCGTTTTTCTCTTTTTATCTCACTTTTCTCTCTCTGTCTCATTTTTTTCTTTATATTCTCGCCCTCTGTCTCGGTTCACTCTCCCCCTATCGCAGGCCCTCCCCTTCTTGAAGCATCCGGAGGTCGCCTCTCTTCCTCCACCCTCCGATCGCTAACCTCCGCCCTCCGGAAGCTTCTATGGCAACCAACAGCATCACACGCCCCCATGTGCGTTCCTCCTTCCACCAAACCCTCCAGAGGCCGCACCCAAGCCATCCATCGCTAACCTCCGCATCCTCCATCACCCATCTTTGTCACCCCATTCAAAAACCCTCGATCGCCAACGGCTTGGCACGCTTCATTTCTCCACCCTCGATTTCCAACGACGCACAACCATCGCTCCTTCCAGAATTATCTCCTTCTCCTATAAAAAGGGCACGCGGGGAAGAAGAAAGGGGACGAACACCATCACCAACCATATCCTTAATAGCAACACCTGTGACATCCATCGCACGCCAGGCTCTCTGGCATCTATCTGCCGTTAGTAGCCCCATTGCGACTCCTACTTCTTGCAGTACAAAGTCATCCGCTGTTGAAGAAAAACCCTCGCCCCCACCCTTCAGGATTTGGCGAAACTGAGGTAAATACCTTTCCCTCTGCCTGATTTTCCCTGAATTTGCCTTTTTAATTCTCTGTTTCAACCCCTTTTAAGCACCAAAGGTAGCATTAGATTTGCTCCTGGCAAATCAGTTTACCTGTGTGCAATATGAAAAGGAGCATCCATGCTCCGATATCTTCTTTCTATTTCCTGCAATTCACTTGTTCTTCCGTTGTTTTATTCATGTCATCAGATTCAAGAATCCTGGTTCATCCAGACCGGATGGCATACCTGGATTTTATTTCCACTTGTGGAGGGTTCAGCTGAATCACATGTTTTCTACTAGTGCTCATCGTTGTCATCATTTTTAGCCTCATTTATCTGTTGCATAGCCTGTTTCTTTTTGTCATTTTGATTTTAATTTCTTTAGTTCACATCCAATTATTTGTTGCATTTGATCTTCTGCTCTGATGATGTTTGATTCACTGTTCCCATTTCCTGTTGTGTTTCTTGATTTAAGCATTATTTGCACATCTTCTTTCTTTCTTGCGCTTACCTTATTATTTTGAGCTTATGCAACATCATTTTTTTTTATTGTGCATCTCTGTTTCCGCATCTCGTTGGGATGATTGATTCATCAATGTTTTATTTTTTTTCCATTATGTATGCTTCATCACATGGTGCCTTCTTCCATCCATTCAGTATTGTTACCTGTCCCCCCCCCCCCCCCTTTTTTTTGTGTGTGTAATTACAACATGTCGAAGGTTGTCAGCTTGTTGCTGATCATTGCTCATCCACATGGCATGGCGAGCATTGAACACTACTCATCAATCCACTTTATCGTTTTATTTAGCCCAAAATCCCTTTATTTCGGTGCTTGGGTTATTTGCTTTGATGATGAAAGTTCAAATGTAGCCAAACATTTCATCATATACAGGTATGACATTTGTGCCCCTATGATTCAATCGTGATTGAAGTTTACATAATGCACCATTTATCCCCATTTTACTGGGTGATATTGGTTGAAAACTCTTATCAAGATCTGCTACGATCTACCATAAAACTTTGTATTACCGTGAAATAGGGATGAATGGCCAACATGTTGCCCTAATGTTATTAAGTATACAATTTTATCTGGCGGATGCTTTGAGAAAAGTTTACAGTGAGGTTGTGCACCTCAGAAAAAAGAAAAAAAAATAATATATAGAGAGTCCTTGTCAGGACCGTTGCTTTGTTCGGTGAAATGTAGGGAAATGGGGGTTAATCGGATGTAATTGGCTATATCATTTTGGTTAGTGGTTGGTGCGAGATAGACTATCTTTATGAGGTACTCTTTCTCTTCAAAGAAAGAATATAAAGAGGGCTAATGCTGGCTGTTGTAGCTTACATAACGTAGGCCTCTGGCCATTATAGTCAAGGGTTTGTGGATAAAACCACAAAACTTTGTCAATGAAGCGTGGGTCCAGGGAACGCTGCCTACCTGGTGTCAGAATATGGGATCTAGAAGCTAGCCACGCCCAACAGTATATCCTTTGTTCCTTTCCAAAAAGGTAAATTTCAACAGTGACTTATGCGTGCTGGGAGCATTTGGGAAAAACTTTGAAATTTTGCTAAAGGTGAGAAGATGCGGTCTGACTTATGGCAGTCCATATTGCCATTGATAAGCTGCGGTGGATATCTCAGGACCATCTCGGTTCAGGGGGAACTCTAATGCATATAAACCATGTGTTCAGGATAAGAGTTTAATAACATGGGAAAAAATGGATGTTTTTCTTATCTTATTTTCCCTATTCATTATTGTTTCAAATTCAGGACCTATTCCCTCATTATAAATGGTTAGCACAAACGGGTTTTTTTTGCTATTCGTGCTCTATATCTATGACGCCCCAAACCCCGACCTTGTAAAAACCCTTGGTTTTTGAGCAATTTTTTTTTTGAAGAATACACAGAGAGAAAACGACTAGCGGAAGTAAAGGAGGGAAACAGGGGTAAAGCAAAGGCCGCAAGTCTGAGCGGGCCACAGTAAAAGATATAAACCACATGTCCATTCCATATAACATCAGAATTTTATAATATGAGACTGAAAACACCCATACAACGTGTCTCTCCCAAAATGAGAGGAAAACTCCCCTCAAACCCCAAAACAAGTCAAGGACCAAGATCTACAGCTAAGTGTGGGTCTCAAGTCTCCCACCGTACACCATCACTTCTCTTACTTGTCACCTATATCCCCATAAAATGGGGTCAGTACTCTTGCGAGTTGGTGAGACAAACCATCCATGCATTATCATTTTCAAGAAAAACCCGAAAGTAAACCACATGCTACAAGAGTGCTAAGTACCAGACTATAACTAGCATGATGGAACAGTTAGAAACATTTAGATAAAAGTACAAGTGCGTGTCAGGTAGGTGCACGTGCCACAAGACTGTAAAACTACAAGTAAGTAACAGTGCAACAACTAGAGTAACAGAGTAGAAACTGAACAACGGGAAGTAGCAGCTAAAGTAACAGAGTAGGAACTAACCAACAGAAAGTAGAAACTGAACACAAGTATATACGACTCTAGAGTAACAACTACAGTAAGTCAGTGTGATTGGTTAGTCCTTATGTTCATCTTTTTACCTCCTTCGGTTACGCGAAGGAAAAACCCTCGAGTTCTGTGAGACATGCACCCAGTGTCTGTTATTCAATTTCTAATGTGGTAACCGAAGATGCTACAGAACGAGCAAACCACCTGCGGCGACACGCAACCAGGAGAAACCTCTCACAGGGGTAAAGCATTGCAATCCGTACTACTGCAGTAGCAAAGGTCCCTGTAGAGGGCAACCTCGACCTCCCTAACTCGAGTGACTGGAGGTTAGAGGGCACATCGGCTCCTCAAAAGAACAAGTCGTAGTAACGACACATCACTCGGGGTTGTACCATTCACCCTCTCCCTGGGTGACCAAATTGTGAATGGGGTGCGGCAGGTTTATCTTATTTAGGCTCAAACTTCCAGTCGTACCTCCTCTCGAGGTAGTCGTGCCTCGTGGTCCCCGCGGGGTACGCAAACGAGGACTTAGCCTGCCCATTCATGTGCTCAGCCTCACATGGTCACCACGAGCATATCGCCTATGAAGACGATAATATACCACTTTATTTCATGCCTATGGTGACACGAATATGTGAGCACATTCTCACGAACCCGATCCATTGCCCGTAGACTCCAACCGAGTCTCAAAACCTCAACAGGTCAAATGTGTCAACCCGACAGTGTGTTCTGTTCTTTCCAAGCGTATGTCATGTCGAGCGCAAAGCACGCCCCTGGTGCAACATATATCCATCGATACATGAATGGGAACCAAACAAGAAGACACTCGACAACTCAGCTAGTGACATACTTGTCAAGACGTGCCAACTTGCACGTATGAAACAGGACAACCCACACAGGTATAAGTTCGCCCAAGTATCGTGTTGTGGGCAACGATACGTCGACGGTAAGGTTCCGCTAAATACGAGTTTTGTGTGGCACAAGGCTCAAAATACACATACTGTAGTTACGGGGTATGAGAGGAGCATCCTGAGCCTGGACTACGTATTTCTTTCAAATATGCACACAATTATCATAACGTGGCAAAACTCGCATAGCGAAAGCATTCGCAAAGGATCCTCGCAACTTCGACACTCACCAGTGTCAAGGGATGGAATCTAACATAATCCCATACTTATGGGAATAACATTGGCCTATCCAGATGTACGACCGCACTCTGTCCGCACAACTGGGGTACAGACAAGACTGAGGCCCGAAAGGTCTGCGGTATCGGACAAACCCACGTAAGCGTGAGTCACGACACCGTGTGCAAGCTCAACCGTTCTACCATTCCTACGGGGCGGCGTGGTACGAGCAACCGAAGCCTAAAGCAGCAACAAGCGTTGCTTGCAAGCGACGAAAATTCGCTTGAAGGCAAAACATCGCCTATCGGCACGGCAGGGCAAACGTCGCCACGGGGGAGTTCCTGTGGGACTCCACGGGGTCGTGCCAATCTTGCCGAAACCCGCGAGTGGTCCGGACCCCATGCCAGAGTCCAACAAGGGCTACTCACCCTGGCGGCAAGGTGGCCGGGTGAATTGGCACCCGGTGCCGATTTGGCGCCAACGGGAGACCAAAAACCGGAGGGGCTGAACAAGTGGCCAGGCCACGGGGGCCCTGCCATCCTTGCCCAAGCCCAGCGGCAGTCCAAGTGGAGCTGACAGCCACTGTGGCTTCAGCCCATATTGGCAAACCCGGGTGTGTCAACACCCGGCTAAGCCTAAAGTGCCCACAAGGGTGCTAGGCTTAGCCCAGGGCCCAACGGGCCAACCAAGACGGAAGAAAAGGACTTTTCAGTCCTAAGGAGGGATGACGTCACGATACATCAAAACGAATATCAAGTTCACACTTTATTTTGGGATAATGAGAAAGTTTTGCCAATAAGATGTCAAAATTGTAGTTGATTTGTGCATGAAAATATCACCTCTTTCTACCTAGAGTATTAGCCCCAATTGGGCTAACTCTGTAGAATCAAGAATAAAACTCAATTTTGTTACTGTTGAGCTTCTTTAAGGAAGATATCAATTTCTTTGATATTAAAAGAGAGGAAACATTCTCGGCTTCATAAAAGCAATTGAGTGAAAAGACATTGATAAAAGAATTTCACACAGATAAAGATGATTCCTGGCAACTTCGGGCAATTTGATATCCTGGGCATTTCCCATGATGATCTTTTTGCACTCTTTTTGAGTCATGGAACTTTCTTGGGTTTTTACATCAGCCTTCATTTTGGAGATGTCCTGACTTTTCTCTCTTTTCCGAGGAAGGGTACGTCACAAACTCCTTCATCTTGGAGATGCACCGGTCCTTCTTTTTTCTTTCTCAAGAATTATGACATTGGTTCTTGGGTTGAAATCTCTGGATGATAGCAGAAATCAAATATCTTTTAGGGTTTGTCGGTAGGTTCATCGCATCCGCCTTCATCTTGACGGTGATCTGAACTTTCCCTGGAAGGATCCGTCACAAACTTCGTCATCTTGGAGATGTTTCAAATCTTCTTTGGCCCTGGAGATCTAGCTCGCATAATTCGTCTTCATCTTGACGACAATTGAGAGATCCCTTTTGCGGATATTTGGTTGCAGCTTTGAAGGACTGTGGATATATGGATTGGGTAGATTCCTTTTTTACTGCCGAGGATATTTCCACCGTCTTACTGCCAAAAGAATGATCTTTAAGAATGTGCCATAGCTATAATCAATATCAATTCACTTATGGCTTTTCAACGTCATTGAAATTTTCCTTTGCCTGGTCATATCGAAGATTTTTCTTCATCCTCTTGGTTGACCAACAAAAAAACTTGAATTCAGTTCTTATTTCGCAGAAGTCTTGCTCTTTTGGAAATAATACTAAAGGTAGTTTGAGATAATTCTTTTGTGCGATGAAAGCTTTTAAGATCAACAATGACTTTTGATAGCAAATTGGCAAAATATTCTATAAATCCTTGATGAAAGAATTTGCTCAATATCGAATTGACGTATCCATGACAAAATTCTCCTCTCTTTTTCCCCAAAAGAGAGACTCAGACTTAAGCCCTTACCTGAATGGGAAGTTGGAAATACTCCTCTCTTGTAAGACCCGCAATTTTTCAGAAAATATCTGAATAAAATTCATGAGGCATTTACCGGTAAAAATAGCATTTCTTCTCAGAATGCGAAACGAATCAATTCCTGCGAGCCAGTTATACTTAGGATATTCGTCGAATCGCGAATATATGCTCAAACACTCGGGAAGCCATAACTTCCTAACTAAACGAAATCAATAGATTCGTACGAGCCAACTTTCTTAGTTACGTCAATACGAAGAAAATGGCGTACTCAGAATTTTTCGGAAAAAATCGCCGGAAACCCGAAATTCTTGCGGGACCCACGGAAATATTGGTGGGACCCACAGAAATATTCCTCAGAAAATATCTGGTGGGACCCACAAAAATATCCCATGGAATATCCAAGTGGGCCCCACACCAAGGAACCTCTTGGAATTAAAAAGAAGCCAAGGGGGTAGTTTGGGCATGGAAAAACCCAAGAGGAGGTGGGCTTGGGCTATAAATAGCCCTCCCCACTCTCTCTCTTCTCATAAAAATCGACCCCCCCTCTCTCTCTTGCCTTCTCTCTCTCTCTCCTAAACCTCCCCTACCTAGCCTAGCCCACCTGAGCCCACCTGACCTGGTCTGAGCCTGCCTGACTTAGCCTGAGCCTGCCTGACCTGGTCCTAACCCACCTGACCTGGGTCTGAACCCACTTGACCTGGTCCAAACCCAGTTGACTTGACTTGAACCTAGTTGGGTTTAAAGTCAAAGTCAAAGTCCTTTTTGGTCCAGATTCCGGTTTGGATTTCTGAACCCAGACTTAGCCTACTTGAGCTGAGTTCGAACCTGCTGAACCCAGTTGACTTGGATTGAACCCTGTTAGGTTCAAACCACTTAGGTTGAGTAGCTTGACCTGCTCTACCTCTTTCTCAACTAAGTCAGCTTCATCTGACTTAGTCTGACCTCTCGAAGGAAGGCTCGAAGCCAAAGAAGCAACCCGGAGCCGTTTCTTCCACGATTTGAAGTAAGTTCGCTTCGTTGATCCATCTCTCTCAAGTATTTGACTGTTTGTATATAGAATATACTTTCTGAAGTAGTATCTTGCTTTAGTTCTTGGTTGAGCCCTCTAGGACACTTCGGTGTTCACGCGCTCGCCTCGTAACTATCGTCGGATATATATGTTCGAATACGCAGTATATGTGTTCTTCAAAATAGTATCTCACCCTAGTTCTTGGTTGAGCCCTCTAGGACACTTCGGTGTTCACTCGCTCGCCTCGTAACTATCGTTGGATACAGATCTAGGTGTATATCTGCTGATACTGCCGACGCGTCTTATATCGCACAGGCCATGTAATTTACCTTTGCTGTCGCGTCGTATGATGCCAAGGCTCCCTGCTTTCTGTACTTCCGATTACTGCACTTCCGATTATGCATTTACTTACGCCGTCGCGTCGAACGATGCCAAGGCTCCTGCTTTCTGCAATGTATTTACTTACGCCGTCGCGTCGAACGATGCCAAGGCTTCTGCTTTGTTATATATGTAGAATATTTCGTTCAGTTACACACCCTGAACAATAGTATATGCATTTCTTTACGCCGCCGCTGTATAAAGCACAGGCTTCTGCTTATATTACATATATGGCGCGTAAGTGAGCGTTCAAACGGAGATCAACTCCAAAATCGCCCATGCGATTCCCTTACCGCTCCTCGTACAAGATTCTGCTTGACGAATGAAGCCCCTATTGGAAAGGCTTCGCCTTTTGGCAAAATGCTCTTTACGTAAAGACTAAATCAATTACGTATGGCCTGGCTATGGCCCAAGGTTCCTGCAACCTTGATGGATGCAAAGTACGCACAACGATGCGCATCCATTTCCCGAGTTAAGCGTAGCGATTTCCCACCAAAGAGGGGAGATGCCGCTGAAACGGATAAAAGAAACGCACGCTTTCTCCGTAAAAGAGAGGAAGTGCTGCTGAAATTCCTGAAGGAGCTAAGAATGGCTCAGAAAGAACGTAGCAGAAGTGCTACCCAGTTATAGAATGCCTTCTACGATGTAGAAAGGTTCGTCGCACCACTGCCGGTAGAGCAGAGAAGGTGTTGACAGAATGGTTGGCAGAAGAGCTGCCAAAACCAGTTAAGTGGCACAATGATGTCCTTTGTTGGAACGATGTCAGAATGACTCGTCTCCCTGACACCTGCAAGGGCATCATACTTGTAAGAGCCGTTGCGCCAAAGTAGTGGTAGCGCCTTGACGAGGTCCTGAGCTCGTTGCGTAAAAATACGCCGAGTAGCCGATCCGTAGAGATCGAGTCATGTGCATGCTCATTGAGAATTATCAGACAACCAGACTCGTAAGGGCCGCTGAGCCGGAGTGTGTTGTTTCCACCGAAAGAGGTGAAGTGCTCGTCAAGGCCGAAGTGCCGAGAGCAGAGTTAAGCATGCATATGAATAAAACCTTTGTTCCACGGTGAAAACCGTGTGGTTGATTGGGGTCGGGTACATACTTCTCAAAGGCTGCCCTATAGGCATGCAATGTTCGTCAAGTAATTGTAAGACCGGCAGGCCCCTTTCAGAATTTCTCACCGAGGAAGACGGTGATGGCGCAGCCTTGAGTGACATATATTTCACCCGAACCTGATAGAGTTCATTGATGGCCTTCGTCACTCAGAGGTATGGAGGTCGTGGTTATCCTTAAATATCTAAGGATTGAACCCAACTACTGCAGTAGCAGAATGCATTCGAATACCTAGTAAGGATCTCTTCCGGTATGCTGTACCGTCCTACTAGGGGGATGGGGTCAACAGGCCTCTGGGGTATCTAAAATACATAGAATAATCAACCCCCAGATCGTCGCGTTGTCGCCCAGATATGAGTCCCCTAAGCCCAGGGGGAGGTGCAATTATCGAAACAAAGCATTAGCTTAGGTACAGCGCTACTTTGAATGTATGAGTGGATGACGTTGTTGAGTCAGTCCTGCATAACCTTTGTGAAGGTGTCATGGTCGGTATACTACTGGACCGATTGGGAAAGAACCCCATTGATATCCGTACGACTAAGTGAAGCTCGGAGAGCTGTCCTTAGATTCGTAGGATACGGATGTGCCAAGCATAAAGGCTTGAGCTAGACATCTATTCGTGACTCTGAGGAAGTCAAGGTTAAGTCGTAGAGACTTGAGAGGTTATTCTAACTCACAGCCCTGAAGAGGCTTATGCGAAGTCATGACGACTTGCGTGGATGTTCAACTCATAGCCCTGATGAGGCTTGTGCGATATACGCTAAGTCATGGAGGCTTGAGCGTCGTATTACGAACTGCGACCCTGAGTGGTCTATGCATTTACTTGAGTTGAATAGATAGGTGTTTGCCTACTTACCAGACCATCAGTGGTTCTGACCCCGTTTTATGGGGATTTCAGGTGTTGAACCTGCGTGGCGATATGCGGAGCAAGGCGGCATCAAGTTCCAGGGTTTCTCTAGACAGAGTTGTACTGCTTCCTTTTTATTGAACCTTCACTGTTTTTCTAAGCAGTAGTGTTGTAATAAACATGTGCTTTCGATAAAATGGAACACTTTCGTGGTCAATGAGTTGCTTGGCCACATACCTGCAACGTGCTCGGAGTTTTCTAAAACCGACGACTCATTATCGTCTTATTCCGCTGCTAAAAGCTTTTCTAAGTTCCGCTGCAAAGAAAAAAAAAAAAAAAAGAAATCCATGAAAATTTTAACTTAGCTTTGTTTTGGAAATCCGGGGCGTTACAGAATTGGTATCAGAGCATGAGTCTGAGAAACCTGGTTCAAGATCCGTCATGGTACCGATATCGCACTGTAAGTATATGTTTTTATACTTTTGTTCTGATCTGGGTGCATCTTTGTATAGATGGCAACTCATGACTCGCGTGGATATTGCTATCGCTGCAAGGTCATGCACGATGAGTGGATATGCCCGTATGAAGTCCAAGACTGCCAATACTGTGGCGAAGATGGGCATTCCGCCAACGAATGCCAAAGGAAATATACCGCCGATATGGGTCGGCGGGCTTCAAAGGGTCTCAGGGATGAGACTTCGCGTGTCAGTGGACCGCATCACTCTAGTGTTGGGAGCAACCATACCCCAACATCTTTTGATGAATTACCAAGGCTGAGGGATTTTGATTTGAACTTCCCTGCAGAAGTCTATCACTCGCCAAGCTACCATCCGGCATCACATATGCCGAGCTTAAATGGCAGGAACAAAAGAGGAGATTCTTTCTGTTCGCCAATCCTTATTCCAGACTCCCAGAGTCTTGATCTTGCTGACTGGGAAAGTGGACTGGAGTCTCTCATATATCCCCAGTATTCGCTTACTAATGCGGAAGTGCCGCCCAAGCCAAAGCTAGTAGTGCCTGCACCAAGGCCATGTGGCAATAGATGGACCTTTTGGAGTTCGTCTTCATCAAAGAAATCCAAGTCTTAAAGAGACTGGTGATGTTTTGGAGTCAGTAGACTCATGTATATAGTTTCTCATTGCCTAAAGTCTGCCAGTGCGGCATGACGTTTTGTTTAAGGCAATGCTTGTGTAAATGTGATGTATATTAAGTAAATAAAGCTTTTACTTCCTCATATACATCGAGAAACTAAAAACAAGTGCTTGTGTGTGCATAGATAAATGGCTCCTACGACGAGGAGAACCATACCAAGCGAGGAGTCTCATACGCAAGGATTCCTGTTAGAGACACTCAACAACCTGGTTACCGCCATCCGTGAAACGAGGCCAGAACCAGTCGCACCACGAAACGAGCACCTGGGAGGAGTAACTTATGAGAAGTTCCTCAAGCTTGACCCGCCAGTTTTCATTGGCAGAGCCGATCCTGAGCTCGCGGAGAGTTGGATCGAAGAGACGGAACGTGCCTTCTTAGTACTGGGAGTACCAGAGGAAAAGAAAACCAATTTTGGCACGTATCGGCTGAAAGACAACGCACGGAAGTGGTGGGATACCACTAAGATTATCCAGTTCTCGGAAGTTGAAGTCATTCCTTGGACTGACTTCCGGAGAGCTTTCATGGATAATTACTTTCCATTACACTCCAGAAACAAGAAGAAGATGGAGTTTCTGGAATTGGAGCAGGGTGGCATGAATCTGATTGACTATACCACCAAATTTCAAAATCTTGAACGGTACTGCTCCCGGTTATTTGAGACCGACCAAGAAAGGGCCGACAAGTACATCAATGGACTGCGAGAAGGGCTAAGGTCACGGGTTATCACCAGCATGCCCCAAACGTTTCAAACGGCTGTGGCAGCAGCTTCAAAAATACAAGTGGATTGGGAGCGATCAAAAGTGATCATAGCAAAAAGGCCCATAGTTGATGGTGGGAACAAGAAGAGAATGTTTCCAAGTGGCCAGGGTTCACGACAACCCTTTCAGAAGAAAAGGTTCCAAGGTGGGAACAACACTCAACAAGTTGTAAGGCCAAGGCAGAACATGGCTCCAAACAACCTGCAGTTCAACCCAAACTGCCCAAAATGCCATGTTAATCACGCAAGAGGACCATGTCCACGTGACACAGGTGGATGCTTCTACTGTGGCAAAGTGGGCCACATTGCAAGACAATGCAGGAAGAAGCTTATTGATGAGCAGAGGAGGAATGCCGGATCTGCCGGACCCTCTCAACAAGTACCACAACGAACACAAGTCCAACGACCCCCACCTAGAGTAGAACAAAGGCCTGCTGCAGGTCGTGTATATGCTGTAACGACTGAACAAGTCGAAAATGGTGACCTGATTGAAGGCACCGTACCTGTTAATGGACATGCAGCTTACGTCTTGTTTGATTGTGGTGCTACTCATACGTTTATCTCTGACGATTTCACCGAACAACTCCACGCTTCGGTGCAACCGATTGATAAAATGATCGAAGTATATAACCCGTTGGGTTCACGCACCAAATGTATCCGGTGTGTGAAAAATTTGGATATTGAGATAGCAGGGCAACACTTGCCTACTGATGCCATCCTGATCGATATGATACAGTACGATGTCATTCTGGGAATGAATTGGTTGGCTCAGAATAATGCCAAGATTCTGTGCCGCGAGGGCAGAGTGATTCTATCTCGACCCGGATTACCTAAGATGGAATACCGGTTATCCAAACCAGTTCCACAGAAAAGGCTCATATCAGCACTTAAGGTACAAAAATACCTTAGGAAGGGTTGTGTGGCCTTCCTGTTGAGTCTCTCGGTGGAAAAATCCAACGACCAACCCCTTGAGAGTTTGGAAGTAGTGCGGGAGTTTCCCGATGTGTTTCCTGAGGAATTGCTAGGACTTCCGCCACTTCGTGAGGTTGAATTTGGAATTCAATCCTTACCTGGAACAGCGCCGATATCCAAAGCCCCGTATCGAATGGCGCCAGCTGAACTCAGTGAGTTGAAGTGTCAGTTGGAAGAACTGATGGAACAAGGGTTCATCCGACCAAGTATGTCACCATGGGGAGCCCCGGTACTGTTTGTAAAGAAGAAGGATGGATCCCTTCGGTTATGCATCGATTATCGGATGCTTAACCAGGCAACCATTAAAAATAAGTACCCATTGCCTCGGATTGAGGACTTATTCGATCAGCTCAGAACAGCGAGAGTGTTCTCCAAGATCGACCTCAGGTCTGGATACCATCAGCTCAGAGTAAAGGAAGAGGATATACCCAAGACAGCCTTCAGAACGAGATACGGCCATTATGAGTTCGTAGTAATGCCCTTCGGACTCACTAATGCGCCTGCTGCCTTTATGGATCTAATGAACCGGATATTCAGACCATATTTGGATAGCTTTGTCATCGTCTTTATTGATGACATTCTCGTATATTCTGAGAACAAGGAACAACACGTGGAGCACTTGAAAATCGTCTTGAAAACCCTTCAAGATAACCAACTCTATGCTAAGTTTTCAAAATGTGAATTCTGGCTAGATAAAGTGATATTCCTTGGTCATGTGATCTCAAAAGATGGAATCGCAGTGGATCCTGCGAAGGTGGAAGCTGTGATGGACTGGAAGCAGCCAGAAAATATCACTGAGGTTCGTAGCTTCCTTGGACTTGCCGGATATTATCGGAAGTTCATACAAGACTTCTCCCGAATCGCCGTACCGATGACGAAATTACTTAAAAAGGGAGTCAAGTTTGAATGGACTGACCAGTGTAAGGAGTGCTTTGAGGTTCTCAAACAGAGGCTTACCACTGCCCCTGTCCTTACCTTACCTTCTAGTCAGGGAGGCTTCGTGGCATATACCGATGCCTCAGGAACAGGTCTGGGTTGTGTGTTGATGCAGCATGGCAAAGTAATCGCCTATGCATCACGACAGTTGAGGGTCCATGAGAAAAACTATCCAACCCACGACTTGGAGCTTGTCGCGGTAGTGTTCGCGCTTAAAATCTGGCGACACTACCTGTATGGAGAGAAATTTGAGGTCATGTCGGACCATAAAAGCCTAAAATACCTCTTTTCTCAAAAAGAACTCAATATGCGGCAACGGCGATGGCTGGAATTCCTCAAAGATTATGAATTCACGCTTTCCTATCACCCTGGAAAGGCAAATGTTGTAGCAGATGCCCTTAGTCGCAAGACTGTTGGCACTCTGGCCAGCCTAACCGGACAATGGAAGTTGATGGAGGATTTCGTCAAGTGGAAGCCATTTTTGGCTGATTCAGGTAGAATCAAAATGTCATGTTTGACGATCCACATTGAGTTCCTCGATCGCATCGTAGCCGAACAGTTCAAGGATCCCCAGTACTTGGAATTGAAAGCTCGTGCTGAAAAAGATAACACTTTCTTCCATTTGAAAGAAGATGGAGGAATATGGATGGAAGAAAGAATTTGGGTTCCAAATAACCCTGAGCTAAGACAGGAAGTACTCCAGGAGGCCCATAGTAGCAAATATACTATCCACCCTGGGGGTACAAAGATGTTCCGAGATTTGCAGAGAAAGTACTGGTGGAAGGGTATGAAGCGTGATGTGGCTACGTTTGTCTCGAAGTGTTTGATCTGCCAGCAAGTTAAGATCGAACATCAGCGACCTGGTGGAAAGATGCAACGGATCGAGATTCCAGAATGGAAATGGGAAGGCATTACGATGGATTTCATCGTTGGATTGCCTCGGTCCAAGAGACAACATGACTCAATATGGGTGATCGTAGACAGACTCACCAAGTCTGCTCACTTCCTGCCAATCAACACTCGATACTCAACTGAACGATTGGCAGAGATCTACATTCGGGAAATCGTTAGACTCCATGGAGTGCCGATTTCGATCATATCTGATCGTGACCCGAAGTTCACCTCTCACTTTTGGGAGCAACTTCAGAGAGCCCTGGGGACGAAACTCAAGTTCAGTACAGCATTCCATCCCCAAACAGATGGGCAATCAGAACGAACCATACAGACTCTTGAAGATATGCTAAGAGCCTGTATGCTGGAATGGAAAGGTGATTGGGATTCCCACCTAGCGTTGGCTGAATTTGCTTATAATAATAGCCACCACGCTAGCATTGGGATGGCGCCGTATGAAGCCTTGTATGGACGACCCTGTAGATCACCAATCCATTGGGGTGAAGTGGGTGAGCGAACCTTGGACTCGCCCATTGTGTTGCAGCATTACACTGAGCAGGTCCACATGATCAGAAAGAAGCTACTGGCTGCTCAGAGTCGACAGAAGAGCTACGCCGATCAGCGGCGTAGGGAACTCGCTTTTGCGGTTGGAGATAAGGTTTTTATCAAGGTCTCCCCAACCAAGAGTGTGTTTCGTTTCGGAAAGAAGGGGAAGCTCAGCCCCAGATTCGTTGGTCCCTTCGAGGTTTTGAGCCGGATAGGAGAGACCGCCTACAGAGTAGCATTGCCACCGCAGTATACACAGATACACAATGTATTTCATGTGTCAATACTTAGAAAATACGTTCACGACCCTTCCCACGTCATCCAACATGAAGATATTGACATCCAGGAGGATATGACGGTGGAAGAAAGGCCAGTAGAGATCATGGACCGACGGGAGCAAGTGCTAAGGACAAAGGTCATTCCACTTGTCAAAGTAAGATGGCAACATCACGGAGTCGATGATTGCACTTGGGAGCCCGAATCGGATATGCGGGATAAATATCCTGAACTCTTCACCTTGTACTCTTAGCTGAATTTCGCGGACGAAATTCCTTTAAGGGGGTAATGATGTAAGACCCGCAATTTTTCAGAAAATATCTGAATAAAATTCATGAGGCATTTACCGGTAAAAATAGCATTTCTTCTCAGAATGCGAAACGAATCAATTCCTGCGAGCCAGTTATACTTAGGATATTCGTCGAATCGCGAATATATGCTCAAACACTCGGGAAGCCATAACTTCCTAACTAAACGAAATCAATAGATTCGTACGAGCCAACTTTCTTAGTTACGTCAATACGAAGAAAATGGCGTACTCAGAATTTTTCGGAAAAAATCGCCGGAAACCCGAAATTCTTGCGGGACCCACGGAAATATTGGTGGGACCCACAGAAATATTCCTCAGAAAATATCTGGTGGGACCCACAAAAATATCCCATGGAATATCCAAGTGGGCCCCACACCAAGGAACCTCTTGGAATTAAAAAGAAGCCAAGGGGGTAGTTTGGGCATGGAAAAACCCAAGAGGAGGTGGGCTTGGGCTATAAATAGCCCTCCCCACTCTCTCTCTTCTCATAAAAATCGACCCCCCCTCTCTCTCTTGCCTTCTCTCTCTCTCTCCTAAACCTCCCCTACCTAGCCTAGCCCACCTGAGCCCACCTGACCTGGTCTGAGCCTGCCTGACTTAGCCTGAGCCTGCCTGACCTGGTCCTAACCCACCTGACCTGGGTCTGAACCCACTTGACCTGGTCCAAACCCAGTTGACTTGATTTGAACCTAGTTGGGTTTAAAGTCAAAGTCAAAGTCCTTTTTGGTCCAGATTCCGGTTTGGATTTCTGAACCCAGACTTAGCCTACTTGAGCTGAGTTCGAACCTGCTGAACCCAGTTGACTTGGATTGAACCCTGTTAGGTTCAAACCACTTAGGTTGAGTAGCTTGACCTGCTCTACCTCTTTCTCAACTAAGTCAGCTTCATCTGACTTAGTCTGACCTCTCGAAGGAAGGCTCGAAGCCAAAGAAGCAACCCGGAGCCGTTTCTTCCACGATTTGAAGTAAGTTCGCTTCGTTGATCCATCTCTCTCAAGTATTTGACTGTTTGTATATAGAATATACTTTCTGAAGTAGTATCTTGCTTTAGTTCTTGGTTGAGCCCTCTAGGACACTTCGGTGTTCACGCGCTCGCCTCGTAACTATCGTCGGATATATATGTTCGAATACGCAGTATATGCGTTCTTCAAAATAGTATCTCACCCTAGTTCTTGGTTGAGCCCTCTAGGACACTTCGGTGTTCACTCGCTCGCCTCGTAACTATCGTTGGATACAGATCTAGGTGTATATCTGCTGATACTGCCGACGCGTCTTATATCGCACAGGCCATGTAATTTACCTTTGCCGTCGCGTCGTATGATGCCAAGGCTCCCTGCTTTCTGTACTTCAGATTACTGCACTTCCGATTATGCATTTACTTACGCCGTCGCGTCGAACGATGCCAAGGCTCCTGCTTTCTGCAATGTATTTACTTACGCCGTCGCGTCGAACGATGCCAAGGCTTCTGCTTTGTTATATATGTAGAATATTTCGTTCAGTTACACACCCTGAACAATAGTATATGCATTTCTTTACGCCGCCGCTGTATAAAGCACAGGCTTCTGCTTATATTACATATATGGCGCGTAAGTGAGCGTTCAAACGGAGATCAACTCCAAAATCGCCCATGCGATTCCCTTACCGCTCCTCGTACAAGATTCTGCTTGACGAATGAAGCCCCTATTGGAAAGGCTTCGCCTTTTGGCAAAATGCTCTTTACGTAAAGACTAAATCAATTACGTATGGCCTGGCTATGGCCCAAGGTTCCTGCAACCTTGATGGATGCAAAGTACGCACAACGGTGCGCATCCATTTCCCGAGTTAAGCGTAGCGATTTCCCACCAAAGAGGGGAGATGCCGCTGAAACGGATAAAAGAAACGCACGCTTTCTCCGTAAAAGAGAGGAAGTGCTGCTGAAATTCCTGAAGGAGCTAAGAATGGCTCAGAAAGAACGTAGCAGAAGTGCTACCCAGTTATAGAATGCCTTCTACGATGTAGAAAGGTTCGTCGCACCACTGCCGGTAGAGCAGAGAAGGTGTTGACAGAATGGTTGGCAGAAGAGCTGCCAAAACCAGTTAAGTGGCACAATGATGTCCTTTGTTGGAACGATGTCAGAATGACTCGTCTCCCTGACACCTGCAAGGGCATCATACTTGTAAGAGCCGTTGCGCCAAAGTAGTGGTAGCGCCTTGACGAGGTCCTGAGCTCGTTGCGTAAAAATACGCCGAGTAGCCGATCCGTAGAGATCGAGTCATGTGCATGCTCATTGAGAATTATCAGACAACCAGACTCGTAAGGGCCGCTGAGCCGGAGTGTGTTGTTTCCACCGAAAGAGGTGAAGTGCTCGTCAAGGCCGAAGTGCCGAGAGCAGAGTTAAGCATGCATATGAATAAAACCTTTGTTCCACGGTGAAAACCGTGTGGTTGATTGGGGTCGGGTACATACTTCTCAAAGGCTGCCCTATAGGCATGCAATGTTCGTCAAGTAATTGTAAGACCGGCAGGCCCCTTTCAGAATTTCTCACCGAGGAAGACGGTGATGGCGCAGCCTTGAGTGACATATATTTCACCCGAACCTGATAGAGTTCATTGATGGCCTTCGTCACTCAGAGGTATGGAGGTCGTGGTTATCCTTAAATATCTAAGGATTGAACCCAACTACTGCAGTAGCAGAATGCATTCGGATACCTAGTAAGGATCTCTTCCGGTATGCTGTACCGTCCTACTAGGGGGATGGGGTCAACAGGCCTCTGGGGTATCTAAAATACATAGAATAATCAACCCCCAGATCATCGCGTTGTCGCCCAGATATGAGTCCCCTAAGCCCAGGGGGAGGTGCAATTATCGAAACAAAGCATTAGCTTAGGTACAGCGCTACTTTGAATGTATGAGTGGATGACGTTGTTGAGTCAGTCCTGCATAACCTTTGTGAAGGTGTCATGGTCGATATACTACTGGACCGATTGGGAAAGAACCCCATTGATATCCGTACGACTAAGTGAAGCTCGGAGAGCTGTCCTTAGATTCGTAGGATACGGATGTGCCAAGCATAAAGGCTTGAGCTAGACATCTATTCGTGACTCTGAGGAAGTCAAGGTTAAGTCGTAGAGACTTGAGAGGTTATTCTAACTCACAGCCCTGAAGAGGCTTATGCGAAGTCATGACGACTTGCGTGGATGTTCAACTCATAGCCCTGATGAGGCTTGTGCGATATACGCTAAGTCATGGAGGCTTGAGCGTCGTATTACGAACTGCGACCCTGAGTGGTCTATGCATTTACTTGAGTTGAATAGATAGGTGTTTGCCTACTTACCAGACCATCAGTGGTTCTGACCCCGTTTTATGGGGATTTCAGGTGTTGAACCTGCGTGGCGATATGCGGAGCAAGGCGGCATCAAGTTTCAGGGTTTCTCTAGACAGAGTTGTACTGCTTCCTTTTTATTGAACCTTCACTGTTTTTCTAAGCAGTAGTGTTGTAATAAACATGTGCTTTCGATAAAATGGAACACTTTGGTGGTCAATGAGTTGCTTGGCCACATACCTGCAACGTGCTCGGAGTTTTCTAAAACCGACGACTCATTATCGTCTTATTCCGCTGCTAAAAGCTTTTCTAAGTTCCGCTGCAAAGAAAAAAAAAAAAAAAAGAAATCCATGAAAATTTTAACTTAGCTTTGTTTTGGAAATCCGGGGCGTTACATCTCTTCCCTGAAAGAGGAGGTGTTTGCAAAACAGAACTTTCGAAGAGAAATTAAGTTTTCGTCAAAACTCCCTATCTCTAGGCTTCTCTTATGGAAAGGCGGCCGAAAAACAAAGTTGAGAAAGTATCACAGAGGAACAAGTCCATCACACTCTCCCTAGAAGCGGGTTCTCTGTGAAGGGGTTGGCCAAAGATGAGAAAAGTGGGGGCCACAAAAAGAAACGAGCTTTCGTCGAAGCTCTCCCTGGAAAAAGGGTTCTTTTGTGTAAAGTTGGTTGTTGTTTTGCAAACTGTTCGCGAAGAAGACGAGTCCCTTCAAACTCTCCCTGGAAAAGGGTTCTTGCGAACGAAAGACGGTTGCTTGCGAAAGGAACGAGCTCCCTCGAACTCTCCTTGAAGAGGGTCCTTCGCAAGAGAAAAAAAATGATTGATTTTTTGAAAAAATGATTGATTTTTTGAAAAAATGATGACCTGATGGTCGAAATTTAGAATTGAGTTTTGATGATTAGTTAGTACAAAGACTGAACCTGGAATGCCAACTGATCAGTCGGCCAGACACTAGCACGAGCGCTAGATGTACCAGCATGAGCACTGGATTTGAAGATGTACCAGCACGAGCACTGGGTTTTGAAAAATATACCAGTACAAGCGCTGGATTTCAAAAAAAATGCCCCAGTACAAGCGCTGGGTTTTCGAAAATGCACACCAACACGAGCATTAGGTTTTCGAAATGCACACCAGCACGAGCACTGGGTTTTTCAAAAGGAGAGTTCAAAATGAGACCGACATTCGAAGATACTTGAGATTTAAGCGAGAATGATTGCCGGTGTTTCAGGATTATCCCTTATCCTGAAGCGGAAGTTCAGGTTTGTCCCTTAACCTGAAAGGGAATTCACAAAGAACTCTGGTCCAAATACGAGCATTAGATCGACAGGAAAATTCAAGCCAGAACTTTGAGAAAATAAGGATATACAAAAGCGAAAATCCAAGTCGGAACTCGGTTTTTCAAATATAAGAAATGAGTGAGAATTGAGTTTTGAGGACTCAAATTCTCCACACCACGATTTGTCTAATACGAGCATTGGATTCAAAAGGAAGTTCAAGTCGGAACTTGAGACTTCAAACGATATATAAAAAGGGAAAACCCGAGTCGGAACCCGGATCTTTAAAACAATGATAAAAATGGGGAATCCGAGTTTTGAAAAACTCGGATCTTCAAGGGCACGATCGGTTCCAACACGAGCGTTGAATCCGATAGGAAGTCCGAGTCGGAACTCGAAACTTCAAACGATATATAAAAAGGAAAAACCTGAGTCAGAACATGGATCTTTAAAACAATGATAAAAATGGGTAATCTGAGTTTTGAAAAACTCAGATCTTCAAGGGCACGATCGGTTCCAACACGAGCGTTGAATCCGATAGGAAGTCCGAGTCGGAACCCGGATCTTTAAAATAATGATAAAAATGAAAGAACCTGAGTTTTGAAAAACTCAAATCTTCAAGGGCACGATCGGTTCCAACACGAGCGTTGAATCCGATAGGAAGTCTGAGTCGGAACTCGGAACTTCAAACGATATATAAAAAGGGAAAAACCTGAGTCGGATCCCGGATCTTTAAAATAATGATAAGAATGGAAGAACCCGAGTTTTGAAAAACTTAAATCTTCAAGGGTACGATCTGTTCCAACACAAGCGTTGAATCCGATAGGAAGTCCGAGTCGGAACTTGAAACTTCAAACGATATATAAAAAGGAAAAACCTGAGTCCGAACCCGGATCTTTTAAAATAATGATAAAAATAGAAGAACCCAAGTTTTGAAAAACTCGAATCTTCAAGGGTACGATCGGTTCCAACACAAGCGTTGAATCCGATAGGAAGTCCGAGTCGGAACTCGAAACTTCAAATGATATATAAAAAGGAAAAACCCGAGTCGGAACCCAGATCTTTTAAAATAATGATAAAAATGGAAGAACCCGAGTTTTGAAAAACTCGAATCTTCAAGGGCACGATCGGTTCCAACACGAGCGTTGAATCCGATAGGAAGTCCGAGTCGGAACTCAAGATTTCAAACGATATATAAAAAGGGAAAACCCGAGTCGAAACCCAGATCTTTTAAAATAATGATAAAAATGGAAGAACCCGAGTTTTGAAAAACTCGAATCTTCAAGGGCACGATCGGTTCCAACACGAGCGTTGAATCCGATCGGAAGTCCGAGTCGGAACTCGAAACTTCAAACGATATATAAAAAGGAAAAACCTGAGTCGGAAACCGGATCTTTTAAAATAATGATAAAAATGAAAGAACCCGAGTTTTGAAAAACTCGAATCTTCAAGGGTACGATCGGTTCCAACACGAGCGTTGAATCCGATAGGAAGTCCGAGTGGGAACTCGAAACTTCAAACGATATATAAAAAGGAAAAACCCTAGTCGGAACCTGGATCTTTTAAAATAATGATAAAAATGGAAGAACCCGAGTTTTGAAAAACTTGAATCTTCAAGAGTACGATCGGTTCCAACATGAGCGTTGAATCTGATAGGAAGTCCGAGTCGGAACTCGAAACTTCAAATGATATATAAAAAGGAAAAACCCGAGTCGGAACCCGGATCTTTAAAACAAAAAATGAAAACAAAAAAAAAACCTGAGTCGGAACTCAGACAGGAAGGAAATAATTTCTACCCAAGAGTCGGATTTTTAGAGGGATTGACAAAATGTATGAATAGATCCCGACAATAAAGAGGATGGGAGATTTATTCGAGACCCTTGACCCAAGATGGCCTAAGATCTGAAACTATTTATGACATCTTCAGGATTTTCCCTTATCCTGAAGGAGTATAGAATAAAATTTGATGTGAATTGAGGAATTTATGAAAAATAATTCAGGATTATCCCTTAACCTGAGAGGGAACACCTCGGACAATGAGGGTCAGGTTTATCCCTTAACTTGAAAGGGTAAAGAATAAAATTCTTAAACATGGGGAAGAATTTAAAGAAATTTATTGAAAATTTACTTTGAAAAGAATTCTCACAGGTAGCACCGGTGCTCCTATGAGGGGTGTCAGGATTATCCCTTATCCTAAATGGGAACAGGAATAGAATTTAAGGAAAATAAATGAAGAGAAATGAATTTAGAAAAATCAATAAAGGTTGATGAAACTTGTATTTACAAAAGAATCCTCATAGGTAGCGTTATTGCTCCTACGAGGGGCTTCAGGATTATCCCCCATCCTGAATGGGGAAAAGAATAGAATTTAATAAAAATAAATGAAGAGAAATTGATATAAATCTAGAAAATCAATAAAGATTGATAAAACTTGTATTTACAAAAGAATCCTCATAGGTAGCGTTATTGCTCCTCCGAGGGGTTTCAGGATTATCCCTTATCCTGAATGAGAACACCTCGGACAATGAGGGTCAGGTTTATCCCTTAACCTGAAAAGGTAAAGAATAAAAGAATACCTCATGGGAAAGAGGCATCAGGTTTATCCCTTAACCTGAAAGGGTTATATGAAAGAATAAAATTTGATAAGATTTAATAAAATTGATAAAAAAAATTGATAAAACTTGAAAAAAAATTGATGAAAATAATAATTTGATGAAAATTTGATTAAATTGGAAAATGAAATGAATGAAACTAATAAAGATAACAAGATTAACTGAAAAATTGAGAAGATTTTTTTGAAAAAGAGTTTGTCTGATCCTGCCTGCATACGGGATCTTGGAAGGAAAATGTTCATTTAAAGATAAGTGAAAAAACATTTTTGGGAAGAAAATCTACCGTAAGAAGAATGATTAGTGCGAGAATTGATCCTTCAAATCAAACATGAGAGATCATCATGAGGGTCAATTTTTGAAGGCAATGGTTTGAAAATCTAATTTTTGAAAAAGAAGATCAACAACAGATTTGATTTCTAAAAATAACAGTTTGAAACTGATAATAAGATCAACATAAAGGTTGAATTTTTTCGAATATAATGATTTGAAACCAATCTTGGAAGACCAACACAAGATTTGATCTTTGAATATAATGATTTGAAGACCAATTTTTGGAAGGTAAGACCAACATAACGGTTGATCTTTAAATATAATGTTTTGAAATCAATTTTTAGAAGATAGGACCAACACAAGGTTTGATCTTTGAATATAATGTTTAAAAACCAATCTTTGGAAAATAAGATCAACACGAGGGTTGATGATGGTTAAAAAAGGAACCCTATTTTTGAAAAATCTGATCAACCTGAGGGTTGATAATGGTTTGAAACCCATTTTTGGAAAGCATGATCAACACGAGGTATGATAACGGTTTAAAACCTATTTTTTGGAAAATTTAATCAACACAAGGGTTGATTTTGGACCAAAGAATATCTGAACTCTTTGGTTATGAAGACTTTCAAAATTTCATGTTTTTCGAAAAACCCTCATAGGTAATATCATTTCTCTCATGAATGATGTCGGGATTGTCCCGTATTCTGAAAAGAACAGGAATTTAAATGCCCCAGTATGGCAAAAGAAAGAAGTATTTAAATATCAAAGATATAAAGAAAACTTGACATTTCTTTGATAAACAAAGGTTTGATGACAAAAACTGAATATTTACAAGAACTTTAAAAAGGAAAAGATCCATAGAAGGTTGAGCTGACTTGCTCCTACAAGATGACTAACAAAAGAGACGAAAACAGGAAGCTTTGGCTTTATTAATTCTTCCGGTGATCCAGAAGAGTCTAGGTTGGAACTGCAGGTTGCTCCCCTCTTTCCTCAGGTACCAAAATTTCTTTGTCGATGAAATCCTGTATGATATTTTTGAGGACGAAGCAATGTTCTGTATCGTACCCCTTACTTGATGGAATTTGCAGAAACACTCTTTCCATTTTCCCATGGTGACCGAAGGATCAACTCTCCTAGGAAGTTTGATCATATCTTCCGTGAGCAGGTATTCGAGAACCTCCTCGACTGGCTGACCTAAAGGGAAAAATTCGCGATCGTAACTCCAGCCATCATGCTTTGTCTCCTTTGGCTTGCCTGACTTTTGTCGAGAGCTGTCCCTTTCCTGAGAGCTAGACTGAGCACGCTTGGTTAGGGGGATTGGGCATTTTTCTTCTTCGTCTTCAACAAAAAGATTCTTGTCAATGCAATCTTGAATAATGTTTTTGAAGACAAAGCAATGATCAGTGTCATGTCCTGTCGTCCGATGGAATTTGCAGAATTGGTTCTTGTATTTTCCTAAGATAGTGGAAGGACTCGTGGCTTTTGGGAGCCTGACTAATCTCTTGGTTAACATGTATTCAAGAACTTTATCCAGCGGCTCATCCAAGGGAGTGAAATCTCGATTACTGCTCCAATCGTTGCGTTTTGGCTCTCCCTGATTCTTCTCCTTCTGCGGAGGATTGGATTGAAGCAGTTTATCTTGGTTTCTGCTGAACTTTCCCTTCTGGTTTCTACATGACTCCAGACTGCTGTTTTGATTACCAGGGTTGCCTTTGTTGCCACCCCTGCTGGTTTTAGAACTTCTTGCACTGCCATCGTTGTGCTTGCTCATTGAGAAGGTGACAGGTGCCTCTTCCTTGGTGGGAGCTTCTCCAAAACTGGCTTCAGCCTGCTCGGATAATATCTCAACCATCATTTTTTTGAACAACCGATATATAGTAGGATCAATCTCATTCTGGCTGTCTTAACCTCCTTCTCTGGCAAACCTCTGAGAGTCCATTTCTCAATTCTTGCTTCTAACTGGTGCGGTCTTTGATCTTAGTCTGAACCACCCGTTAATACCAAATGCTCTCTCTGTAGGGCAGAATGGGACCCTTTTAGAAAGATTTCGGAGGAAGCTTTGATAAAGGAAGAAATCAAATTGGCAAAGAGATAACCCACTACTAGGGATTGAGTCTGCATGAGAGGCACGACAATCGTATTTTCCCCGTGAGAAGAAACAAACAATTTAGAATATGATTAAAAGGACATCTCTTGATGAAAGAGATTTTTGTTTCAAAATAGATTTAGAAGATACGAAGAAGAAAATTTTAGAATAATAGATGATAAAATTTTGAAAAATTGCAGGCAGGATCAGAAAAAGATCAGAAAAAGAGAAGAGAAATACACCCGGGATTTCTGAAAATAAGGAGAAATTGTGAATAATATACCCAGGGTTTTGAAAAGGTTTGATATATATATATATATATAAGAAAACACGAGAGACATTGCGCAACCAAAGCTATACAAACAAGGATGTGCACACAGCACTCCCTAAAGGCTGACTCTAAATGTAATATTTGAAATGGCTTGTAGGACCTTAATCCTAACTCTATGGTTCAGATCATCTGATTCCAATCAAGGCATGCCGATATACTCAAGCCGAGGCTCGAAGTACGTGGCATAACAAATAATTCTCCGGTTCTAAGGTAAAGGCTTCCCAACATCCTTGAGCACCTACCGATATACCTCAGACTATGGCCCTTAGGTACGTGGTAGGGGGGTGCGAACCCAAATAAGTGGTCCAGTTGTGAGGCTCTCTTTCGAACTATGGTTCAGTGAAACAGCCCAGCAACGTGAAGATCGGGACAATATAGGTAGGGATGTTTTTCAAAAACATGATCAACATGCAGATAAAACCAGAAAGCTCTAATGCAAGTCCTAAAGAGATAAGTTTAAATGAAAAGAAGCATACACTTGCATACATTGTTTACATTCAATCCCTAAAATTGAGGAGAGTTGTATTTAAGACCTAAGTCTAATGTGAACATGGAATAATCTCCTCAATATAGTCCTACCAAAACATACTTAGATCCTATATGCAATGATGTCAGCTTAGGACAGAGTCTAGGCTCCTAAGGTTTGCATGAAAAATGTAGCTGACATATGTTAAAATAAAGACTTAGATTATATAAAAGCAAAGCAAAGGCATAGATTCAACCGGACGAAGATGAGTCCCATCACGGTCGCCAAAACTGTGATCATCGCAAAAATTTTCCTCTCTTGTGGTTTCTCTCTCTTCCTTCTCTTTTCTCTTTTCTATCCTCTATTTTCCTCCTTTTTGAAGGGAGAAGAATAAAAGACAGAAAAAGAGAAAAAGAAGAGAAAAGAGAAAAGAAAAGAAAGAAAGAGAGAAGAGGAACTCTTTTGCGGGATTTCACTTGACCTTAATTTGAAAATATTTAGCAAATAACTCGCCTCCGTTTTGAAAATATTTGCGGGAAAATGGAGAGACGGGATTCGCTCATCGGTACGAGGTTCGACCGTTCCTGGCGCCTTTACCAGGGGTAATCGAACCAAAGATCGAATCTATGTCTTTTTGCTTTGCCTAAATATCATCTAAGAATTTATTCTAAAGATTTAAATGCACAAAGAATCATGCTTGTGCAATGCAAGGATGTATGCTCTTTTTGAAAGATGTTTTGAAAAATTTCTAGGTTTTCTGAGATGAACTTGATAATGGAGTGAAGAAATGGTTGAATCTAACTTAGAACTTGAGATAGATCAAAGAAGTTCTGAGTCTTTTGAAGTAAATCAGAGTTAGAAGAATAAATCTTGATTTTGAGAAAGAATGATTTGAAGCTTTGAAAATGAAGTTTCAAAGTCAGAAATGGACTTTGAATTTAGATTTAGGAGAAGAGATAAACTTGAAATGGAATTGAATTTAAGATTTGAAATCAGGATGGATTTGAGAAATCCAAATGGTAAAAGATAGAAATAGATTTAGGAAGTTCAGATGAGGTCTGAAAGTTGATTTTGGATTTGAACTCTGAAAATGAAATGGAATTGGATTTGAAAGTTGGAATTTTGAAAATAGAATTTGATTTGAAATCTGGAATTCAAATCCGAAGTTTGGATCTTAAGATGGATTTGGATCTGAAATCCGAGATCCAAAGTGGAATTGGATTTTGGATCCTAAAATGGAATTGGATCCGAAGTCTGAGATCCAAGATAGAGTTGGATTATGGATCCTAAAATGGATTTGGATCTGAAATCTGAGATCCAAAGTAGAATTGGGATCTGGATCCTAGAATGGATCTTGGATCTGAAATCTAAGATCCGAGATGGAATTGGATTCTGGATCCTAAATGGAATTTGGATCTTAAGTCTGAGATCCAAGATAGAGTTGAACTCTGGATCTTAAGATGGATTTTGGATCTGAAGTCTAAGATCCAAAGATAGAATTGTATTTCGAAAACTGGATCCAAGTTGATCTAATTTTGGATTTGGGTTTTGAAAGTCCAAACGGGACTTTTGACTATGGACCTGAGTTTTAGAAACCCAGATTTGAATTTAAAGTTTTTGAGATTCAGAATCAATCTCAAACTTTGATTTCAAATTTGAAGATGAGACTTTGAATCAGAAGATGAATCAGAGGTTTTAAAGTTACATTGAACTTTAAAAATGGGATTTTAAGACATTGAATTTGAATTTCGAATTTAAATCTTGACAATGAATTTGGAATTTGTTTTAAAAATTGAATTTTGGATATACAAATGAATTTCAAAGTCAAATTGGACTTTGAATTTAAAGTTTTGAATTGAGAATCAGAAGATGAATCAGAAATTTCAAAGTTAAATTGAACTTTGAAATTTGATTTGAATTAGAATTTTAATTTCGGATATTACAAATGAATTTCAAAGTCAAATTGGACTTCGAATTTAAAGTTAAAATCTAAATTTGAATTTACAAGAGTTGAAAATTGTTTTGAGAAATGAAGAATATATCTGAAGGAAATCACTTGGATTTATAAAAAAAAAAAAAGAATTTTGAAAATATGATGTTGTTCTATCCTAAATGATGAATGAATTTAAAGAACCTTGAAATTGGATTTTGAAAAGCAATTTCATTCTTTAAATGAATTAAAACAAGATTGAAGATATAATACATCCCTGACTATGGTCATTGAATGTATTATATAATAATCTATATTTAAATTCAGGTAAAAAATAAAACACATTTTTTTGTGCTTCTATAGAATTTAAAATGAAATTAACTCTCAATATACCCTGACTATGGCTATTGGTATATATTTTGAGTTAATTTTAAGTTAAATTCTAATAAAAGAAGGAAATATTTGAAAATATGATGATTTTTGAAGAGAATCCAGTGTGGATCCAATGTTATTTTATAAAAGATAAAAATCCTAAGTTTTGTTTACATCCTGACTATGGCCATTGATGTAAATCATCAACTTAGGATTAATTTACCTCTTACGAAATGGTGCACGTGCCATTCGTGTTTCACCATTGTGAGAGTTTGAGAAATAAAAGCAAAAATGCATGAAAGTAAGCAATTTATGATATCTACAATGCTCATTCATTTTATTCTAGTACTTGAAATATAGAATTCTCATTATGGTCTAACTATCACAATATTGAATTAAATAAAGAATTTCTAAGCTAAGAAGAGAATTGCATTTTCCATGTATTTCCTGCAAAAAGCAACTGGATTAACATGAAAATGGAACAAAATGGCATATACCATGTGGATATCTAAAAAAATGTTCATATACCAAGATATGAATGATGGAAAGATGGGAAATGATATATATATATATCTATATACCTGCATATATATACGTATATGGGTATATATATATATATATATACAGATAGATACAATAACTTGGGAAAACATATGGGCATATATATATATATATATATATATATATATATATATATATATATATATATATGTATACATAAGTGTGTATGGACATATATATGTACATATATCAGAACATCTAAAATCAAATAAGAAACTATATATGAAAAGGATATTCATAATTTTGCCTTTTAAATGAATGATAAAATGTGCATTTTACATAGTTTGTTTACTGTGTAATAAATGGTATGGTAATTCGGCAAATGTACAAGAATGACAGATATGCTAATATTAGAGAAGAGGCCTGGGCATTGATGGTGGATGCCAATGTCGCTGCAAGCAATGCTGTAGCAGCATGATGATTGACACATGAAGGTGGGTTTAATGGATGAAGTGGGTGTATCAAACTGCTGCATTTACTGTGCAACAGCTCTCTGACAAGTCCTACTCCAATGAGTGCTTAGGGCAAATCAGTAAGGCCAGAAGAGTTAGACAGGTCTTACATTATGAGAATGACTTGAAAGTATAATTCATGGAAAGCAACCCAAACAAGTTTGCCATACATGGAAAAAGCTAGTTCAGTTTTATTTCATGCAGGGGATAGCTCTGTTTCATGCACCAGGTGCTTATTGTCATCGTTGGTCTTGAGTCCTTGTGACGCCCCAAAATTCCAACTTGGAAAATCCTTAAATTTTCAGAGTAAATTTTTTTTTGAGCGCATTGCGCAAAAAGGAAAACTGGCAAGGGAAAACAGTTGGAAATTTTGAGCGGGTCACAGGAAGAAACAACAAGAAGAAACATTTTATTTATTACAAATTGATACGTGAGCAATATACATCATTTCTCTTTTCCAAAGACCTCTGCCAAGATCTTCAAGTTCTAGAGTGTGGGTTCAGTCCTTCGCCGCACATCGAGCTCCATCGCACCACTAGAAGCCAAACACCTGTATCCCCATAAAACGGGGTCAGTACTCTTGCGAGCTGGTGAGATAAACCATCCATACATTTATCATTTCTAAGGAAACGCATAAGGTATAAAGCATGAAACAGGATACAGATATGTCATGCTTGAAAACTACAAGTAACAGGCTACTGCTAACATGATGGAACAGTTAGAGACATTTAAACCAAAGTACAAGTGCGTGTGTCAAGCAAGTGTACGTGTTACAAGTCTAAGCAATAGTGAAAGTAGCAAGTACAACTACTACAACGAACTGAACAAGGAAAAACAAAACACGCAACTACTGAACAATGAGACGAGGGAACTAAGCAAAACAAAAGGGCTGAGCCAAACAACTGCTGAACAACAAGCAACTAAGGAACCAAGCACGAGACAAGCGCAAGAACGATACTAACACGAGTAGTGAAGTAAAAATAATACTAAGTGATGAGCGACAAAGTCAAGCCTTAAAACATCTAGGCAGTAACGTCAAATATCTGAGTAAGTAAGCAAGGTAGCGAATACTGCTAAGTGATAAGTGACAGTGTCGAACACGAACAACATAGACAGTGACGACAACCATCTAAGCGAGTAAGCAAGGAAGCTACAACTCTAGCATCACGAAACAAGAATGAGCAGCGCTATCATGACCAAACGATTAGCATTCGCATTCCAGGGCAACAATGAATGTTCATTAATTATATATCCAAGGCACACGGGATATACTATAAGGAAAAATACGTGTAACCACACATCCTTAGCACAGGTGAGCTCAAGTCACAAGATGGGTCTATCACCCACAAGAACTTGCCACGGAGTTCATCACCTCTAAAAACCCGTCTCAAAACAAGCATATATTTCTAAAATACGAAACAAGTCCATTTTGTACTTACGGAACGGATCATGAGGTAAGTCGTGTGCCCAAAGAAAATGCATACAAAACTAATCGGACATTTAAGCAGTAAAGTACTTAATTAAAGGAGCCATTACGATGATGAAAATTATCGTGTACACCAAACCATAATTAGGCATAATTATGCGTATCCAGTCACAATTCCTCCTTCCGAGGTACTTAGGCCCATCCGGCCTGGTGTTCCCCGCAGGGCAACACGAGCAGAAATGTCGAGATCACACTTAGACATTTACGTGCTCCAGCACTACTAGCATAGTAAAGGGCCTTGCCAATGCGGCGATAACCATATATGACACTCAGAGATATGACAAGCATTAGCTCAATGCCAAGGGTGAATCACCCCATACGTACGCGTACTGACGTCGCATACAATCCATATGACATACATGTCGATAACTGCAAGGTATAATTGCCCAACCATCAACCGTAAATGTTAATATTTACATATCTCACTCCTAGTCATGTGTGAACACATGCAAGGGCTAAGTGGCATTCCACCCAGCAGTAACAAGTGATCGTATTTCGATATTTACAATTATAACAATACAAGCGTACCCAACCCGTGCCTTCTTGCACGAATTTGAACTTTTCAAATGCCTCCCACGTGGGGTACGAAGCGAGGTCTTAGCCATGTCACCCACGTGCTCAGCTTCACCCGACCCAAGAAGAGAACGTTGCCGGTGAAAGCGATCTCACATCACTACCATTTCCATTCTAGGGTATCACAGTACGTGAGCTCTCTCACGATCGTGGGCCACTACCCAAAGACTCCAATCGAGTCCCAAACTTCAACTGGTCAAACTGTGTTAATACTCAGATGGTGTTCGATTCTCTAAGTGTATGACACGTCGAGTGTGAAGCACGCCTCTTGTGCGTAAAGCAATCATCACATATGAACATGAATCAACAAGTAACACTCGACTACCCGCATTCAGTAACCTAAAGATCAAGATGTGCCAACGCCCACGTGCGAAACAAGAAAGGTCATAAAGTCAAAATCAATCGCACAGGTATCGAGCCGAGGCAACGATACAAACAAATATATTCTTAAAACGACACAACTCGCTATTATTGAGCGGTACAAGGTTCAAAATGCATATACGGTAGCCATTGTATATGCGAAGAGCGTCCAGAGCCTGGACTACATATATATTTTTTTTCCAAAAACACGTACTCCAACCGACGTATTGCAGCAAAGCTCGCGTAGCGAAGCCTTCCTCAAAGGACCCTCACAAATTGATACTTGCGAGTGTGGAAAGTGAGACTCAACCTAATTTCGTTCGTATAGGAAACACATCATCAATCCTCAAGGCATGGTCGCGCTCTGCCCACACGACGGGGCACGAACAAGGCTATCTTCCAGAAAGGTCCGACGAAACGGACAAACACACGCAAGTGTGTGACACGACGCCAGTCACGAGCTTAACCATCTTGCTTCCACGATGGGATAGCGGAGCATGAGCAACAAAAGCCCGAGGCTGCAACTGCTTCGTTGCTTAGAAGCGAACATTCTCGCTTAACAAGCAAATCTCCGCTTGCAGGCCGGCGGCAACGAGGGAGACAATTGTCGCCACCGGTGGACTTCCATGAGAACTCCATGGGTAACATGGGGACCCGTTTCGAGTCCGCAAGCAGCTCCAACCAGGAGTCGGGGTCCATCTCAGAGCTACCCGAGTGGCAATGGAGTTGCCGGGTGCCTGAGCACTTGGCACCAACTTGGTGCCAAACAGGGAAAAGATGAGCGAGGCTCGGGTGGGGCCTGCTGCAACAGGGCCGCCAGATCTACATCGACCTTGGTCTGCACGTCATGTGCAGACCAAGTGCTGCCAGGCTGCAGCACTGGCCTGAAGGCCAACACCATGCTCTCCCGGGTGCATCTGCACCCGGCTAAACGAAAGGAGAGCCCCACGGTGGCTCGACAAGGCTAGGCCCAATTGGGCCGGCCAAGACCACGCAGCAGGTCTTGTCCAACCGTGACCGGACCCAACTGGGTCACAAGGAAGCCCCTGGTCTGACCCAAAGGTGGGCTCGGACCAGGGCGCTGGTTGAGCTCACACCCGCACCAAAGGTGCACCCAACAGAAAGGGGGCGCCCACACCAGATTTGGGTGGCGCCCACCGAACAATAGTCTTGACCCAGTGGGTCCAGACCCAACTGGGTCAAGCACAGGTGAGAGACCTGTCGGAGGGCCTGCACCCGTGGTCTGACCCAAAAAGGGCTCAGACCAGGTCCAGCCCACAGCCTGCCAAGGATGCGCCAAGCGAAGTAGGGCGCCTAGCGCCCGACAGCCATAAGCTGCGCCAAAAGGATCAGCTAGGTGCACTTGGTCGAGCTCGTGCTCGGACCAATGTGCACCTAGTTAAGTCTGTCCCATACGGGTACAAACCGGACAGGTAGTTGTCCCAACATGCAAACGAAGGACAAAAATCACCAAAAACTCAAAAAAACTACATACTTATGTATATATATATATATATTTTTCTAATATTGCAGTCAAAAGACTGCCATTTTTCGACCATTTACATGCATTTCCGGCAAGAGTTTTAAACACAAGATTCGTAGACAATTTTGTTAGCTTTCTACAGAATCCAAGAAATCCACATTCCGATATACGGTCCAGAAATTATTGCAGAAAAACCAGGCATCACTTGGAACGCTCCTGGGTTGCTGACGGAAAAACGTGTCAGACAATGACGTGGATTTTCGTCAGCTTTGCATGCCGAAACAGGAAAAGTTGACAACTAAAAAGTTGTGTATATATGTCTGAGCTTTCCGAAATGCCCAAGAACTCTCCGATCCGATGAGTATCCAGGGAGATACACTCATTTTACCAGAGGGTTCTTTGGCAACTCGTAAAAACGAGAAACGAAATCAATCACTAGTTACGTTTTCAAGGGCAACCCATAAAAAAAATTTCTTTTGCATATCATATGGCTTCAAATGCAAGCCTAGTGCTTGCTTAGCACAACCATGGCATGAAATCACCATAGATCGGTTTGCACTTCGCAAGTGCAAACCGGATTCCATGCCTAAACCATTCACATTTTACCAAAGAAAGGAAACGTAAGGAGGGCTTTACTCACCTTGAGGAAGACGATGGAGGTTTTCCTTCAGCTGGGGCTGAGCCACTCTTACACACACAGCACAGCCCCACTAAGAAGAAAAAGAACATAAAAAGGGAAGAAGAAGAAGAAGAAAAAAAATGGAAGAAGAGGGCCAGCCGTTGGACCCCTTTTTTCCTTCTCAAGATAAAGCCATCTTGGATGGCTAAGATTGAAAAGGGAAGGGAGGGAGGGTGACCACAGCTCACGCCCCTTCCTATTCCTCCCCTATGGCCTATAGTCAAGTGGTCAAGGTCTGGCCCCAACCACCCCCCATCAACTCTCCCCTAAATCCTCCTTGATTTAGGGGAGGTTGACCTTGACTTGCCAAAGTAGCAAGCCCACCAAACAAAAAAATCGACTTCTACTTTGTTTTTTTTTTTTTGAACTTTCTTACTATTTTTTTTTTATTTCATTAAATGCAGCTCAAGGCTACCCCCTAAGGGGTGCCCAGCCACATGGAAAAGACGTTGGCTTTTTAGCCAACCTCTTCCTCTTTTTCCAAAATAAGACCCAAATTTTGTTTTTTTGCAAACTTTTCAAAAGCACTTTACAAAGTGCATTTTTTTGAAATTCTTTTTAAGTAGCATGGCTGAGGTGGGCCCCTATGCTAAGCATTCTCTAATAATGCCAAGAACAAGCTCTCCTTTAAACTTTTTGAAAAACCTCAATTAGGTTTTATAAAAATTGCTATTTAGTTATTTAAACCCCTAATTGCTTTCTTATTTAAAAGTTAGATTTAAATAATTTAAATGCTTTATTTCCAAATTATATTTCATAGTTTTAAGACCTAAATTTCAATATTACGTATTTAGATCTCCAGTTTCAATGAATTCGGGCCTCGATCCGACTCGTATTTACCGATATACCCCTTTTTGCCAATTACATAAAATAATGAGGTAATATCCTCGTTTAAGTTCCAAATTTGAGGTAAGTCTAATAATAAATCTAATTTAGGAATATCGGACCTTAATTCGCCAGGGTTGTCCTTAATCGCTTCGAAAAAAAAAATATGCGATTTAAGACCTCGTATAGCTCTATATGCATAATTACGAGAAATTCTCGCGGGAAAACCCGAAATGACCAATACTGAAAGCATATTTCATATCAAATTTCTCAAAAATATCATGGGTCTTACATCCTTCCCTCCTTAAAAAGGATTTCGTCCACGAAATCAGAAGCACAAAAGTCGGGATAGTCTTCCCTCATACACGCTTCAGCCTCCCATGAGCATTCTTCGATGCCATGGAGTCACCAACACACCTTGACCAACAGAATGGTCTCGGTACGCAAAACTTTGATCTCGATGATTCACGATCTTGACAGCTTCCTCGTTCATCATCATGACCTCTTCTGTCGATGGAGTCTAATCCGCATAAGCATGATCTTCAAGAGACCTCTTCGGACAAAACTTAGCAATATGCCCAGGTTGTTCACACTTGAAACACTTGCCGTCATAGAGAGGGCAAACTCCAAAAGCATGATCCTTGTTGCACCGTCTACACTTTCGTTGGACATTTGGTTGTCGAGATCGACTTCGTTGCTGGCGGTTCTGGTAGTCTTCCTGACGCTTTTGCTTCTTTGCAGGCGGTGTGGACTCATCTCCACTGGGATCCTTCTCACTGGTACACGCGAGAATCTTGGTCTGTGATCCGGCTCCCTTCCACTGGTTCTTCTGCTCCTCGATCTGGGCTTCTTCCAACAGTGTTGCTATCTCAATGGCCTCGTCAAGTGACTTTGGTCCATTAGTGAACACGTTGGTTCTCAGAGTTGGCTTCAACCCACGAGCAAACTTCATTGCTCGATCCTTTTCCAGGACGTACACATTCGGACAATATCGTTCCAAACCGCGAAACTTGGTGATATAATCAGACAGGGTCATCGTCCCCTGTCGCAGGTCCAAAAACTCTTGCATCTTCTTGCTTCGTTCATGCTTGGGAAAATATGCAGAGTTAAAAACCTCTACAAATTCATCCCACGTGACATTCCTGTTTTGGAATTTAACCGTAGAGATTGTGTCCCACCACTTCTCAGCGTGGTCCTTCAAACGATAGTTGCCAAAGTCCACTTTCTGCTCCTCTGGGACACCCAGAACGCGAAAAATACGTTCTATCTCTCGTAACCATGACTCAGCAGCTTCAGGATCTGTCTTACCTAGGAAAGCAGGAGGATCCAATTCCATAAAGCATTTGTAGGTGACTGCACCTACGTTCTGCCTATCATGGGCTACCTGCTGAAGGTTTGCACCCATCTGTTGCATCGCAACCACTTGCTGTTGCACAACCTCCGCAAGGCTATTCACAGTACCCATGATATCGTTGCACCTGGCTTCCCAGGCCATCTATCAAGACAAACATATATAATAGTTATTAAGCGATAGGTTTCGCAATCATGTTCGCCTAGTAATAACCACAACAATTTTTCAAAAGTTTTGAGTACTTGATGCATAATCAAACAATGTCACAACACAAATCTAATTGCGCAATATCTCAAGCGACGCCACATAGGGCCGCTGTCATCAGAAAATCACCATTCTTGATGACCAACGTTAGAGAATCACCACTCTAACATGTTGTCCGGAGGATCACCACTCCGACATCATCACAAGAGAATCATTATTCAAATGACATTGTTGAAGAATCATTACTTCAACAACCTTCATCAGAGAATCACCACTCTAATGGCATCGCTAGAGAATCACCACTCTAGCGGAATTACTGGAGAGTCACCACCCCAGTAGCATCACTAGGGAATCACCACCCTAATGGCATCGTCAGAGAGTCACCACTCCGACAACATCGTTAGAGAGTCACCACTCTAACGGCAATACTGAGGAATCACCACCTCAGTAGCATCACTAGGGAATCACCACCCTAATGGCATTGTTATAGAGTCACCACTCTAACGGCAATACTGAGGAATCACCACCTCAGTAGCATCACTAGAGAATCACCACCCTAATGGCATCGTCAGAGAGTCACCACTCTAACGGCAATACAGAGGAATCACCACCTCAGTAGCATCACTAGGGAATCACCACCCTAATGGCATCGTCAGAGAGTCACCACTCTAACGGCAATACTGAGGAATCACCACCTCAGTAGCATCACTAGGGAATCACCACCCTAATGGCATCGTTAGAGAGTCACCACTCTAACGGCAATACTGAAGAGTCACCACTTCAGTAACATCACTAGGGAATCACCACCCTAATGGCATCGTTAGAGAGTCACCACTCTAACGGCAATACTGAGGAATCACCACCTCAGTAGCATCACTAAGGAATCACCACCCTAATGGCATCGTCAGAGAATCACCACCCTGACGACATCGTTAGAGAGTCACCACTCTAACGGCAATACTGAAGAGTCACCACTTCAGTAGCATCACTTAGAGAATCACCACCCTAAGCCAACTCATCACACCACAATTCCTTTCGACTGTGGTTGGGAGACAAGAACTCCCACATCGCTCCCTCAAGAGCAAAAACACCCTGAAGTTCGGTGTTATGTTGTTCCCAACGACGACCCTCTCAGGAGTAGATTGCCATCATTGGCAACGCAAAAGCCCCTGCTAGGTGCACATGTTCTCATCACCAAGAACAACTGGGAACAACAACATCCTCCAACGAGGAACACAAAGATTCAATCAGCACAGACAGGGCTCTAACCTTCTGTCTGAAAGATCGCTCCCAAAAACATATCTTCCAACAAGGATAAAATTATGAACATATCCAATGAAGTTGGAAAACATAAAGGAATCATGAACTAGCTCGGGAACCCACATCCACAAGCGCAACACAAACCCTTTTAAGAGAAGTCTACCACCAGCATGCAGGAAAGACAACTAAACATTAGAATCACAATTACACTCAATGAGGCATACTTACAGTGCGATGGTCGATGCGTGCAGAGACTTGAACCACACTCATAAAACATAGCTTTGATACCAAGATCTGTGATGCCCCAAAATCCCAACTTGGAAAATCCTTAAATTTTCAGAGTAATTTTTTTTTTGAGAGCATTGCGCAAAAAGGAAAACTGGCAAGGGAAAACAGTTGGAAATTCTGAGCGGGTCACAGGAAGAAACAACAAGAAGAAACATTTTATTTATTACAAATTGATATGTGAGCAATATACATCATTTCTCTTTTCCAAAGACCTCTGCCAAGATCTTCAAGTTCTAGAGTGTGGGTTCAGTCCTTCGCCGCACATCGAGCTCCATCGCACCACTAGAAGCCAAACACCTGTATCCCCATAAAACGGGGTCAGTACTCTTGCGAGCTGGTGAGATAAACCATCCATACATTTATCATTTCTAAGGAAACGCATAAGGTATAAAGCATGAAACAGGATACAGATATGTCATGCTTGAAAACTACAAGTAACAGGCTACTGCTAACATGATGGAACAGTTAGAGACATTTAAACCAAAGTACAAGTGCGTGTGTCAAGCAAGTGTACGTGTTACAAGTCTAAGCAACAGTGAAAGTAGCAAGTACAACTACTACAACGAACTGAACAAGGAAAAACAAAACACGCAACTACTGAACAATGAGACGAGGGAACTAAGCAAAACAAAAGGGCTGAGCCAAACAACTGCTGAACAACAAGCAACTAAGGAACCAAGCACGAGACAAGCGCAAGAACGATACTAACACGAGTAGTGAAGTAAAAATAATACTAAGTGATGAGCGACAAAGTCAAGCCTTAAAACATCTAGGCAGTAACGTCAAATATCTGAGTAAGTAAGCAAGGTAGCGAATACTGCTAAGTGATAAGTGACAGTGTCGAACACGAACAACATAGACAGTGACAGCAACCATCTAAGCGAGTAAGCAAGGAAGCTACAACTCTAGCATCACAAAACAAGAATGAGCAGCGCTATCATGACCAAACGATTAGCATTCGCATTCCAGGGCAACAATGAATGTTCATTAATTATATATCCAAGGCACACGGGATATACTATAAGGAAAAATACGTGTAACCACACATCCTTAGCACAGGTGAGCTCAACTCACAAGATGGGTCTATCACCCACAAGAACTTGCCACGGAGTTCATCACCTCTAAAAACCCGTCTCAAAACAAGCATATATTTCTAAAATACAAAACAAGTCCATTTTGTACTTACGGGACGGATCATGAGGTAAGTCGTGTGCCCAAAGAAAATGCATACAAAACTAATCGGACATTTAAGCAGTAAAGTACTTAATTAAAGGAGCCATTACGATGATGAAAATTATCGTGTACACCAAACCACAATTAGGCATAATTATGCGTATCCAGTCACAATTCCTCCTTCCGAGGTACTTAGGCCCATCCGGCCTGGTGTTCCCCGCAGGGCAACACGAGCAGAAATGTCGAGATAACACTTAGACATTTACGTGCTCCAACACTACTAGCATAGTAAAGGGCCTTGCCAACGCGGCGATAACCATATATGACACTCAGAGATGTGACAAGCATTAGCTCAATGCCAAGGATGAATCACCGCATACGTACGCGTACTGACGTCGCATACAATCCATATGACATACATGTCGATAACTGCAAGGTATAATTGCCCAACCATCAACCGTAAATGTTAATATTTACATATCTCACTCCTAGTCATGTGTGAACACATGCAAGGGCTAAGTGGCATTCCACCCAGCAGTAACAAGTGATCGTATTTCGATATTTACAATTATAACAATACAAGCGTACCCAACCCGTGCCTTCTTGCACGAATTTGAACTTTTCAAATGCCTCGCTATCCCCGTGGGGTACGAAGCGAGGTCTTAGCCATGTCACCCACGTGCTCGGCTTCACCCGACCCAAGAAGAGAACATTGCCGGTGAAAGCGATCTCACATCACTACCATTTCCATTCTAGGGTATCACAGTACGTGAGCTCTCTCACGATCGTGGGCCACTACCCAAAGACTCCAATCGAGTCCCAAACTTCAACGGGTCAAACTGTGTTAATACTCAGATGGTGTTCGATTCTCTAAGTGTATGACACGTCGAGTGTGAAGCACGCCTCTTGTGCGTAAAGCAATCATCACATATGAACATGAATCAACAAGTAACACTCGACTACCCGCATTCAGTAACCTACGATCAAGATGTGCCAACGCCCACGTGCGAAACAAGAAAGGTCATAAAGTCAAAATCAATCGCACAGGTATCGAGCCGAGGCAACGATACAAACAAATATATTCTTAAAACAACACAACTCGCTATTATTGAGCGGTACAAGGTTCAAAATGCATATACGGTAGCCATTGTATATGCGAAGAGCGTCCAGAGCCTGGACTACATATATATTTTTTTTCCAAAAACACGTACTCCAACCGACGTATCGCAACAAAGCTCGCGTAGCGAAGCCTTCGGTAAAGGACCCTCACAAATTGATACTTGCGAGTGTGGAAAGTGAGACTCAACCTAATTTCATTCGTATAGGAAACACATCATCAATCCTCAAGGCATGGTCGCGCTCTGCCCACACGACGGGGCACGAACAAGGCTATCTTCCAGAAAGGTCCGACGAAACGGACAAACACACTCAAGTGTGTGACGCGACGCCAGTCGCGAGCTTAACCATCTTGCTTCCACGATGGGATAGCGGAGCATGAGCAACAAAAGCCCGAGGCTGCAACCGCTTCGTTGCTTAGAAGCGAACATTCTCGCTTAACAAGCAAATCTCCGCTTGCAGGCCGGCGGCAACGAGGGAGACAATTGTCGCCACCGGTGGACTTCCGCGAGAACTCCATGGGTAACATGGGGACCCGTTTTGATTCCGCAAGCAGCTCCAACCAGGAGCCGGGGTCCATCTCAGAGCTACTCGAGTGGCAACGGAGTTGCCGGGTGCCTGAGCACTTGGCACCAACTTGGTGCCAAACAGGGAAAAGATGAGCGAGGCTCGGGTGGGGCCTGCTGCAACAGGGCCGCCAGATCTACATCAACCTTGGTCTGCACCTCATGTGCAGACCAAGTGCTGCCAGGCTGCAGCACTGGCCTGAAGGCCAACACCATGCTCTCCCGGGTGCATCTGCACCCGGCTAAACGAAAGGAGAGCCCCACGGTGGCTCGACAAGGCTAGGACCAATTGGGCCGGCCAAGACCACGCAGCGGGTCTGGTCCAACCGTGACCGGACCCAACTGGGTCACAAGGAAGCCCCTGGTCTGACCCAAAGGTGGGCTCGGACCAGGGCGCTGGTTGAGCTCACACCCGCACCAAAGGTGCACCCAACAGAAAGGGGGCGCCCACACCAGATTTGGGTGGCGCCCACCGAACAATAGTCTTGACCCAGTGGGTCCAGACCCAACTGGGTCAAGCACAGGTGAGAGACCTGTCGGAGGGCCTGCACCCGTGGTCTGACCCAAAAAGGGCTCAGACCAGGTCCAGCCCACAGCCTGCCAAGGATGCGCCAAGCGAAGTAGGGCGCCTAGCGCCCGACAGCCATAAGCTGCGCCAAAAGGATCAGCTAGGTGCACTTGGTCGAGCTCGTGCTCGGACCAATGTGCACCTAGTGAGGTCTGTCCCATACGGGTACAAACCGGACAGGTAGTTGTCCCAACATGCAAACGAAGGACAAAAATCACCAAAAACTCAAAAAAACTACATACTTATGTATATATATATATATATTTTTCTAATATTGCAGTCAAAAGACTGCCATTTTTCGACCATTTACAGGCATTTCCGGCAAGAGTTTTAAACACAAGATTCGTATACAATTTCGTTAGATTTATACAGAATCCAAGAAATCCACATTCCGATATACGGTCCAGAAATTATTGCAGAAAAACCAGGCATCACTTAGAACGCTCCTGGGTTGCTGAAGGAAAAACGTGTCATCCAATGATGTGGATTTTCGTCAGCTTTTCCAGCCGAAACAGGAAACGTTGACAACTAAAAAGTTGTGTAGCTATGTCTGAGCTTTCCGAAATGCACAAGAACTCTCCGATCCGATGTGTATCCAGGGAGATACGCTCATTTTACAAGAGGGTTCTTTGGCAACTCGTAAAAACGAGAAACGAAATCAATCACTAGTTACGTTTTCAAGGGCAACCCATAAAAAAGATTTCTTTTGCATATCATATGGCTTCAAATGCAAGCCTAGTGCTTGCTTAGCACAACCATGGCATGAAATCACCATAGATCGGTTTGCACTTCGCAAGTGCAAACCGGATTCCATGCCTAAACCATTCACATTTTACCAAAGAAAGGAAACGTAAGGAGGGCTTTACTCACCTTGAGGAAGACGATGGAGGTTTTCCTTCAGCTGGGGCTGAGCCACTCTTACACACACAGCACAGCCCCACTAAGAAGAAAAAGAACAGAAAAAGGGAAGAAGAAGAAGAAGAAAAAAAATGGAAGAAGAGGGCCAGCCGTTGGACCCCCTTTTTCCTTCTCAAGATAAAGCCATCTTGGATGGCTAAGATTGAAAAGGGAAGGGAGGGAGGGTGACCACAGCTCACGCCCCTTCCTATTCCTCCCCTAGGGCCTATAGTCAAGGGGTCAAGGTCTGGCCCCAACCACCCCCCATCAACTCTCCCCTAAATCCTCCTTGATTTAGGGGAGGTTGACCTTGACTTGCCAAAGTAGCAAGCCCACCAAACAAAAAAATTGACTTCTACTTTGTTTTTTTTTTTTGAACTTTCTTACTATTTTTTTTTTTTGATTTCATTAAATGCAGCTCAAGGCTACCCCCTAAGGGGTGCCCAGCCACATGGAAAATACGTTGGCTTTTTAGCCAACCTCTTCCTCTTTTTCCAAAATAAGACCCAAATTTTGTTTTTTTGCAAACTTTTCAAAAGCACTTTACAAAGTGCATTTTTTTGAAATTCTTTTTAAGTAGCATGGCTGAGGTGGGCCCCTATGCTAAGCATTCTCTAATAATGCCAAGAACAAGCTCTCCTTTAAACTTTTTGAAAAACCTCAATTAGGTTTTATAAAAATTGCTATTTAGTTATTTAAACCCCTAATTGCTTTCTTATTTAAAAGTTAGATTTAAATAATTTAAATGCTTTATTTCCAAATTATATTTCATAGTTTTAAGACCTAAATTTCAATATTACGTATTTAGATCTCCAGTTTCAATGAATTCGGGCCTCGATCCGACTCGTATTTACCGATATACCCCTTTTTGCCAATTACATAAAATAATGAGGTAATATCCTCGTTTAGGTTCCAAATTTGAGGTAAGTCTAATAATAAATCTAATTTAGGAATATCGGACCTTAATTCGCCAGGGTTGTCCTTAATCGCTTCGAAAAAAAAAAATATGCGATTTAAGACCTCGTATAGCTCTATATGCATAATTACGAGAAATTCTCGCGGGAAAACCCGAAATGACCAATACTGAAAGCATATTTCATATCAAATTTCTCAAAAATATCATGGGTCTTACAGTCCTGACAGCAATGACTTTCACAAGTTTCATGACGCACTTGTCTGGATCGGCTTTGGGGAGTACTCCTGGACAAAATATATTGGATTTGAGCTCGTTGACAGGAACCCCGTGATAACACCTCTTCATTTCCTTTTGCAAGTTTGCAACTCCTAGTTGGGCTTTGATAGCCACATCAGTAGCTTACTTTGATTATCCGCACAACTAGAGACAGTAAAGTACTACAATACAAGCATCTTATTACACTCATCTATAATGAAAACTGTGAAGAAGCATACGGATGTTAACTTTGTTACAGGAAAAATGTACACCTTTTCTCACCAACCTTTGGGTCCTTCGGATGATCTCAAAGTGTATTTGCAAAGATCAAGGAATCAATCTTCAAAACCACCATAATCAGCATCGACCGCACCATCATTAATGTCTTGCTCCTGATCAGCAGCATACACGTCTGTTTTCATTATAATCTGTCAATGTTGCTTTTGCCCTGTGAACACCAAATCACCGTGCTATTCCAAGTCTAAAACAATTCAACACGGTCAGTATGTGATGTCATGGTCATACTCCACTTGTTTGGTACAGAATGGTTAGCATTTGGTGATTCGGTCATTTGAATTAGTGCTTACGTATCCAATTTACCAAAACCTGTAAATGACAGATATAACAAAATACTGTGAAGTGGCAGTGTGATGGATTGTAGCATAATATTTGTAACATGGTCAGGTATAACTGGATGTTGGAGATGATGACTGTAGCGTAGGCTGGGAAAATAGGGTGGTGTTGTGGTGTATTGAAGGTGGATTAAGGACAAAGAGATCGTGTGTGACGCTGAGATATACAGAAAAGAATGCCAAAACTCCATCAACACAGCAACTGTGCATATCAAGGCAAACTCATCATAGAACACTATACGAAAAACACCAATCAATTAGAAAACAATGAGCAGAAATATCTAAAACAAAATAAAAGAAAATTTCAGAATCCAAAAGTGAGAACAAATATCCGCAGTAGCTAACATCAGACTTACCCACTTGTAACCAAAAAAAAGAAAAAAAATACCTTTCTTTTGTCCAGAAAACTCTAAAACCTCTAAATTTATGGAAATACTCAACAACACTATTCTGTTCTGCAAAATTTTATCATATACATTACCTCTTCAGGAACACCAATCACGAGCATTCTGGAATATCCTTAACCATGAACTGATTGAGACCAGTTTAGACTGAAGTATATGCTTGAAGACATCATTGCCAGGAAAGTGAATCCGCCGATCGCTATAGGCAGAGCATTGATGTACAAAGCGACAGCTTCTGAGAACAATGGTAGCAATAGGAACATATCTTGGTGGTGTTAGTGCATAGATAAAAGCCTGACCCAGAGATCTTTAATATCACTTGGTCCCTCTTAGAATGATTTGTTGGAGAATCGATCGCAATGACCTTCAGATCAATGGGCACTTGATGGACCACTTTCTTCACTTGGAGACTTCTCCTATTCTCACAATAGCCGAGTGAAATGTTATACAGAAATGCACTTGGATGTGGATCTTCTATGATAAATAGGAAACCTACCGACTAATGTGATGAAAGGGACATAGAGAATGTATATCTTGTAATGAGCATGGACCGGATATCAACATTCAGAATAATGAATCGGCAAACAGAATTAACATGTGAGAACATTATCACTCGGCATATTGGTCTTTAACAGAGGATTAGCAACAGATGCCTTCAAACCTGAGCCCATCTTCACTACTTCGGCATTACTTCATAACCAAGCTAGCAATTCATATACTACTTCTCAATGAAATTGAAGTCCAAACTCCTTGGTAGATTCCATTAATCTCGCAACAGATCATTGCTTGGGTAATTTATCTTTTACAGGTATTATTACATAGGTTGATAACAAATGTGGCCTTGTTTGTAGTTATAACTAATAAAGGGGCATTTAATCAAACGTAGGGAATATAACGATATAAAATAAAGAATTCACAGGTGAAATGAGACAAAAAAAATGATGTTGATCATGATTCGAAAAGAAAATTAAGCCAACATGAAAACCCATCTTTACGATAAAACAACTACGAACCCAAATCTTGCTCAGCCAATCAGGGCACTTCCCAGCAGACGCTGAGGTCTGTGAAGTGTCGATGTTTGGGTTTTGACTCAAACGCCAGTGACATATTAAGTGATGATTGTTACGAGCAAAAAAAAAAAAATGAGGTAGCAACTAGAATTTAAACATGCTAAAGAGAGAAGAAAAAAAACTGAAAGCATCAACAGGATGAGGGAGTTGCAGCAGCAATGGCACTTTAAGCCACAATGCAGCAGAAGTTAGGGTAACGGATTCAATATTATCAGCATAAGAATCCAAATGTGCATAGCTAATTGAGAAGATCTTGATTTAAAGAAGCAATAGACGAAAAAAAATTAGGAACAAATCGACCTGCAAATCAGGAAAAATCAAAACAACAACAGCAAAAAATAAAAATAAGGAATAAAAATAAAACGAAGAAAGATAAAATATGGGGAAGATGAAGAAAATATGTTGGAATGAAACATTTTGATTGCTCTTGCACATGGATGGGTTGAGGTAGCTACGAGCGCTTCAAGCCTCATCCATGGTGCGTAAATAGGAATTAAAACAGAAAAAGGAAAGAGACATTGACAGGAGACTTAAAGGAAAATGAGGAAGGAAAGGGGTACTTACCAAAGAGTTGCAGGAATCAAGAAGGAGGAGATCGATCTTCAATAGCTTCTAGGGGAAACATCAGAGGGAGATGAGGGGTGCGGGGGTGAAATGCGGTCTTGTGAAAGAGGAAGGAGGATGCAGTGGTAGGGTGAAAACGGATGAAGATTGGGAGCCCTGCGTGCACTTTTTAAAGAGAAAATGAGAAGTCTCCAGAAGGGGAGGCTGTTAGGCATCAACGGTGGATGTAGGGTGCGCGATGGAGGGCGATCGGGTGGTTAATGGAGGCTGAGAACAAAGAGAGGGCGTGCGATGGTTGGTGTGGGAGAGGGAGAAGGCGCCCTTCTTCTGGAGTTCTTTACGAAAAAGGGTCTTCAAAAGAAACCCTAGAAACATTTTTTTGAAAAGGGGTCCCATTTATTTCAAAATTTTACAAAGAGGGGGTTTTTAATACATTTTTGCTAAAAAGGTGTTTTCACAAACTTGGTTTTTAAAAGGTGTTTTCAAAAGGTTAATTTTGTGTTATTTTTTCAATTTTTTTGTATTTTTAGAATAAAATCCTAAAGTTTGTGAGAAAACAAAGATTAAAACTAATTTTTTTGTGTTTTTGCAAAAATATTTACAGAAGGGAATTTTTCTGAGGAAATAAGCTATTTTGAGAAAATTTCTTCAAAAGAATGGGTTTGGACCTAGGTTTTTGAGAAAATGTTTGAGTTTTGACACTCGAATCGAGAAATACAATATGATGGATCCAAACGGACACCGGACGAAGTGTTTGAGCTTTTCAAAAAGTTATTTTGGAAAATTTTGATTTTAAGCATTGGACAACGAAGCTCAGATTTGGATCTTTTATCTGAATCCGGATCCAAAATTGAGTCAGATCTATGAAATGAATTTAATTTCAATAAATCTTGAGAAATAAAATGGAATTTAGATTTAAAAACTGACTCAATTACCCAGAAAATGAAGATAAAGGGCAAAAGGGGGATATTTACAAACTTTTGAAAATTTTGGGGTGTTTACGTACAACGAGGGTCAGGTTTATCCCTTAACCTGAGGGGGAAATTAAATAAAAGAATACCTCATGGGAAAGAGGTATCAGGTTTATCCCTTATCCAGAAAGGGTATGTGAAATAATAGAATTTGACCAAAAAATAAAATTGATGAAATTTAGTAAAAGGTGAAAATTGACAAGATTGACAAAAAATTGATAAAAATTGAGACAAGAAAAGAAAATTTATTTGATCCTGCCTGCATATGAGATCTTGAAAGGAAAATGTTTATTTAAAAGATAAGTGAGAAATTATTTTGGGGAAAGAAAATCCACCACAAGAAGAATGATCAGCGCGAGATCTGATCCTTTAAATCAAACATGAGAGATCATCATGAGGGTTAATTTTTTGAAGGAAATGGTTTGAAAACCTATTTTTGAAGAAGAAGATCAACAATAGATCTGATTTCTAAAAATAACAGTTTGAAACTGATAATAAGATCAATACAAGGGTTGATTTTTAAATATAATGTTTTAAAACCAATCTTGGAAGATAAGACCAACACAGAGGTTGATCTTTGAATATAATGATTTAAAATTGACACAAGGGTTGATCTTTGAATATAATGATTTAAAATTGACACAAGGGTTGATCTTTGAATGATTCAAAACCCATTTTGGAAGATAAGACCAACACAAGGGTTGATCTTTGAATATAAAGAATTGAGATCCATTTTGGAAGATAAGACCAATACAGGGGTTGATCTTTGAATATAATGTTTCGAAACCGATCTTTTGGAAGATAGGATCAACACGAGTTTTGAAATTTTAATGCAATGGTTCGAACACTTATTTTTGAAAATATATTCAACACGAGGGTTGATTTTTGACAAAGGTTGGACAAAAGAATATTTGAACTTTTTTGTTTATGAAGACTTTCAAAATTTCATGATTTTTTTAAAAAACCTCATAGGTAATATCATTTCTCTCGTGAATGATGTCAGGATTGGTCCCGCATTCTGAGAAGAACAGGAAAAAAATATGGTTTTAATAGAAGCCGCTGAAGAGATTTTTGAAATATAGATTTTCAAAAGCAAATGCCTCTATGTGGCAAAGGAAGGAAGTATTTGTGATATCAGAGATATAAAGGAAAATTGACATTCCATTAATGAGCAAAACTGATAACAAAGGGTTGAAATATTTACAAGCACTTTGACCAAAAGGTCACAAAAGGACTGGGCTGACTGGCCCCCTACAAGGTGACTGGCAAAAGGGGAGAAAAGTAGGAGAATTCTGGCATCTTCACTCTTCTGAGTAGCCCGGGAGAGACTTAGTCATGACGGCTAGCTCGTCTTCCTCTTCGTCTTCAACAAAGAGACTCTTGTCGACGCAATCCTGAACAATATTTTTGAAGACGAAACAGTGATCGGTGTCATGCCCCACTGCTCAATGGAACTTGCAAAACTGATTTGTGAACCTTCCCATGACCGTGGGAGGATCCGTGACTTTTGGGAGTTTAACCAATCCTTTGGCCAGCATGAATTCAAGGGCTTCTTCGAGCGTTTGCTTCAAAGGAGTGAACTCACGATCATTACTCCAACCTTCGCGCTTTATCTTTTCTTTTTGCGGAAAGTTAGACTGAGACGACTTGTTATTCTGCTTGGAAGACTTCTCCCTTTGAGCTGCACTGTGGTTCTGGCCATTCTTGTTGTCATTTCTGTTTCTTCTGTTGCTGTCATGATCATTGCCAGAGGTATTAGCTGCATGAGTGAACTGCGCTTTCTTTTTCTGGTCTTGGATATTTTTGGTCAGAGGCATGCCCTCGTAAAGCCTACTTTCTATTCTTGCCTCGAGCCATTCGGCTCGCTCAATCAACTTGATAAAGGATTTTGCTGGAGAAGTGGCAATGAGGCTTCTCAAGGACTGAGAGAAATTGCTGAGGATTATTTGCAATGCATGCTCCTTTGGAATGGGAACTTTCATCTTGTTGCAGGTGCTTCTCCACCTGTGGATGAATTCTCCTGCTCTTTCAGTCTCATTCTGCTTTAAGTTGTAAAGGTGATTGAGCGTAGGTGAAGTTTCAGTGTTGAATAAGAAGCGCTCAATGAACAAATTTACTACCTTATTGAACTCTCGTAGTTTGATGGGGTTGATGTGGTCGGCATACCATCTGGCTGCTACACCCTCTAAACTGTGGGGGAAGCAAATGAATAAAGCCCTGTTATCCTTTCTGAAGCGGCAACATTCTGCATAAAAGGTGGCTAAGTAGGCTTTAGGGTTGCCAGTCCCGTCAAATTTGAGAAACTTGCGAGGAAGATTCTCCAGGTTATCATCCCAATCTAGACCATCGTAAAAATCCTCGTCAGTGTAAGTCTGCTTGCCCTTACCCTTGGCTTGAATATCCTTGATTGCTCGATTCATCTTTTTCATCTGCTTGCTCATCAGGTCTTCTGTTGGAGCCCCAGACTTGGGCTTGTATATGAATTCGGGCTCTTCTGCAGCTATCTTTACGGACTGTCTCGGAGGATCCTGTTTGTAGACAATCTGCTCTTCCTCTTCTTACTCTTCCTCAACTGACTCTGATTCCTCAAAAGCAGTGTTTGACTGTACCTTCTTTCTAATGATTCTGACTAGCTTTTTTACAGGCTTCTTCCTCAGCTTGCTTTTAGGAACTGCCTCTTTCAGTTTAACCTCGGCTTGCTCCGACATCATTCTTGCCATCATCTTTTGGAACATATCATACATAGCGGGGTCGATGTCATCTTTCCTTTTCTGACCCTGTCCTCTGACTGATTTAGGAGAGCTCATCCCTTCCGCCTCACTGTCGCTGTGTTGAGGAACTGTTTCTTTTCCAGCTCTGGTCTGAACCATTTTTGAATATCAGTGCTCTCTCTGTGGAGAAAAGTGGAGGTTTTTTAGACCAAAGAAACTTTTTCGAGAAGTTTTGAAAAAAGGAAGGATTTGGGTTGAAATCTAAAAAATTGTATCCCATTACTAGGGATTGAGTCGTCACAAAATTTGTGACAATTGCGCTGTTTACTCTACGAGGGAGAGTAACCAACTAAAAATATGAAAGAAAATATCATTTTGAAAAGGATATCTTTTGACGGAAAGAGATTTTTATGAAAATATAAACAAGAATATAAAATCAGAAGAAAATAAGAGAAAAAATGAAATTTGAAGAACTTGCAGGCAGGATCAGAAGAATTTTGAAGAAATTTAGAAGAAGAGAAAGGAAAATACACCTAGGTTTTTAGAAACAAAACAGAAAAATTTGAAATATATACCCAGGGTTTTGGAAAATATAAGGAAGATATAAAATATCAGACAATCACAAATATACAAACAAGGATGTACAAATAGTACCCCCTAAGGCCGACTCTATATGCAATATTTGAAATGGCCGATAGGACCTTAATCCTAACTCTATGGTTCAGATCATCTGATTCCAATCAAGGTACGCCGATATACTCAAGCCGAAGCTCGAAGTACGTGGCATATAAGATATCTATCCGTTTCTAAGGTAAAGGCTTCCCAACATCCTTGAGCACCTACTGATATACCTCAGACTATGGCTCTTAGGTACGTGGTAGGGGGGCGCGAACCCAAATAAGTGTCGTAGTTGTGAGGCTCTCTCCCAAACTATGGTTCAGTGAGACAGCCCAGCAACGTGAAGACCGGGACAACATAGGTAGGGGATGTTTTAAAAAATATGTTCAACATGCAATAAAACCAGAAAACTCCAATGCAAGTCCTAAAGAGATAGATTTAAATGAAAAGAAGCATACACTTGCATATATTGTTTGCATTCAATCCCTAGAATTGAGGAGAGTTGTATTTTAGACCTAAGTCTAATGTGAACATGAAATAATCTCCTCAATATGGTCCTACCAAACCATACTTTGATCCTATATGCAAATAATGTCAGCTTAGGACAGAGTCAAGGCTCCTAAGGTTTTACATGGAAAATGAAGCTGACATTTACAGAATAAATACTTAGAAAATATCAAAGCAAAGCAAAAGGAACAAATTCGACCAGACGAAGACGAGTCCCATCACGGTCGCCAAAACTGTGATCATCGTAAAAAATTTCCTCTCTCTTGTGGTTTCTCTCTCTTCCTTCTCCTTTCCTTTTCTAACCTCTATTTTTCTCCTTTTTGAAGGGAGAAAAATAAAAGAGAGAAAAAGAAGAGAGAAGAGAAAAGAAAAGAAAGAAGAGAGAAGAGGAACTCTTTTGTGGGGTCTCACTTGACCTTGATTTGAAAAATATTTAGAAAATTACTCGCCTCCGTTTTGAACTGTTTTGCGGGAAAATGGAGAGACAGGATTCACTCGTCTGTACGAGGTTCGACCGTTCCTGGCGCCTTTACCATGGGTAATCGAACCAAGGATCGAATCTATGCCTTTTGCTTTGCCTAAATATTTATCTAAGAATTTATTCTAAGTCTAGAGAAATGCACAAAGAATCATGATTGTGCAATGCAAGGATGTATGCTCTTTTTGGAAAAATGATTTGAAAAATCTCCAAGTGCTTGATAATGGAGTGAAGAACTGGTTTTTGAATGATAGAATCTAACTTAGAACTTGAGATAGATCAGAGAAGTTCTAAATTTTTGAAATGATCAGAGTTGGGAAAATAGATCTTTTGAATTGGGAAAGAATGGTTTGAAGATGAGATAAAAAGCAAAAAGGAAAGAAATTCCAAAGTCAGAAAATAGACTTTGAACTTAGATTTAGGAGAAGAGATAAAACTTGTAATGAAATTTGAATCTAAAATTTGAAATCATGATGGTTTTGAGAAATCCAAATGATATTTAGAAATAGAAGTGGATTTAGGAAGTTCAGATGAGATCCGAAAATAGAATTGGGATTGGATTCTGGATCCTAAATAGAATTGGATCCAAGATCTAGAATCTAAGGTAGGGTTGGACTCTGAATCCTAAATAGATTTTGGATCTTAAAGATGGATTTAGGATCTGAGGTCTGAGATCCAATGTAGAATTGGGTTCTGGATCCTAAAATGGAGTGGATATGAAGTCTGAGATCCGAGATGAAATTGGATTCTGGATCTTTAAAATGGATTTGGATCTTGAAGTCTGAGATCGAAAGTCGAATTGGATTCTGGATCCTAAAATGAGATTGGATCTGAAGTATGAGATCGAATGTATAATTGGATTCTAGATCCTAAGATGGATTTGGATCTAAAGTCTGAGATCCAATGTAGAATTGGGTTATGGATCCTAAAATGGAGTGGATCTGAAGTCTGAGATCCGATATGAAATTGGATTCTAGATCCTTAAAATGGATTTGGATCTGAAGTCTGAGATCCAAAGTGAAACTGGGTTCTAGATCTAGAGTTGGATTTTTGGAGTTTAAGTTCAAAAGATGAATCAAGAACTTCTAAGTTTGAATTGAAAATGAGATTCAGAATTTGAATCTTGAATATGCAAATGAATTTCAAAGTCAAATTAGAGCTTGAATTTGAAGTTTGAATTTGGAATCAGAAGATGAATCAGAAATTTCAAAGTTAAATTGAACTTTCAGTTTGATTGGGTTTGTTGAATATAAGATGAATTTGAAATTTCAAAGTCGATTTGGACTTTGAAATCAGATTTTGAAAATGAGATGAAATTAATGAATTTGAAATAGAAATTGAAGAAAGATATTCAAGAATACTTGGATTTTGAAAAAAGAATTTTTGAAAATATGATGCAATTCTATCCTAAATGATGAATGAATTTAAGGAATTTGAAATCGGATTTTTGAAAAGCATGTTTTATTCTTTAAATGAATTAAGAATGAGGTTAAAGATATAATACATCCCTGACTATGGTCATTGAATGTATTATATAATAACCACATTTAAATTCAAGTGAAGAATGAAACATATTTTGATGCTTTTATGGAGTTTAGAATGAAATTAACTCTAAGTATACCCTGACTATGGTCATTGATATACGTATTGAATTAATTTTAAACTAAACTCTGATAAAGGAGAAAAAATATTTAAAGAAAAATATGATGAATTTTGAAAATGATCCAGTGTTATTTTATAAAAAATAAAAACCCTAAGTTTTGTTCACATCCTGACTATGGCCATTGATGTAAATCATCAACTTAGGTTTAATTACCTCTTACGAAATGGTGCACGTGCCATTCGTGTTTCACCATTGTGAGATTTTAGGAAATAAAGGTAAAAAGCATGAAAATAAGCAATTTATGACATTTACAATGCTCATTCATTCTATCTAAAAGCTGAAAATTTTCTCATTTATACCTAATTTATTACAACTTTGAATTGCAAATTTCAGAAATTTCTAGTCCAAAAGAGAAATTCAAGCTTCTTATATCTTCCTGCAAAACAGAGTTAGCATAAAGTAGAGGTGATAGAAGATGTTGTATTTTCAATGCAAATGTTCATGCTTGCTCTAAATGAAGAATACATACATGATATCTAAATGTCATGCCTAGACCAATGGGAAAATATGCATGTGATCCCTATGGGCCATGTGAAAGCTTGTAGGAAAGTGTATATGCATGCTTGCCTAGACATGTTATGAGAGGAAAAAAAAATCATCCTTTTATTAGGCTGATGTGAAGAGGAAGAGGCTACAACACATTGGGGCCAGCTAGTGGAGTGGAAATATAACCTGCTGAAAGGAGAGATACAAGGGAAGGTGGAGTACTACTACAGTGAGAAGTTGTAGCAGCAGGTGGAAGTAAGGTGTGGTGATTTTAGTGAAGTGGGGCTGTTGTAAATGGGTAACTGGTGGGGTCATTGGCATGACTGGGACAAGACTTGATATGACTCTAAGTGTTGCAACGATGGAGGATGATGACATTAATGTTGCGGGATATACGAGAAACTACAACAATGCTTGACACTGCTGTAAATATACAGTAGTGTTAAGCGCTGCTGCGAGCGCGGCTGTAAGTGGATGGAACATCACAGCAATGCTAGGCATTGCTGTGATTGAGTGAGGGTTTACAGCAGTGATCACTGTTGTAAGTGTATAGATATTACAACAGTGTTTAAACACTGTTGTAAGTGAATGGGCTGGGTAATGCTGATTTGATATGCTGAATGTGACAGCAATTAGGTGGTGAAATGACTGTTAGGAGGGGATTGATAGTAGTGTTATAATTGAGATGCTGTGTAAGGGTAAAGTGAAGGATGTTAAGGCAGCAAATAACAGGGGAAGATGTGATAGCATGTCGATGAGGCATGCTGTGGATGGGCAACTGGTATGGTGAAATTGTGGACTAAAGAAATGAGGATAGCATATGCTAAGTAAAAAAAATGAAGTGGTTATGGTGTTATAGCAAGTTTTTCAGCATTGGGAGACAATATCTAATTCTGTTTCACATAATCATTTCAATTTTCCATAAAAGATGGAACTGCTTTCATGTAAAATTACAACCAATAACTGAAGAATTCCAGCTTTGTTATTTTTCCTCAGAATTTGATATGCTTCCTTGCGAATTTGTGTGAGTGTCCTCACCACAGTGGCAGGATGTTGCCCACGAAAAGGAAGTACAAGATTGACTGCAAAATCCATACCAATGTTTATGCACATCTTAACTAATTCCTGACAAAACTTTTGGGCCATCCCCTGGCAGACTTGCGAGAAGTTCACACAAGCCCAGTGCTGAATAGAACCCCCATTTACCATTTTCTTTCCTATCATATTCCACCATCCAACACTAGGAACACACTCACTGTCTTTTCCAAAGTCATGATACTTTAAACAAGGAGTTGGCAAGACCCAAGCAGGACAAGTAGCAAGCGCATTAGAGACACTGATAGTGAACTCCTTCACATATTTGTCATTGTTATATTCATTTGAAGAAACAACTTTTGAAATGTTGTTTTGTCTATCAGTGGGACGTTGACATGTTGCTCTAAGCATAGCTGTGATGTAAGACCCGCAAATTTTTTAGTGCATTATTGTTGATTTGAGTTGGAATGTATGCGTGTGTGTACTTGTGAGGTGTAGCATGAGATTTATTACGATTTGACTATGCTTTGTATTTCTGCCTTGTATGCATGACCTGAAAATCGCGTAGATATATTGTGCAAGTAAGAAGTGTCTAATTCCGGACGAATTAACCTCTAAGAATTTAAGGGTTAAATTATATTATATTTTTAAGGTTTGTCCCCGAATTTGGGACTTATACGGCGTAAAAATCTTGTCAGTGCATGCGAATTACGAGTTTTGGCCCAAGTTTGAACCCAAATCATAATACGCTTAATTCTCGCAATCGGATGAGAATTTCCTTATAAGACTTCATGCATTTCGTAGTAATTGAGGTTATAAACAGAACTGAAAGATTTAATTGGATTTATTCAATGTTTTAAGGCATTAATTAAGTGATGTTTTGAAACTTATCAATTGGCGATTTTGGATCTTGGATCCGGGTCACCTAGAGGACACAAAACCTTTGGGGGCCCCTCTAGGGGGGATGATTTTGTCTATGTTTGACCAACTGGTCAAGGTTTGACCAGCTGAGTGGTACTTTTGTAAAGAATTTCATAGATTTTAAAACATAGCCCACGATTGGCCATTTCTTCTTTTTGAAACTCATGATGAGCCTTGAAGCTCATCATGAAAGGCGTTTTTCAATAAAGGGGACCATGGGGTTGGCGCCCCATGGCGTTTTTGTAATTGTTTCAAAAGAATCCAAATGCTAAAATCCGATTGGGTGAGCTTGGGTGGCTCTTTTGTAAAACTTTCAAACACTAAAGGCACTTTGCAATGGCGTTTTTGAAAGATTTCTGAAATGTTTTAAAAGCTCAACATGCATTGGGCGTGGATACCTAGGGGTGGGGCGTGGAGCACTCCAGCCCTCCATCTTGCTTCAATTAATCCTAGCCATCCGATGTGTTCAACCCTAACTACTTAAGGTTTCAAGAGAGAGAAAGAGAGGACCTCTTGGGCGATTTTCTTGGAGGAACCTCTCTCTCTTCCCCTTCTTCCTCTTCTTCTCCAAAACCGAGTTGAGAGTGAGTTTGTGGGTGTGGTGTGGAGCAACTCCAGCCGTGGACACCATTGCCTCCACCTTCCTCATTTCCTCCATTTTAAAGCCGCGAAGGTGAGACACCTCCTTCCTTATGCCTATTGTGGATTCCGTTTGAGCAAGGTTCTACTTTGGCTTGCAATTTGAGCATTTCCATTCCTTTTTCCTCATTTCTCGTTTATGTATTTTACGAATTGAGGGGCATGCATTATGAATGTTCGGTTAAGTACATTTTTAAGCTTTCTCCTCGTGCAAAATGGGCACTATAGCTTAAGGCCATACAGTTCTTCGTATTTGCACGCTTATTGGTACTTTTTAAACCTCGTTTTAGCATTGGTAAAACGTGTTTACAAGAAAATGTTTTAGCCTTTCATTTTCCTCAAAAGTTTCAAGTTTGTGTCTTGCATGGTTTAGTGGTTGCATCAATGTTCTTTCCCATGCTTCATTTCATTGGCGAGGAGGCCGCGGATGGCACCTGCCCAGCCAACCCATCCATTCGGGTTAGCCCCATTTTGGGTGCTGCTGGCTTGGGCTAAACAGGCCGAGCTATGGTGGAATCGCACAATTTCGTTTAACACTCCATTTTTGTCCTTTGACCATAAAGCCTGCACCATTGATTATTTTCCTGTTGCTGGACGTTCCAACAATGTTAGCCCAGACCGTCCTCAGCGTGGGCGTCCCTTTCCTTCTTCCTCCCTTTTTGGTTCAGCTCGAGCATTAACTGAACCCACCAACACGGGTTGGTGTGGGTTCGGTTTCCCCGTCTCTGGCCTGACATGGTCTGAACCGAAATGGTCCATACCTGTCAAAGGTCGTCCCATGATTGTCGGATTGGGCGTCAGCCCTTTTTCGTCTGCCAGCTGAGATTTTCGGGCATGTTGTGGTAGTTGCAGCAGTTGGGCTGCGTCCAGGCGCAGGCTGGAAGGCCTGCACACCTCCTAGACCTTTGGTCGAAGCCAACCTGGGTCTGGACCAGTCGGTCCAGTCCTGGACTGTGTTGGGCGAGCCTGCTGCAACCAAGTTGCGGCAAGTGGATCGCCTTCGGGTGCAAATCCTGCACCCCTTGCGTTTTGGTATTGGCCGAGCCCCAAGTAAGGTCTGGACCAGTCGGTCCAGACCTGGGTTTTCTCTCTTAGCTGCACCCGGTGCACGTGCGCAAGTTGCCACATGACAACGAATGATTGGCAGTCCTAATAGATGATTTTCCCTCCCGCTGTTGCGCATTGAGTGTTGGTTTATGGCACTCCGAGCTGCAGCTTATGCAGCTGCATGTGCATACATACCGCGGGGTCCAATACCCCAGCAACGTGATGGATTTGACTCCTCGTATAGCAAATGGATTGTGCTCGTCAAACCGAAGCAAACTTTATATGTAAATTTCCATTATTATTGTCGTGCCTATAGCCTTGTTAGTAGACATCCGCGCTATAGCCAAAGGGGCTGTAATTGTGATTGGAGCGGGATCCAATATCCCTACGAGTGCGTTAAGTGTTTTGACTTATGCGATGGATGCATGTGGACCGAGGTAATATATAATGATTCGACTTAGCGTAGTTGGTACACAATTTTTAAGTACATAGATGACACGCGTGATGAATGTGATCGCTAACTCATGTTAACGAATCTTGTATGTTTGTCAACTAAGGAACGTGGGCATTATTGTGCTTGCTATGCCTTGGGATGCACTATGGATATTGCAGTAGTGCGAGACATATGCAATTTAGCCTATGGATATTGTAGTGGTGCAAGACTTACGCAACCTTGGAACTCCTTGACGAGTGGTTAGCGAGATAAGTTCGCTTATGGTTGCAATGTGCGGGTTATGAACCTTGGCACAGCTTGTGAGGTAAGTCTTGCTTGGCAAATGCTTCTAACTGTCCCATCATGGCATCATAGCATTCAATGTTTGAATTATCATAGGATAGTTCATTCGCTTATGACACGATGCACAGAATTATTCATTTGTACTTTATGTTCTGTGATGCATACCTCACTATTTGATATGAGTTGTGACATGAATAGTCGTAGTTAGTCACTCATGCTTTGACTACTTACACTGATTTATGCTAGTTACAGATCTTCGTATTGATACATTAGTACTTTATGTTCTGTGATGCATACCTCACTATTCGATATGAGTTGTGACATGAATAGTCGTAGTTAGTCACTCATGCTTTGACTACTTACACTGATTTATGCTAGTTACAGATCTTCGTATTGATACAATAGTACTTTATGTTCTGTGATGCATAACTTATCATAAACATTGGTCCATTGCTTAATTATGTTCCTTGATGCATGCCATGTTATCCTTAAAAATTGTTGATGTTGCTCCATGTGTAGTTATCACTGTTCTATACTTGTTCATGTTGAAATTGCTTAAATACTGTAAGTTAGCATGCTATGTTTACCTTGTATAGCTCGCTTTCGATTTCCACACTTTTGGCATATCATGTTGGTTTGTCTCACCCGCTCGAAAGAGTACTGACCCCATTTTATGGGGATACAGGTTTACTTAGGCATGCGATGGAGCTCGGTGTGCTGCAGCGGACCTTGAACCTACACTTCTGAACCTCACCTGTTGGATCCTGGCAGTTGGTCTTTGGATAAGGCAATGATTTGTACAGTTTGTAAAGATGTAAATGATTTAAATAAAAGTTGTTTCAAATAAATGTTGTTTCACTCTCGTAGTGGCCGCCCAGGGTTTTTCCGCTTGTTCTTTCCCCTTTTGGCTTCTTCCGCTTCTTTACGCATCTGATAAAAAAAAAAGTTTACTCAAAATTTAAAAAAGGGCTTTACAAGTCGAGAAATCTGGGGGCGATACAGTTTTGGTATCAGAGCAGTGTTTTAGAGGAGTTAAGAAGTGTGGTTCAAGTCTCTGCACGCATCAGCCATCGCACTGTAAGTATTCTAATTCAGTTTTTTTTTTTGTGATGCAATGACTTGTTCTGCTTGATTTGATGAATGGTGTGTTTTCGGGTCTCATTCGATGTGAGACTCCGTTCCGTGTTTTAAGCCTCGTATATTGGGTTTAAGACACCGATTGTCGGAACCCAGAAGGTTTGTTCGCGCTTGTGGATCTAGTTCCCAAGTTATTTCGAGTCGACTTCGGTGAGAATTGGAGATTTTTTACTGAGATTTAAGGGGACTACTTGCATAGTTTGCGCTTCTCGTTCCCCTTTGTGTTAGTGGAAACGGTTGATTATCGTAGCGATTATCGAGCTTTAGCCTTGTCGTGTTGTAGACGAGATGACTTCGACGAGAACCATCGTGCGAAGCACGGGGTGGATGTTTTCCCTCCTTTCCAACCTTGTTGGAACTGTTGGTAGTCATATTCTTGGCGAAGGATACCTCGTTGATGCGAACCTTTTCAGATAGAAAGGTGAAAGCCTTGTCTGTGCCAGTGAGCCTTTGCTTATCCCGTAGGCGGATATGGGACACTGTCATTTTCCTCAGTCGTTCTTGGTGATGAGAACGTATCTGTTGTTTCGTGCTTAGCAGGTCGCGTTTGTGTTGCCGGTGATGGCACCTGACTCTTGAGAGGGTCGTGTTCTGGGGATGGCTCGACACCGATTATCTGGGTGTTGCCGCTCGTGAGAGAGCGTTGCGGGAATTTTCGCTTCCCCCGCCACTGTTTGGAGAACTGTGGTGAGTTGGCTCAGGTAGTGATTCCTGGTAGCGCCAACTGTACCGCTGGATGGAGTAGCTTTCCAGTGATGCCGTTAGTGTGGTGATTCGCTAATGATGCCATTAGGATGGTGATTTCCTAATGACACTACTGAAGTGGTGATTCTTTAGTAATGCCGTTAGCGTGGTGATTCATTAACGATGCCATTAGAGTGGTGATTCTCTAATGAAGGTCATTTGGAGTGGTGATTCTCCAGTGATACCGTTGGAGTGGTGATACTTCAGCGATGCCGTTAGCGTGGTGATTCGTTGACGATGCCATTAGGGTGGTGATTCTCTAATGAAGGCCATTTGAGTGGTGATTCTCCAGTGATACCGTTGGAGTGATGACACTCTAGCGATGCCGTTAGCGTGGTGATTCGCTAACAATGCCATTAGGGTGGTGATTCTCTAATGAAGGTCAATGGAGTGGTGATTCTCCAGTGATACCGTTGGAGTGATGACACTCCAGCGATGCCGTTAGCGTGGTGATTCGCTGACGATGCCATTAGGATGGTGATTTGCTAATGCGGTTGCGGGAATAGTGATTTCCTTAGCAAGGCCGTCAGCATGGCAGTTCTCTGACGATGCCGTTAGCGTGGTGATTCGCTGACGATGCCGTTAGGATGATGGTTTCCTAATGATGCCGCTAGTGTGGTGATTCCCTAACGACGGTGTGCTTAACAAATTACGATTAATGATGTTATGATTGATGATGTCATGTGAAGATGACTCTCCTAGTTTCGTTAGAATGGTGTCGCTTGAGATCGTTCGTAGAACGTGCTTTCGTCGTGTTGTGTCGCATGATTGATTGTGATACAAATGTTGTCTGAATTTTCGTGTGTTTTATGCTTATGATTGTTGTTTGACTGCTGCGATCGTTGTTTCGTCAGCTAGGTTTTTTCGGACCTACCTTTTACTCACCTTGCCTTCTGATAATGATAGATGACTTGGAAGACTGGATGCAATGTTGTTATGGGCATTGTGAACAACCTTGCAGAGGTTGTGCATCAGCAAGCGGCTGCAATGCATCAGATGGGCGAGAATCTCCAACACGTAGCCCAGAGTGTGCAGAACAGTAGTGTGGTTATGTATACGCGATTTATGGAGTTAGATCCTCCTGCTTTTGTGGGTAAGACAGACCCTGAAGCTGCTGAGTCATGGTTACGTGAGATGGAACGTATTTTCCGTGTTTTGGATGTCCTAGAAGAGAAGAAAGTGGATTTTGGCACTTATCGTTTGAAGAACCATGTGGAGAAGTGGTGGGACACTGTCTCTTCGGTCAGATTTAAGGACGCGACTGTTACGTGGGATGAATTCGTGGAAGTTTTTAACTCTGCTTATTTTCCGAAGCACGAACGTAGTAGGAAAATGCAAGAATTTCTGGACTTGCAGCAAGGAGTGATGACCTTGTCCGATTATACTACAAGATTTCGTTGTTTGGAACGATATTGTCCGAACGTTTACGTTGCGGAGAATGATCGAGCAATGAAGTTCGCTCGTGGTTTGAGGCCTACTTTAAGAACTAAGGTGTTCACTAACGGGCCTAAATCGCTCGAAGAAGCTATTGAGGTAGCTACTCTGTTTAATGAAGATCAACCCGAGCATCAGGCTCAAGTTTTCACTATTGTAGCAGAGAAGAAACCTAGTGTGGTGGAGTCCTCGCCACCTACTAGAGGGCAGAAGCGTTAGAAAGTGCAGCAGAATGTCCAGCAGAGACGACTTCAGCGATTGAATCGCCAACAAAAGCAACCTCAGTGACCGGAAGTTCAGCGAAAGTGTCGGCAATGTAATAAAGATCACGCTTTTGGAGCTTGTCCTCGTTTCAATGGCAAGTGTTTCAAGTGTGGACAACCTGGGCATATTGCCAAGTTTTGCTTAGAGAAGCCGCCGACAGACTTAGTTGTTGCCGAATAGGCACTGTCAGACGAGATCTGACCCTTTTATCGTTGCTTGTTGTTTCGTGATTTCGCGGACGAAATCCCTTTTAAGGAGGGTAGAATGTAAGACTCGCGAATTTCTCAGTGCATTATTGTTGATTTGAGTTAGAATGTATGCTTGTGTGTACTTGTGAGGTGTAGCATGAGATTTATTATGATTTGACTATGCTTTGTATTTCTGCCTTGTAAGTGTGACTTGGAAATCGCGTAGATATATTGTGCAAGTAAGAAGTGTCTAATTCCAGACGAATTAACCTCTAAGAATTTAAGGGTTAAATTATATTACATTTTTAAGGTTTGTCCCCGAATTTGGGACTTATAGGACGTAAAAACCTCGTCAGTGCATGCGAATTACGAGTTTGGGCCCAAGTTTGAACCCGAATCATAATACGCTTAATTCTTGCAATCGGATGAGAATTTCCTTATAAGACTTCATGCATTTCGTAGTAATTGAGGTTATAAACAGAACTGAAAGATTTAATTGGATTTATTCAATGTTTTAAGGCATTAATTAAGTGATGTTTTGAAACTTATCAATTGGCGATTTTGGATCTTGGATCCGGGTCACCTAGAGGACCCAAAACCTTTGGGCGCCCCTCTAGGGGGGACGATTTTGTCTATGTTTGACCAACTGGTCAAGGTTTGACCAGCTGAGTGGTACTTTTGTAAAGAATTTCATGGATTTTAAAACATAGCCCACGATTGGCCATTTCTTGTTTTTGAAACTCATGATGAGCCTTGAATCTCATCATGAAAGGTGTTTTTCATTAAAGGGGACCATGGGGTTGGCGCCCCATGGCGTTTTTGTAATTGTTTCAAAAGAATCCAAATGCTAAAATCCGATTGGGTGAGCTTGGGTGGCTCTTTTGTAAAACTTTCGAACACTGAAGGCACTTTGCAATGGCATTTTTGAAAGATTTCTGAAATGTTTTAAAAGCTCAACATGCATTGGGCGTGGATACCTAGGGGTGAGGCGTGAAGCACTCCAGTCCTCCATCTTGCTTCAATTAATCCTAGCCATCCGATGTGTTCAACTCTAACTACTTAAGGTTTCAAGAGAGAGAAAGAGAGGACCTCTTGGGCGATTTTCTTGGAGGAACCTCTCTCTCTCTTCCCCTTCTTCCTCTTCTTCTCCAAAACCGAGTTGAGAGTGAGTTTGTGGGTGTGGTGTGGAGCAACTCCAGCCATGGACACCATTGCCTCCACCTTCCTCATTTCCTCCATTTTAAAGCCGCGAAGGTGAGACACCTCCTTCCCTATGCCTATTGTGGATTCCGTTTGAGCAAGGTTCTACTTTGGCTTGCAATTTAAGCATTTCCATTCCTTTTTCCTCATTTCTCGTTTATGTATTTTACGAATTGAGTGGCATGCATTATGAATGTTCGGTTGAGTACATTTTTAAGCTTTCTCCTCGTGCAAAATGGGCACTATAGCTTAAGGCCATACGGTTCTTCGTATTTGCACGCTTATTGGTACTTTTTAAACCTCGTTTTAGCATTGGTAAAACGTGTTTACAAGAAAACGTTTTAGCCTTTCATTTTCCTCAAAAGTTTCAAGTTTGTGTCTTGCATGGTTTAGTGGTTGCAGCAAGGTTTTTTCCCATGCTTCATTTCATTGGCGAGGAGGCCGCGGATGGCACCTGCCCAGCCAACCCATCCATTCGGGTTAGCCCCATTTTGGGTGCTGCTGGCTTGGGCTAAACGGGCCGAGCTGTGGTGGAATCGCACCATTTCGTTTAACACTCCATTTTTGTCATTTGACCATAACCCCTGCACCATTGATTATTTTCCTGTTGCTGGACGTTCCAACAAGGTTAGCCCAGACCGTCCCCAGCGTGGGCATCCGTTTCCTTCTTCCTCCCTTTTTGGTTCAGTTCGAGCATTAACCGAACCCACCAACACGGGTTGGTGTGGGTTCGGTTTCCCCATCTCTGGCCTGACATGGTCTGGACCGAAATGGTCCAGACCTGTCAAAGGTCGTCCCATGATTGTCGGATTGGGCGTCAGCCCTTTTTCGTCTGCCAGCTGAGATTTTCGGGCATGTTGTGGTAGTTGCAGTAGCTGGGCTGTGTCCAGACGCAGGCTGGAAGGCCTGCACACCTCCTGGACCTTTGGCCGAAGCCAACCTGGATCTGGACCAGTCGGTCCAGTCCTGGACTGTGTTGGGCCAGCCTGCTGCAACCAAGTTGCAGCAGGTGGGTCGTCTTTGGGTGCAAATCCTGCACCCCTTGCGTTTTGGTATTGGCCGAGCCCCAAGTAAGGTCTGGACCAGTCCGTCCAGACCTGGGTTTTCTTTCTTAGCTGCACCCGGTGCGCGTGCGCAAGTTGCCACATGACAACGAATGACCGGCAGTCCTAATAGATGATTTTCTCTCCCGTTGTTGCGCATTGAGTGCTGGTTTATGGCAATCCGAGCTGCAGCCTATGCGGCTGCATGTGCATACGTACCGCGGGGTCCAATACCCCAGCAACGTGATGGATTTGACTCATCGTATCACAAATGGATTGTGCTCGTCAAACCGAAGCAAACTTTATATGTAAATTTTCATTCTTATTGTCGTGCCTATAGCCTTGTTAGTAGACATCCGAGCTATAGCCAAAGGGGATGTAATTGTGATTGGAGCGGGATCCAGTATCCCTACGAGTGCGTTAAGTGTTTTGACTTATGCGATGGATCCATGTGGACAGAGATAATGTATAATGATTTGACTTAGCATAGTTGGTACACAATTTTTAAGTACATAGATGACACGCGTGATGAATGTGATCACTAACTCATGTTAACGAATCTCGTATGTTTGTCAACTAAGGAACGTGGGCATTATTGTGCTTGCTATGCCTTGGGATGCACTATGGATATTGCAGTAGTGCGAGACATATGCAATTTAGCCTATGGATATTGCAGTGGTGCAAGACTTACGCAACCTTGGAACTCCTTGGCGAGTGGTTAGCGAGATAAGTTCGCTTATGGTTGCAATGTGCGTGTTATGAACCTTGGCATAGCTTGTGAGGTAGGTCTTGCATGGCAAATGCTTCTAACTGTCCCATCATGGCATCATAGCATACAATGTTCGAATTATCATAGGATAGTTCATTCGCTTATGACACGATGCACAAAATTATTCATTTATACTTTATGTTCTGTGATGCATACCTCACTATTCGATATGAGTTGTGACATGAATAGTCATAGTTAGTCACTCATGCTTTGACTACTTACACTGATTTATGCTAGTTACAGATCTTCGTATTGATACATTAGTACTTTATGTTCTGTGATGCATACCTCACTATTCGATATGAGTTGTGACATGAATAGTCATAGTTTGTCACTCATGCTTTGACTACTTACACTGATTTATGCTAGTTACAGATCTTCGTATTGATACATTAGTACTTTATGTTCTGTGATGCATAACTTGTCATAAACATTGGTCCATTGCTTAATTATGTTCCTTGATGCATGCCATGTTATCCTTAAAAATTGTTGATGTTGCTCCATGTGTAGTTATCACTGTTCTATACTTGTTCATGTTGAAATTGCTCAAATACTGTAAGTTAGCATGCTATGTTTACCTTGTATAGCTCGCTTTCGATTTCCACACTTTTGGCATATCATGTTGGTTTGTCTCACCAGCTCGAAAGAGTACTGACCCCGTTTTATGGGGATACAAGTTTACTTAGGCGTGCGATGGAACTCAGTGTGCTGCAGCGGACCTTGAACCTACACTTCTGAACCTCACCTGTTGGATCTTGGTAGTTGGTCTTTGGATAAGGCAATGATTTGTACAGTTTGTAAAGATGTAAATGATTTAAATAAAAATTGTTTCAAATAAATGTTGTTTCACTCTCATAGTGGCCGCCCAGGGTTTTTCCGCTTGTTCTTTCCCCTTTTGGCTTCTTTCGCTTCTTTACGCATCTGATAAAAAACAAAAAGTTTACTCAAAATTTAAAAAAGGGCTTTACAAGTCGGGAAATATGGGGGTGCTACATGCGACATGCTTCTCAGTTAGTTTTTGTGTATACCTCTATCCGTCAAATATTTTATAAGTCTATCATCATTTGCATGAACCAGATACAGTTCTCATTAGTTCGCATAGAAAAGGAAACTAACTGCTGAAATTATTACTATGTGCTGAAAACAATTTTGCAAATAGATTTCTCTCTAAAATATTGCACAACAGTTTTTGTGTTCCCTTGTTCATCAACAAACCTAGAGGCAAAATTGAAAGGAAATAGTTCCACACAAATGCTTCAAATTAACATCTTTTGGCCAAATATTGTGCTGGCCAGCATTAAAAAATGACACATGCAACAGCTGACAATCAAGAAATGAAGGAGAAAAAAAAAATGGAAGAGAAGTAGCAACAACAACCATGATAGAAAGAAGCAACTAGAAATCATCATACACCTATTGAACTGTGAAGAGCGGAACGAAGCCAAAAAAAAAAAAGTTCCAAATACACTAAGCACCAGTCACTTTAATTCCTTTGTCCGTTCTTGTGTTAATCCCTTAATGCAATATCGCCTATAAGCCACTTCAACTTTCACCTTAGTAAGAGCCTTCTTAATCTGCCACAGAAAAGATTAGCACAAGCACATTGTACATAAAGACAAAAAATTCTCTACAAATTTAGCTTCCCTATATAACTTAAGCTTTTAATAATTACCAATTATGTCTCATGCGTTTAAGATGATAAAAGGGAATATTCCAATACCATTAACAGCTTCCTTTGGGGTAATAGGGAGTGAGATATCAAACCTTCCGATGACGGTCAATGGATAATGGCCTTGAAGTGTCCACACATACAAACTTTTAGACAAAATCCACCACTCGCCAGCACTCTGTTCCTTCTCCAAGAGTACTAGTCTCATATATTGTTGAGAGGAACAACCTACCGAAGGGGCAACTCACTTCACTAGGAGTTGCTCTTAAGATGATATCAATTGCTAGAATTGTCTCCTATGGCATATCTCACTGCTGATCACTAAGAAAAACTGCATCAGATGATGAACATCAGCAGTAGAAGCGAATTTTAAAGATACTTTGTAGTCTCTTTCTCTCCTTGATCGCTCCGCAGCAACAGATTTTCAAAGGAGTTTCACTTAATTGATCAGCCTCAGGAGTGCCTTTGGATAATGATCTGACTAACCCAATGAACTGGACCATGAACTTTCCCTTTTGTCAAGAGTGCTCTTATAATTGGAGACCATTGAAAACACTCAGAAATCGGTTAACAGAATTCAAAAATTGATTATCAACACAATACTCAGAAATCGATTACAGTTGACGAGAGATCAGCTTTGAAATCAAAACGGAAAAGTAAACAACACGTCGAAGTTCATCGGAATTTCAAATAGCAAGCATCCTCTACCGTAAGACAGTAACAACTTCAGAGATTTTCGTTATTCAGATTATTGATTGCAAGCAACAAATCAACTTCAAACAGTTATAAACAACAACATCATTGATTGAAATTTCAAACAACAGTCGGATTTCAGATAATCGACTGTCAGAAAACAGTAAGGGCATCGATCATACTTAGATTTCTGCAACTTTATTTCAGTGATCGCTCAGAATTTCTGGTGATCGATCAAGTAAAACTCGGATTTCAGACAATAAGCATCAATTGGAGTTTTCTTTCAGAAATAGTAATGACCCCAAAAAATGAGAATCGATCCAGATGATCGATCAATTTTCCATGAAAATACTAAAATCGGGTGAATATGATCTAGAAACAGAGTGATGCTGAAATAACAGAAGATGCTTACTGGATTTTAACTCAGAGCCAGCTGGAGAAAACAAGTTTCACAGCTGATATCTCATTGTGCGCACATTGCTATGCTGAATGAAGAAGAAGAGAAAAAAAATGACAAATAAACAAGAAGCAAAAGCTAATATGCAAAATGAATCGATGAAGCATTTTAGACAGTAACGAATCTGTCATAAACGGGCCTTCATCATATACAGAAATCACGGAAATTCAAAGACAAATTGCAAAGAAAAGGGAAAGAAAAGAAAATAAACACAAAAAAAATTGTTGGAATGTAACCATTCCTAATGATCTTGCAAAACGTAGGTCGATGTTACTAGATGCAAATCGACATTACGAATGATGCTTAGGATAAAAAAAAAATTATAGAAAATGTAAAAGAAAGAAAAAAAGGAAATGGTTATTTACCGTAAATGAATCTGGCTCTGTTGTAGGGAGGGCTTCCTTCAACCAATCGAGAAGAAAATCAGAGGAAAGGAAAAGAAGAAAAAAAAAACAAATAGAAGAAGGGGAGGAAATAGAACAAGAGGATGCCGGGGTGAATTGTGGATTCGTGGAGAAGAAGGTGGATGGATCGTGAAAATGGCGAAAGGGGAAGGGATGATGTTGAGAATGGATCGCTGGGGTGAGACGCGTTCAGAGAGGGAAAAGAAGGATGATGCGGTGGTAGGGTGAAAATGGGTGAAGATTGGGAGCCCTGCGTGCTCTTTTTAAAGAGAAAAAGGGGAAAGTTCGGGAGGGTGGTCGGTTGGAGATGAACGAAGGAAGGAGGCCGTGGAGGATCGGATGATGGAGAGGATTGAGGGTGGAGAAGAGAGGAATCAATGGGTCAATGGAGGAGAGGAAGCTTTTGGAGGAAGGTTTTTCGAGAGTGTATGGGAGAGAGAAGGGCGAGAGTCCGAGAAACCCTAACTTGGTTAAAAGGGAATTTTTTCCGAAATTTTCCAAAAAAGGTCTTTTAAAACAATTTTTTCTAAAAAACGGGTCTTTAAAGACATTTTTTTGTCATTTCTTCATTATTCTAATTTTTTTCATTCTCGGTATTTCTTGATTTTTTTGTTATTTTTTAAATAAAATTCTAAAACCTAAGCAGTACGAGAGATAAAACTATATTTTTTTTTGTTGTATTTTTTTGGAAAAATATTTACAAAAGAAGGTTTTCAAGGCTATTTTGAGAAAATTTCTCCAAAAATGGGTTTGGACCCAAGTTTTGAGAAAATATTCGAGTTTTAAACCTCGAATCGAGGAATATAACATGATGGATCCCAACGTATGTCGGATGGACTGTCCGAGCTATTTAAAAACTATTTTTGGTTTTTTCTATAATTTTAATTTAAAGGTTTGGACAACGAGACTCAGATTTGGATCTGGATCCGAAATTGAGTCAGATATATAAAATGTTTTTAATTTCAATAAAATTTTGAGAAACAAACTGGTATTTAGATTTAAAACTGACTCAATTACTCACAAAATGAGGTCAGGGGCAAAAAGGGAATATTTACAACATTTTGAAAATTTTGGGGTGTTCACAGATGCCCCTCTTTGCTACTAAGCCGGTTGAAAGCCGAGCTTAGTAGCAAAGAAAACACTCCAAATTTTGAAAATGTCTCTGTCAGCAGATCTGAACTGGGTGTAGAAGAATTTATTTAAAAGACATGGCTTTTCAGGCTTAACACCTTATCCTGAATGGCTTGGGGAAGATGAAATCCTTGAAAATGATATGACTAAATAGAAATGAGGAAATCGTGATGGGACTTTGGGTAAAGATCCCAAAATGATGAAAGACAAGAATTTTGATCAAGTCTCATGGGTGAGACAAGATCAACCTTTTGAAATCACTCAGGTTTAGCCTTTAACTTGGATGGGACGAAGATAGATCAAGGTAATTCAGATGGGGAAAGGAATATAAGTGGACCTCGATGGGACATTTTTGAGAGAAATGCCTTGTGAGATGTAAATGTGATCCTTTCCTGGATGGATGTACAAAGCATGGATTCCTTCGTGGGAAGAACCATGATGGGACTTGAAGAAAACACACCTCGTCGAAACGAGGGAAACTCGTTTGGAACGAGATTCAGGTTTAACCAAAACCTGAAAAAGGAAGATACCTCGTGGCACATGGTTCAGGCTTAACCCTTAACCTGAAGAGGATGACCAAATGGAATCTTTGAATGAAGAAACCATGATGGGACCTTCAGAATTTGGACGAACATATCCGAAAGGGGTTTGCAAAAGGAAAAAGATGGAATTCCCTAAAGCTTGGAAAAGGGATGATTTTGGCTTCTTGTGAACACCCCAATTTTTTCAAAATCTTTTAAGTATTCTCTTTTGCCCCTAATTTCATCTTATGAGCAATTGAGCCACTTTTAAATCTAAATTCCAGTTTATTTCTCAAGTTTTACTAAAATTAAATTCATTTTATATGTCTGACGTGAATTCGGATCCGGATCCATTGTCCAGATCCAAATTTTAGTCTTGTTATCCAATTTTAAATTAAATTTATAGAAAATACCAAAAATAGTTTTAAATAGCTCGGACGGTTCGTCTGGTATTCGTTTGGATCCATCACATTATTTTCCTGGATTCGAGGCTTAAAACTTGAATATTTTCTCAAAACCTGGATCCAAACCCATTCTTCTGAAGAAATTTCCCCAAAATAACCTTGATTTTTCAGAAAAACCTTTCTTTTATGAATATTTTGAAATTTTGTAAAATTAGTATTAATTTTCATAGTTTTTAGAGTTTTGTTTTCAAAAATACAAAAATATGTTTAAAATTTCAAATAAAAGAACAAAAAAATAAGAAAATCAAAAAAGAAAACAATAGAAAAATTCCAAAAATTCAGAAAAATATGCAATTGAAACTTTTTTTGAAAACTGTTTTTGTTAAAACCTCCTTTTGAAAATAAAAACCATTTTTTAAAAAAGTTCTGAAAAGGGTCTCTTGGGAATGCAACGGCCACTCCCGTTTGCACCCTCCATTGCCTCTCTCCCGCTCGATGGCCTTCCATCCCCAACCGAACTCCTCTCTCGAAGGTTCCTCTTCTTCTTTAAAAGGGGAGCACACAGATGAATCGGGGATCCGTCTCCTGCCTCTCCATTGTCAAATCCGTCTTCACCATCCCATTCCTTCTTCTGCTTCCTCTCCTCCTTACCTCCATGATTTCTCCGTTTGGTTAAAGAAGCCGACCATTCCATAGAGCAAGGCCACGGTATCCTCAAGTTTTCACTAGCATCTCCTTCCCCCTTTCTTCAGAACCTCTGTGAATCAGGTAAGTTTTCCTCCCCTTCTTCTGATTTTCCCCTTTATTTACCTATTGTGGATCTACCATTGATGCATCATGGATGGTGTCGGTCTGCTTATCGCAGTACCGACCCACCAAGTGCTATAGCCACCGGAATCAAGCGATTCCAACATTTTTTTTGTTTTATAAATATGAATGGTGGTTTATAATCAATATCCCTTAATTATCCTTTTTGTTTACTCTTCCATTTCTTTGTGCTATTCTATATCCTGATTTGATCATCGCATTCGTGCATGGTTTAAATTTTATCTGATCATTTCATTTTGATTATAATGCAATTTCAGCCTTTACTTCCTATGATCGTTATTTGGTTTCCCTTCACCATCGCATGTTACAGCATCCATACATGACATTTCCCTTCTCTGATCTTTGTAATCTACATTCATTCAATTGTTTTGATTTAATCATTTTCGGAGTTCACCGTTGCTGGTAAAGATACATTGAAAGTCAGATTCAGTGTGAATCAGGCTTAAGGTCGATTTCACAAGTAGAGCATTGGCTCACGGTAAAATCCTTAAGTCAACTCACCTCTACATCGTTTGTATTTATGTTCCCATGGTTAAATTCATGATCTGCATTTCCTCAGACTTACGATAGTGTATTTCTGTGGTAATTTTTCAGTTTCATCACCATTGGGTGTTCCGATTTCATAGAATTTCCTTACCCCAGTCGAGTGATGTTTCCACCACCCTCACTTCACTTCAGCCTCTAAATCGTGTAATTTCTTGTCTTCAACCAAAAATCAATTGTTCTATTCACAATTGTCCTAAGTCAAATGTTAATAGGGTGTGACGTTGCTCCTTCACCTACAGAAGGAATTCAATTTCCTTAGATGCTCTTGATATAGGCAAGGCTCTTTTGTTAGCTTTAGTATGGTTGCTGGAGTCTCATCCCTGGATAGCGTATCTGTCATGAATGGTATCCACCTTAGCTGAATTTCCAATAGCTGATCCAAGTTACCATAGCAAATGTAGCCCCTGTACGTCAGAGTGTGTCAGTTGGCCTTAATAGGAATGAAGCATTAACCCAAGTACCATCATCAGTGTATCTTACCTCCTTTATGTTTGAGCCCATCAAGCTTTCCAAAACCAGCGTCCCGTGATTCTTACCTGTACAAATTTCTTTCCATTTGCTTGCTGCATTCATCATTCCTGGGCATGACCTCAGGTAGCCTTGAATATCACCTGAACAATATTGCATTGAGAAGATAATATGACATTGGTTATTGATGAATGATGGTACCTAATACAAGACAATTTAGGGGGCATTGATTTCATTTCATCTTGTTTATTCATTACACTTCATTACTTTATTTTCTTCTTCTTCTTCTTTTTTTCTTCCTTTCTTTCTTTTCTGTTCATATTGTTGGACATTGCCTCATGTTAATCGTGTCACCCACCATAATCTGCTAAATCAGAACCTCAATAACATGAGTATGGATTGTAGCTAATTGTATCATGTAGATCCAGCTCATCAAGGTCACTTGCTGACAAGAGCGAAATTGGCCTGTGTATGTGAGTTTCAATGTATATAAAAAAAAAAAAATAGCACATCGAAGACTTATGATCTCTGCTATTGTTCTGAAGCAGTGGAACTATGTCCAGCAAGGTTTTTGAGGTAACTCCCCTATGATAGTATACCTGTTTACACAGGCAATCAGGAATTTTCATTCAAAAAGAGCATTTCAGAGGTTCACGAAGGAATTTTGCTAAGCTGGAGATAGTTGATTCCGGTTCACTCTGGAGCCGATGGATTCTTCGCCATCCCCTGTCACTCCCCTTTCATATGCATTACTACTGATATGTATATTTATATATCTGTGGTGAGAAAGAGGCTCCATCATTAAGTGGGAGAGAGAGGATAGTGCAACCTCTGCTTTGTCTTCATTTCTGTGCATCAATTGATACCATATATATATATAAATATATATATATATATATGTATGTATTTTTTTTTTCTTTTCTTTTCGTGTGTTTTTTTTTTTTCTTTCTTTCTTCTGTCTTCTCTTTTCTTTCTTTCTTTCTCTGTCTTACCCTCATGCACAACATATGTTATGAATCTGTGTTTTCGGTCTTTGAACTTTAATATGGTGAATGTTCATGCTTCAATGAATATAGACAGGTATCATCATGATGTTGTATGATGACCATGATGGGTTAGTTGGGATTTGAAATAACACCATGATTTGGCATTCATGGAGTGTAAGCTGCATCAGTAGGTTTTGTATGACTATTTAAAGGATGTGAAAACGAAATAAGAGTTTGCAGGTGACGTGAGGCTGGTGACAGATCCATGAGAAAATCAATTTGCAAGCAGGAGACAGTGCTGCCAAGATCTTTCATCCTTCAGCAATTTTCATCATATGTAGTGTTGCACGCCTATTTATGTCTTCTCCATACATCTAGCACCATTCATCTTCATAATACAACATATATCCCACAATATATGTCACTTTCACCAATGCACAATGCATAGGATGCATTCTCTTCCCCCCAGCTATGCTCATTGCAGTTTTATCTCCCTACCGCATTTTTTTTTGTAAGGCACACCACTTCCTGTCACTTGCACATCCACCAGCCAAATATTCAGTATCTTTTCATTCATACTGTCATCACTCTCCACTTTTTCACAGTATAAACACTACACTTCACAGTACATATTATCTGCACACTATCCCCTGCGACAGACCCACTGCACTGTAGGTATACACTTTCACCAGCTGCTCTATATTATATCTACTATAGTCAAGGTATCACATACCCCCCCCCTGTAGCACCACCTCCATATAACAACACATGCCTTCCTGCATCTTTTACAAAACCACTCCGGTATCACTAATATATAGTCATTCTCAAACCTACTATTTCCATTCACATCCTTCTGATAAATAAGACGTCCGTTTTATATATGGTTTTGCAATATCAACAATGTTTACAAAAGCTCCATTAAATCCAAGAATCCCAGCATTTTGAACTTTTCTCTTGATCTTGTTGTGGCATCCTCCGTCCTGTTGAATCTATATCTGTGATTAATTACATCCTTCCATATGTGAATAGTGTAAACCTACACCTTACTACACCCACAAGGTTCATCTCCCAAAATCTTCATACCCACATAACATTTTCCATCTTTTGTCGTCATCTATTATGGGTGGCACACACTAGTCTCTACAAAACGCCTTCATCTGCTGTGACTTTCCAGCATGCTTCCTTCCCTTCAATACTCAGCCACTACCCATTAATTCATGGCATCAGTCCCAGCCGTTCCCTTGTCATCCATCCACACACATCACTTATCACAAGCATCTGATGTGCTCTACTTCCACAGCAACACTGCTGTAAGATCGTAGGTTCTCATTTCATTACTACCCTTGCCATCCACCATTAGAAACTCACACAGCCCTGTCAGCATGGCCCCATCCATATTGTTATTTCCACCTCCCCATATACATTTCACCCTCTTCTCCACCAAATATCATATAGAATCCTTCACCTTCACAACACATAATACCCTACCCTGTATACACACAACCTTCATTATGCTGCACCCTTTCTATTGGCTGGGTATATGTATATCCACTGCTACTATTCTTGCACTTACCACTGTTTATACCCTTCACATTCACCATTCCACTTATACATATATGTGTATACATATACATTCATATCCTCATACATATATGTATATAAGTATACATGAGTATATGTACATAAATACATATCAATTTCATCTTTTCCACATTTTAGACCTCAAATATCTTGACATATGAACAATTTTGCCATTGACATCTATATAACATGTACAGTTTCCTTCCATTTTTCATATTAACTCAAGTGTTTTGCAGGGGAATATGGGAAAAAGGTAGTTATTTGGAGTTGTAAATCCCATTTCATGCATTCTAATAGTTAGATCTTAATGAGAATTTACATTTCTTGTTTTAGATAGAATGAATGAGCATTATAAATATCATAAATTCCTTATTTTTATGCTTTTTGCCTTTATTTTTCAAAAATCTCACAAATGGGACCACGAATGGCACGTGCACCATTTCGTAAGAGGTAAATTAATCCTAAGTTGATGATTTACATCAATGGCCATAGTCAGGATGTAAACAAGACTTAGGATTTTTATCTTTTATAAAATAACACTGGATCCACACTGGGTTCTTTTCAAAAATTCATCATATTTTCTTCAAATATTTTCTTCTTTTATCAGAGTTTAATTTAAAATTAATTCAATATATATACCAATGCCATAGTCAGGGTATATTGAGAGTTAATTTCATTTTAAACTCTATAAAAGCACAAAAAAATGTATTTTATTCTTCACTTGAATTTAAATGTGATTATTATATAATACATTCAATGACCATAGTCAAGGTTGTATTATATTTTCAATCTTATTTCAATTCATGTAAAGAATGAAATATGGTTTTCAAAATCCAATTTCAAAATTCTTTAAATTCATTCATCATTTAGGATAGAATTGCATCATATTTTCAAAACTCTTTTTCATAAATCCAAGTGATTTCCTTCAGATATCTTCTTCACTTCTCAAATCAATTTTCAACTCTTGTAAATTCAAATATCATTTTCAGATTCTAATTTTAAATTTGAAGTCCAATTAGACTTTGAAATTCATTTATATATCCGAAATTCAAAATTCTAATTCCAATCAAAGTTCAAAGTTCAATTTAACTTTGAAATTCCGATTCATCTTCTGATTCCCAAATCAAACTTTAAATCCAAAGTCCAATTTGACTTTGAAATTCATTTGTATATTCAAAATTCAATTTTCAAATCAAAATTCCAAAATTCATTGTCAAGATTCAAATTCAATATCTCAAAATTTCTATTTTTCAAAGTTCAATCTAACTTTGAAACTTCTAATTCATCTTCTTATTTCAAGTTCAAAATCAAGATTATTTCTTATCCTCAAAATCCTCTTGAGATTGGTTCTGAATCTCAAGATTCAAGTCTTTTTTCTAAGTTTTTCAATTTGGGTTTTCAAAAACCCAGATCCATCTTCAAAGCCCCATCTGGACTTTCAAAGTCCAAAATCCAAAGTTAGAGTTCAATCCAAATCCATTTTAGGATCCAGAATCTAATTTTACTTTGGATCTCAGACTTCAAATCCAAATCCATTTTAGGATCCAGAATCCAATGCCACTTTGGATCTCACACTTCAGATCCAAATCTATTTTAGGATCCAGAACCCGATTCACACCTTGGATCTCAGACTTCAGATCCAAATCTATTCTAGGATCCATAACCCAATTCTACATTGGATCTCAGACTTCAGATCCATTCCATTCTATGATCCAGACCCGATTTCACTTTTGGATCTCAGACTTCAGATCCAAAATCCATCTTAGGATCCAGAGTCCAACTTTATCTTGGATCTCAGATTTCATATCCTAAACCCATTTTAATATTCAAAAATCCATTTTAGGATTCAGAATCTAATCCCATCTTGGATTCCAGATCTTGGATCCAATTCTATTCAGGATCCAGAATCCAATTCCATTCCCAATTCCAACTTTCAAATCCAGTTCTATTTCATTTCTATATTTCAAATCTAAATCCATTTGCAGATCACATCTGGATTTCTTAAATTCATTTCTAATTTGGATTTCTCTGATCCATCCTGATTTTAAACTTCAAAATTTGACATTCAAATTCCATTTCAAGTATTCATTTCCTTTCTTAAATCCAAGTTTAAAACTCAAATTCAATTTCAAAGTTCATTTCTGACTTTGTAGCCTCATTTCTTTATCTCTCATCAAAATATTTCTTTTTTCAATCTTCCAACTCTGATTACTTCAAAGATTTAGAACTTCTTTGACCTATCTCAAGTTCTAAGTCGGATTTTATCATCCAGAAACCATTTCTTCACTCCATTATCAAGTTCATCTTAGAATACTTAGAAAATTTTTAAAACATCTTTCAAAAAGAGCATACATCATTGCATTGCACAAGCATGATTCTTTGTGCATTTAGACTTAGGATAAATTCTTAAATAATATTTAGGCAAAGCAAAAGGCATAGATTTGATCCTTGGTTCGATTACCCTTGGTAAAGGCGCCAGGAAAGGTCGAACCTCATACCGACGAGCGAATCCCGTCTCTTCATTTTTTCTGCAATATATTTCAAAAACGGAGGTGAGTAATTTTCTAAATATTTTTCAAATCAAGGTCAAGTGAGACCTCGCAAAAGAGTTCCTCTTCTCTCTTCTTTTCTTTTCTCTTCTCTCTTCTTTTTCTGTCTTTTTCTCCCTTCAAAAAGGAGGAAATAGAGGTTAGAAAAGGAAAATAGAAGGAAGAGAGAGAAACCACAAGAGAGGAAATTTTTTGCGATGATCTCAGTGCCTCATTGCTGAGACTGAAAATAGCTTTTTGAAAATGACAGACCTCTCGCAAAAGGTATAGGTTTGACCCTTAACCTAAGTAGGTACGACCATACGGATTTCTCAAATGGAGAAATCATGATGGAACAGGAGAGATACTTCAGCTGAATGAGGCAACTCTTCTGGGAATGTGAGAGATGAAAAATGAAAAGATGTGAGGCAATGAACGATGAATAAAGTAACAGGAGGCAAATCTTTCGATGGTGTGAAAGATGATAAGGCGATCCTTTTAGTAAGGAGAAGAAGAATCTCTTGACAAGGCAAAAGATGAAATAAGGTGATACTTTTAGTAAGGAGAAGGCAAGTCTTTCGATCAAAGCGAAAGATGAGGAGGGAAATCCTTTTAGAAAGGAGAAGGTGAAAACGAAATATGAAGATGGTAATCCTTTTAGCAAGGAGAAGGCAAAATATGAAATATGAAGATGGCAATCCTTTTAGCAAGGAGAAGGCAAGATGTGAAATATGAAGATGGCAATCCTTTTAGCAAGGAGAAGGCAAAATGTGAAATATGAAGATGGCAATCCATTTAGCAAGGAGAAGGCAAGATGTGAAATATGAAGATGGCAATCATTTTAGCAAGGGGAAGGCAAATCTCTCGATTAAAGTGAAAGATGAATAAGGCGATCCTTTTATCAAGGAGAAGGCGAGTCTCTCGACAAAGCAAAAGATGAATAAGGCGATCCTTTTATCAAGGAGAATGTGAGTCTCTCGACAAAGCGAAAGACAGAGAAGGCAACCCTTTTATCAAGGAGAAGGCGAGTCTCTCGACAAAGCGAAAGACGAAGAAGGCAATCCTTTTATCAAGGAGAAGGCGAGTCTCTCGACAAAGCAGAAGACGGAGAAGACAATCCTTTTATCAAGGAGAAGGCGAGTCTCTCGACAAAGCGGAAGACGAAGAAGGCAATCCTTTTATCAAGGAGAAGGCGAGTCTCTCGACAAAGCGGAAGACAGAGAAGGCAACACCAAAATGTATCAAAACGGATGTCAAGTTATTATTTCTTATCAGGAAAGCTGAAAAATATTGCCAAAGTGATAAAATTACAGTTGATTCAAGGTAATTGAAGGTAAGCACTTTCGAAAGATGTTCGCTCTTCCACCTAGAGTATTACCCTCAACTGGGTTAACTCTATAGAATCCAGAATCAAAGTCAAATTATTGTTGTTGGTTTTCTTTAAAGGAAGCTATCAATTTCCTTGATATGAAAAGAGAGGGACTATTCTTAGCTTCATAAAAGCATTTGAATGAAAAGATATTGATAGGAGAATTTCACATTGATAAAGAAGATTCTAAGCAGATTGGGCAGTTTGATATCCTGGGCATTTTCCCATGATGATCTTCTTGCACTCTTTTTGAGTCATGGAGCTTTCTTGGGCTTTTACATCATCCTTTATTTTGAAGATGCCCTGACTTTTCTCTCTTTTCAGGGAAGGGTACGTCACAAACTCCTTCATCTTGGAGATGTTCTGATCCTTCATTTATCTCAAAGGTTATTGTAACGCCCCGGATTTCCAAAACGAAGCTAAGTTAAAATTTTCATGAATTTCTTTTTTTTTCTTTGCAGCGGAATTTAAAAAAGCTTTTAGCAGCGGAATCAGACGATAATGAGTCGTCAGTTTTAGAAAACTCCGAGCACGTTGCAGGTATGTGGCCAAGCAACTCATTGACCACCAAAGTGTTCCATTTTATCGAAAGCACATGTTTATTACAACACTACTGCTTAGAAAAGCAGTGAAGGTTCAATAAAAGGAAGCAGTACAACTCTGTCTAGAGAAACCCTGGAACTCGATGCCGCCTTGCTCCGCATATCGCCACGCAGGTACAACACCTGAAATCCCCATGAAACGGGGTCAGAACCACTGATGGTCTGGTAAGCATGCAGTCATACATCCATTCAACTCAAGTACGATAATGACCACTCAGGGTCGCAATACGCAATAACGACGCTCAAGCCTCCAAGACTTAGCGTATATCGTAAGAGCCTCCGCAGGGCTATGAGTTGAACATCCGCTCAAGTCTTCATGACTTAGAGCAAGCCTTTTCAGGGCTGTGATTTGAATAACCGCTTAAGTCTCCACGACTTAGCCATGACCTCTTTCGGGTCTCAAGTGATGTCTAGCTCAAGTCTTCATACTTGGCACATCCGTATCCCACGCATCTAAGGACAACTCCTCGAGCTTCGCTTAGTCGTGCGGATACAACACGGGTCTTTGCCCAGTCGGTCCAGTAGTATACCGAACATGACACCTTCACAAAGGTTATGCAGGACTGACTCAACACGTCATCCACTCATACATTCAAAGCATCGCTGTACCTAGAACTAATGCATTGTTTGATAATTAACCGCTTCCGCCTTTGGTACGCAGGTAGAGCTATTGTCCGGGCATCAACGCGACGTTCTGGGGGTTGATTATTCTATGTATTTTAGATACCCCAGAGGCCTGTTGACCCTATCCATAGTAGGGCAGTGTGTTTCAACTGGGAGAACCCTACTAGGCCCATATTCGGATGCATCCTCTACTTGCAGTAGTTGGGTTCAATCCTTAGATCTTAAGGATAACCACGACCCCAAAACCCATGAGTGACTGAGGCCATCGTGGACTCTATCAGGTCCAAAGTAAAATACATGTCACTCAAGGCTGTACCATCACTGTCATTCCACAGTGAGCATAATTCCTGAAGGGGTCTGCCAGTCTTATAATTACTTAGACAAAATCTGCATGCCATTTAGGCAGCCCGTGCTTTCAGCACTACGGGAGTGTGTACCCGACCCCATTCAGTCCGCCCCAACACAGTCATTACTAAGGGGGTACCCCTAACATGATTTTCAACCGCGTGGTATGTGCGACCTTAAGTCTTATTCATATGCATGCAGAACACCGCTCTTGGCACTTCGGCCACCACGAGCATCACACCTCTTTGGGTGGAAACAACACACTCTGGCTCTTCGGCCCTTACGAGTCTGGTTGTGTAACCGTTCTCAATGAGCATGCATATGACTCGATCTAAATAGATCGGCTACTCGACGTATTTTTACGCGACGAGTACAAACCTAGCCAAGGCGCAACCTCTACTCTGGCTCAGCGGCCCTTACGAGCAAGGTGCCCTTGTAGGCACAAGGATACGAGCCGATCTGGCATCGTTCCATCAACGGACATCATTATGTCGTTCCATTGGTTCCGGCAGCTCTTCTGCCGACCATTTCGTCAGCACCTCCCCTGCTCTATCGGCAGCGGTGCGACGAACCCTTCTAAGTTTGTAGAAGGCAATAAATGAACCGGGTAGCACTCTGCTATATGTCAGAGTATCCTGCTACGTTCTTTCTGAGCTATTCTTAGCTTCTTCAGAAATTTCAGCAGCACTTCCTCTCTTTTACGGAGAAAGTGTGTGTTTCTTTTATCCATTTCAGCGGCATCTCCCCTCTTTGGTAGGAAATCGCCACGCTTAATTCGGGGAAATGGATGCGCACCGTTGTGCGTACTTTGCATCCATCAAGGTTGCAGGAACCCTGGGCCATAGCCAGGCCATACGTAATTGACTTAGTTTTTAAGTAAAGAGCATTTTGCCAAAAAGTGAAGCCTTTCCAATAGGGGCTTCATTCGTCAAGCAGAATCTTGAACGAGGAGCGGTCAGGGAATCGCATTGGCGATTTGGAGTTTGATCTCCATTTGAACGCTCATTTATGCGCTATATATGTAGTATAAGCAGAAGCCTGTGCTTTATACAGCGGCGGCGTAAAGAAATGCATATACTATTGTTCAGGGTGTGTAACTGAACGAAATATTCTACATATATAACAAAACAGAAGCTTTGGCATCGTTCGACGCGACGGCGTAAGTAAATACATTGCAGAAAGCAGGAGCCTTGGCATCGTTCGACGCGACGGCGTAAATAAATGCATAATCGGAAGTGCAGTAATCGGAAGTGCAGAAAACAGGGAGCCTTGGCATCATACGACGCGACGGCAAAGGTAAATTACATAGCCTGTGCGATATAAGACGCGTCGGCGGAATCAGCAGATATACACCTAGATCCGTATCCAACGATAGTTACGAGGCGAGCGGGTGAACACCGAAGTGTTCTGAAGGGCTCAACCAAGAACTAGGGCGAGATACCATTTTAAAAACGCATATACTGCGTATTTGAACATAGATATATCCGACGATAGTTCCGAGACGAGCGGGTGAACACCGAAGTGTCCAAAAAGGGCTCAATCAAGAACTAAAGCAAGATACTACTTCAGAAAGTATATTCTATATACAAACAATCAAATACTTGAGAGAGATGGATCAACGAAGCGAACTTACTTCAAATCGTGGAAGAAACGGCTCCGGGTTGCTTCTTTGGCTTCGAGCCTTCCTTCGAGAGGTCAGACTAAGTCAGATGAAGCTGACTTAATTGAGAAAGAGGTAGAGCAGGTCAAGCTACTCAACCTAAGTGGTTTGAACCAAACAGGGTTCGATCCAAGTCAACTGTGTTCAGCAGGTTCGAACTCAGCTCAAGTAGGCTAAGTCTGGGTTCAGAAACCCAAACCGGAATCAGGACCAAAAAGGACTTTGACTTTAAACCCAACTAGGTTCAAGTCAAGTCAACTGGGTTTGGACCAGGTCAAGTGGGTTCAGACCCAGGTCAGGTGGATTAGGACCAGGTCAGGCAGGCTCAGGCTAAGTCAGGCAGGCTCAGACCAGGTCAGGTGGGCTCAGGTGGGCTAGGCTAGGTAGGGGAGGTTTAGGAGAGAGAGAGAAGGCAAGAGAGAGAAGGGGGGTCGATTTTTATGAGAAGAGAGAGAGTGGGGAGGGCTATTTATAGCCCAAGCCCACCTCCTCTTGGGTTTTTCCATGCCCCTTCTACCCCCTTGGCTTCTTTTTAATTCCAAGAGGTTCCTTGGTGTGGGGCCCACCTAGATATTTCCATGGGATATTTTGTGGGTCCCACCAGATATTTTCTGAGGAATATTTCTGTGGGTCCCACCAATATTTCCGTGGGTCCCGCAAGAATTTCGGGTTTCCGGCGATTTTTTTCCGAAAAATTCTGAGTACGCCATTCCCTTCGTATTGACGTAACTAAGAAAGTTGGCTCGCAGGAATCCTTTGATTTCATTCAGGTAGGAAGTTATGGCTTCCAGAGTGTTTGAGCATATATTCGCGATTCGACGAATATCCTAAGTATAACTGGCTCGCAGGAATTGATTCGTTTCGCATTCTGAGAAAAAATGCTATTTTTACCGGTAAATGCCTCATGAATTTTATTCAGATATTTTCTGAAAAATTGCGGGTCTTACATCATTACCCCCTTAAAGGAATTTCGTTCGCGAAATTCAGCTAAGAGTACAAGGTGAAGAGTTCAGGATATTTATCCCGCATATCCGATTCAGGCTCCCAAGTGCAATCATCGATTTCATGATGCTGCCACCTCACTTTAACAAGTGGAATGACCTTCGTTCTTAGCACTTGCTCCCGGCGGTCTATGATCTCTACTGGCCTTTCTTCTACCGTCATATCTTCTCGAATGTCAATATCTTCATGTTGAATGACGTGAGAAGGATCATGAACGTATTTACGAAGCATTGATACGTGAAATACATCATGTATTTGCACGTATTGTGGTGGCAATGCTACTGGGTAGGCAGTCTCTCCGATTCGGCTCAAAACTTCGAAGGGACCAACGAATCTGGGGCTGAGCTTCCCCTTCTTTCCAAAACGAAACACACTCTTGGTTGGAGAGACCTTTATAAAAACCTTATCTCCAACCGCAAAAGTGAGTTCCCTACGTCGCTGATCGGTGTAGCTCTTCTGTCGACTCTGAGCAGTCAGTAGCTTCTTTCTGATCATGTGGACCTGCTCAGTATAATGCTGCAACACAATGCGCGAGTCCAAGGTTCGCTCACCCACTTCACCCCAATGGATTGGTGATCGACAGGGTCGCCCGTACAAGGCTTCATACGGTGCCATCCCAATGCTAGCGTGGTGGCTATTATTATAAGCAAATTCAGCCAACGCTAGGTGGGAATCCCAATCACCTTTCCATTCCAGCATACAGGCTCTTAGCATATCTTCAAGAGTCTGTATGGTTCGTTCTGATTGCCCATCTATTTTGGGGATGGAATGCTGTACTGAACCTGAGTTTCATCCCCAGGGCTCTCTGAAGCTGCTCCCAAAAGTGAGAGGTGAACTTCGGGTCACGATCAGATATAATCGAAATCGGCACTCCATGGAGTCTAATGATTTCCCGAATGTAGATCTCTGCCAATCGTTCAGTTGAGTATCGAGTGTTGATTGGCAGGAAGTGAGCAGACTTGGTGAGTCTGTCCACAATCACCCATATCGAATCGTGTTGTCTCTTGGATCGAGGCAATCCAATGATGAAATCCATCGTAATGCCTTCCCATTTCCATTCTGGAATCTCGATCCGTTGCATCTTTCCACCAGGTCGCTGATGTTCGATCTTAACTTGCTGGCAGATCAAACACTTTGAGACAAACGTAGCCACATCACGCTTCATACCATTCCACCAGTACTTTCTCTGTAAATCTCGGAACATCTTCGTACCCCCAGGGTGGATAGTATATTTGCTACTATGGGCCTCCTGGAGTACTTCCCGTCTTAGCTCAGGGTTATTTGGAACCCAAATTCTTTCTTCCATCCATATTTCTCCATCTTCTTTCAAATGGAAGAAAGTGTCATCTTTTTCAGCATGAGCTTTCAATTCCAAGTACTGGGGATCCTTGAACTGTTCGGCTACGATGCGATCGAGGAACTCAATGTGGATCGTCAAACATGACATTTGGATTCTACCTGAATCAGCCAAAAATATCTTCCACTTGACGAAATCCTCCATCAACTTCCATTGTCCAGTTAGGCTGGCCAGAGTGCCAACAGTCTTGCGACTAAGGGCATCTGCTACAACATTCACCTTTTCAGGGTGATAGGAAAGCGTGAATTCATAGTCTTTGAGGAATTCCAGCCATCGCCGTTGCCGCATATTGAGTTCTTTTTGAGAAAAGAGGTATTTTAGGCTTTTATGGTCCGACATGACCTCAAATTTCTCTCCATAAAGGTAGTGTCGCCAAATTTTAAGTGCGAACACTACCGCGGCAAGCTCAAGATCGTGGGTTGGATAATTTTTCTCATGGACTCTCAACTGTCATGACGCATAGGCGATTACTTTGCCATGCTGCATCAACACACAACCCAGACCTGTTCCTGAGGCATCGGTATATGCCACGAAGCCTCCCTGACCAAAAGGTAAGGTAAGGACAGAGGCAGTGGTAAGCCTCTGTTTGAGAACCTCAAAGCACTCCTTACACTGGTCAGTCCATTCAAACTTGACTCCCTTTTTAAGTAATTTCGTCATCGGTACGGCGATTCGGGAGAAGTCTTGTATGAACTTCCGATAATATCCGGCAAGTCCAAGGAAGCTACGGACCTCAGTGATATTTTCTGGCTGCTTCCAGTCCATCACAGCTTTCACCTTCGCAGGATCCACTGCGATTTCATCTTTTGAGATCACATGACCAAGGAACATCACTTTGTCTAGCCAGAATTCACATTTTGAAAACTTAGCATAGAGTTGGTTATCTTGAAGGGTTTTCAAGACGATTTTCAAGTGCTCTACGTGCTGTTCCTTGTTCTCAGAATATACGAGAATGTCATCAATAAAGACAATGACAAAGCTATCCAAATATGGTCTGAATATCCGGTTCATTAGATCCATAAAGGCAGCAGGCGCATTAGTGAGTCCGAAGGGCATTACTACGAACTCATAATGGCCATATCTCGTTCTGAAGGCAGTCTTAGGTGTATCCTCTTCCTTTACTCTGAGTTGATGGTATCCTCACCTGAGGTCGATCTTGGAGAACACCCTCGCTGTTCTGAGTTGATCGAATAAGTCCTCAATCCGAGGCAACAAGTACTTATTTTTAACAGTTGCCTGGTTAAGCATCCGATAATGGATGCATAACCGAAAGGGATCAATCCTTCTTCTTTACAAACAGCACTGGGGCTCCCCACGGTGACACACTAGGACGGATGAACCCTTGTTCCATCAGTTCTTCCAACTGACACTTCAACTCACTGAGTTCAGCTGGCGCCATTCGATACGGGGCTTTGGATATCGGCGTTGTTCCAGGTAAGGATTGAATTCCAAATTCAACCTCACGAAGTGGCGGAAGTCCTGGCAATTCCTCAGAAAACACATCGGGAAACTCCCGCACCACCTCCAAACTCTCAAGGGGTTGGTCGTTAGATTTTTCCACCGAGAGACTCAACAGGAAGGCCACACAACCCTTCCTAAGGTATTTTTGTACCTTAAGTGCTGATATGAGCCTTTTCTGTGGAACTGGTTTGGATAACCGGTACTCCATCTTAGGCAATCCGGGTCGAGATAGAATCACTCTGCCCTCGCGGCACAGAATCTTGGCATTATTCTGAGCCAACCAATTCATTCCCAGAATGACATCGTACTGTATCATATCGATCAGGATGGCGTCAGTAGGCAAGTGTTGCCCTGCTATCTCAATATCCAAATTTTTCACACACCAGATACATTTGGTGCGTGAACCCAACGGGTTATATACTTCGATCATTTTATCAATCAGTTGCACCGAGGCGTGGAGTTGTTCGGTGAAATCGTCAGAGATGAACGTATGAGTAGCACCACAATCAAACAAGACGTAAGCTGCATGTCCATTAACAGGTACGGTGCCTTCAATCAGGTCACCATTTTCGACTTGTTCAGTCGTTACAGCGTATACACGACCTGCAGCAGGCCTTTGTTCTATTCTAGATGGAGGTCGTTGAAACTAAGAACGTTGTGGCGCTGGTCGAGAGGGTCCGGCAGATCCGGCATTACTCCTCTGTTCATCTGCAGCCTTCTTGGCGCAATCCCTTATAAAGTGGCCCATCTTGCCACAATACAAGCACCCACCAATGTCACGAGGACATGGCTTTCCGGGGTGGTTCATACGACACCTTGGGCAGCTGAAGTTGGACTGCTGACCATTCAAAGTTGTGTTCTGTCTTGGCCTCACGACTTGTTGAGTGTTGTTCCCTCCTTGGAACTTCTTCTTTTGAAAGGGTTGTCGTGAACCCTGGCCACTTGGGAACGTCCTTTTACGATTCCCACCATTCACTATGGGCTTCTTTGCTACGATCACTTTAGATCGCGCCCAATCCTCTTGGATTTTTGAAGCCGCTGCTACCGCAGCCTGAAAAGTCGAAGGCATGCTTGTTATCACTCGAGATCGCAGCCCTTCGCGCAGACCATTCACATATTTGTCGGCCCTTTCTTGGTCTGTTTTGAACAATCGAGAGCAGTAGCGCTCTAGATTCTGAAATTTGGTGGTATAGTCCATTAGACTCATACCGCCCTGTTCCAACTCCAGAAACTCCATCTTTTTCTTGTTTCTGGAATGCAACGGGAAGTAGTTATCCATAAAAGTCCTCTGAAAGTCAGTCCAAGGAATGACTTCGACTTGTGAGAACTGGATAAGTTTAGTGGTATCCCACCACTTCCGTGCATTGTCTTTCAACCGATACGTACCAAAGTTGGTCTTCTTTTCCTCTGGTACTCCCAGTACTGAGAAGGCACGTTCTGTCTCTTCAATCCAACTCTCCGCGAGCTCAGGATCGGCTCTGCCAATGAAAACTGGCGGGTCAAGCTTGAGGAACTTCTCATAAGTCACTCCTCCCAGGTGCTCGTTTCGTGGTGCGACTGGTTCTGGCCTCGTTTCACGGATGGCTGTAACCAGGTTGTTGAGTGTCTCCAACAGGAATCCTTGCGTATGGGACTCCTCGCTTGGTATGGTTCTCCTCGTCGTAGGAGCCATTTATCTATGCACACACAAGCACTTGTTTTTAGTTTCTCAATGTATATATGGAAGTAAAAAGCTTTATTTACTTAATATACATCATATTTACACAAGCATCGCCTTAAACAAAACGTCACGCCGCACTGGCAGACTTTAGGCATTGAGAAACTATATACATGTGTCTACTGACTCCAAAACATCACCAGTCTCTTTAAGACCTGGATTTCTTTGATGAAGACGAACTCAAAAAGGTCCATCTATTGCCACATGGCCTTGGAGCAGGCACTACTAGCTTTGGCTTGGGCGGCACTTCCGCACTAGCAAGCGAATATTGGGGATATATGAGGGACTCCAGTCCACTTTCCCAGTCAGTAAGATCAAGACTCTGGGAGTCTGGAATAATGATCGGCGAACAGAAAGAATCCCCTCTTTTGTTCCTGCCGTCTAAGCTCGGCGTATGTGATGCCGGATGGTAGCTTGGCGAGTGATAGACCTCCGCAGGGAAGTTCAAATCAAAATCCCTCAACCTTGGTAATTCATCAGAAGATGTTGGGGTATGGTTGCTCCCAACACTAGAGGGATGCGGTCCACTGACACGCGAAGTCTCATCCTTGAGACCCTTTGATGCCCGCCGACCCATATCGGCGGTATATTTCCTTTGGCACTCGTTGGCGGAATGCTCATCCACGCCACAATATTGGCAGTCTTGGACTTCATACAGGCATATCCACTCATCATGCATGACCTTGCAGCGATAGCAGTATCCATGTGAGTCATGAGTTGCCATCTATACAAAGATGCACCCAGATCAGAACAAAAGTATAAAAACATATACTTACAGTGCGATATCGGGACCATGACGGATCTTGAACCAGGTTTCTCAGACTCATGCTCTGATACCAATTCTGTAACGCCCCGGATTTCCAAAACGAAGCTAAGTTAAAATTTTCATGAATTTCTTTTTTTTTTCTTTGCAGCGGAATTTAGAAAAGCTTTTAGCAGCGGAATCAGACGATAATGAGTCGTCAGTTTTATAAAACTTCAAGCACATTGCAGGTATGTGGCCAAACAACTCATTGACCACCAAAGTGTTCCATTTTATCGAAAGCACATGTTTATTACAACACTACTGCTTAGAAAAGCAGTGAAGGTTCAATAAAAGGAAGCAGTACAACTCTGTCTAGAGAAACCCTGGAACTCGATGCCGCCTTGCTCCGCATATCGCCACGCAGGTACAACACCTGAAATCCCCATGAAACGGGGTCAGAACCACTGATGGTCTGGTAAGCATGCAGTCATACATCCATTCAACTCAAGTACGATAATGACCACTCAGGGTCGCAATACGCAATAACGACGCTCAAGCCTCCAAGACTTAGCGTATATCGTAAGAGCCTCCGCAGGGCTATGAGTTGAACATCCGCTCAAGTCTTCATGACTTAGAGCAAGCCTTTTCAGGGCTGTGATTTGAATAACCGCTTAAGTCTCCACGACTTAGCCATGACCTCTTTCGGGTCTCAAGTGATGTCTAGCTCAAGTCTTCATACTTGGCACATCCGTATCCCACGCATCTAAGGACAACTCCTCGAGCTTCGCTTAGTCGTGCGGATACAACACGGGTCTTTGCCCAGTCGGTCCAGTAGTATACCGAACATGACACCTTCACAAAGGTTATGTAGGACTGACTCAACACGTCATCCACTCATACACTCAAAGCATCGCTGTACCTAGAACTAATGCATTGTTTGATAATTAACCGCTTCCGCCTTTGGTACGCAGGTAGAGCTATTGTCCGGGCATCAACGCGACGTTCTGGGGGTTGATTATTCTATGTATTTTAGATACCCCAGAGGCCTGTTGACCCTATCCATAGTAGGGCAGTGTGTTTCAACTGGGAGAACCCTACTAGGCCCATATTCGGATGCATCCTCTACTTGCAGTAGTTGGGTTCAATCCTTAGATCTTAAGGATAACCACGAACCCAAAACCCATGAGTGACTGAGGCCATCGTGGACTCTATCAGCTCCAAAGTAAAATACATGTCACTCAAGGCTGTACCATCACTGTCATTCCACAGTGAGCATAATTCCTGAACGGGTCTGCCAGTCTTACAATTACTTAGACAGAATTTGCATGCCATTTAGGCAGCCCGTGCTTTCAGCACTATGGGAGTGTGTACCCGACCCCATTCAGTCCGCCCCAACACAATCATTACTCAGGGGGTACCCCTAACACGATTTTCAACCGCGGGGTATGTGCGACCTTAAGTCTTATTCATATGCATGCAGAACACTGCTCTTGGCACTTCGGCCACCACGAGCATCACACCTCTTTGGGTGGAAACAACACACTCTGACTCTTCGGCCCTTACGAGTCTGGTTCTGTAACCGTTCTCAATGAGCATGCATATGACTCGATCTAAATAGATCGGCTATCTGGCGTATTTTTATGCGACGAGTACAAACCTAGCCAAGGCGCAACCTCTACTCCGGCTCAGCGGCCCTTACGAGCAAGGTGCCCTTGTAGGCACAAGGATACGAGCCGATCTGGCATTGTTCCATCAACGGACATCATTATGTCGTTCCATTGGTTCCGGCAGCTCTTCTGCCGACCATTTCGTCAGCACCTCCCTTGCTCTATCGGCAGCGGTGCGACGAACCCTTCTACGTTTGTAGAAGGCAATACATGAACCGGGTAGCACTCTGCTATATGTCAGAGTATCCTGCTACGTTCTTTCTGAGCTATTCTTAGCTTCTTAAGAAATTTCAGCAGCACTTCCTCTCTTTTACGGAGAAAGCGTGCATTTCTTTTCTCCATTTCAGCGGCATCTCCCCTCTTTGGTAGGAAATCGCCACGCTTAATTCGGGGAAATGGATGTGCACCGTTGTGCGTACTTTGCATCCATCAAGGTTGCAGAAACCCTGGGCCATAGCCAGGCCATACGTAATTGACTTAGTTTTTACGTAAAGAGCATTTTGCCAAAAAGTGAAGCATTTCCAATAGGGGCTTCATTCGTCAAGCAGAATCTTGAACGAGGAGCGGTCAGGGAATCGCATTGGCGATTTGGAGTTTGATCTCCATTTGAACGCTCATTTATGCGCTATATATGTAGTATAAGCAGAAGCCTGTGCTTTATACAGCGGCGGCGTAAAGAAATGCATATACTATTGTTCAGGGTGTGTAACTGAACGAAATATTCTACATATATAACAAAACAGAAGCCTTGGCATCGTTCGACGCGACGGCGTAAGTAAATACATTACAGAAAGCAGGAGCCTTGGCATCGTTCGACGCGACGGCATAAATAAATGCATAATCAGAAGTGCAGTAATCGGAAGTGCAGAAAACAGGGAGCCTTGGCAACATACGACGCGACGGCAAAGGTTAATTACATAGCCTGTGCGATATAAGACGCGTCGGCGGAATCAGCAGATATACACCTAGATCCGTATCCAATGATAGTTATGAGGCGAGCGGGTGAACACCGAAGTGTTCTGAAGGGCTCAACCAAGAACTAGGGCGAGATACCATTTTAAAAACGCATATACTGCGTATTTGAACATAGATATATCCGACGATAGTTCCGAGACGAGCGGGTGAACACCGAAGTGTCCAAAAAGGGCTCAATCAAGAACCAAAGCAAGATACTACTTCAGAAAGTATATTCTATATACAAACAATCAAATACTTGAGAGAGATGGATCAACGAAGCGAACTTACTTCAAATCGTCGAAGAAACGGCTCCGGGTTGCTTCTTTGGCTTCGAGCCTTCCTTCGAGAGGTCAGACTAAGTCAGATGAAGCTGACTTAGTTGAGAAAGAGGTAGAGCAGGTCAAGCTACTCAACCTAAGTGGTTTGAACCAAACAGGGTTCGATCCAAGTCAACTGGGTTCAGCAGGTTCGAACTCAGCTCAAGTAGGCTAAGTCTGGGTTCAGAAACCCAAACCGGAATCAGGACCAAAAAGGACTTTGACTTTAAACCCAACTAGGTTCAAGTCAAGTCAACTGGGTTTGGACCAGGTCAAGTGGGTTCAGACCCAGGTCAGGTGGGTTAGGACCAGGTCAGGCAGTCTCAGGCTAAGTCAGGCAGGCTCAGACCAGGTCAGGTGGGCTCAGGTGGGCTAGGCTAGGTAGGGGAGGTTTAGGAGAGAGAGAGAGAAGGCAAGAGAGAGAAGGGGGGTCGATTTTTATGAGAAGAGAGAGAGTGGGGAGGGCTATTTATAGCCCAAGCCCACCTCCTCTTGGGTTTTTCCATGCCCCTTCTACCCCCTTGGCTTCTTTTTAATTCCAAGAGGTTCTTTGGTGTGGGGCCCACCTAGATATTTTCATGGGATATTTTGTGGGTCCTACCAGATATTTTCTGAGGAATATTTCTGTGGGTCCCACAAATATTTCCGTGGGTCCCGCAAGAATTTCGGGTTTCCGGCGATTTTTTTTCGAAAAATTCTGAGTACGCCATTCCCTTTGTATTGACGTAACTAAGAAAGTTGGCTCGCAGGAATCCTTTGATTTCATTCATGTAGGAAGTTATGGCTTCCAGAGTGTTTGAGCATATATTCGCGATTCGACGAATATCCTAAGTATAACTGGCTCGCAGGAATTGATTCGTTTCGCATTCTGAGAAAAAATGCTATTTTTACCGGTAAATGCCTCATGAATTTTATTCAGATATTTTCTGAAAAATTGCGGGTCTTACAGTTATATTGATGACATTGGTTCTAAAAGGTCTTTAGATGATAGCACAAATCAAATATCTTTTAGGGTTTGTCGGTTGGTTCATCACACTCACCTTCATCTCGACGGTGATCTGAACTTTCCCTGGAAGGATCCTTCACAAACTCCTTCATCTTGGAGATGATCCAAATCTTCTTTGGCCCCGGAGATCTAGCTCGCATAATTCGTCTTCATCTTGACGACAATTCAGAGATCCCTTTTGCGGATATTTGATTTGCAGCTTAGCTGACTTCAGGAGACATGGATTGGGTATGTTCTTTTTTTACTGCCCAGGATATTTCCACTGTCCTACTGCCAAAGAATAATCTTTAAGAATGTTCCATAGCTATGATCAATATCAGCTCACTTATGGCTTTTCAGCGTCATTGAATTTTCCTTCGCCAGTCATATCAAGAATTTTTTCTTCATCCTCTTGGTTGACCAACAGAAAATTTGAAGTTTGATCCTTTCTTCACAAAAGCTTCACCCTTTTGGAAGGAATACCAAGGAGATTTGAGAAAATTCTTTATGAAATAAAAGTTTGAGATCAACAACTACTTTATGGCAATTTGGCAAGATATTCCTGAAATCCTTGACGACAAAACCTTTGCTTAACATCAAGTTTTGCTACATCAGTGGGATTCTGAAAAAAAATCCAACACGAGGCTGAATTCTGAAGGTAAATATAAATTTAAAGTTCCGAAGGCAAGCTTGGCAAAACTAGATTTTGAAGGTAAACTCTTGAAAGAACAGCCGAATCAGGACTTGGATTTTACAAGAAAAACAGGAAAATTCGAGTCAAAACTTGAGTCTTCATAGGAAAACTGGAAGGTTCGAGTCGGGGCTCGAATCTCAAAGAAAAACTTGAAAATTCATTTATTGAAGGCAAGAAAACTCGAGATAAAACTCAAATCTTCGAAGGAAAGCAAGAAAATTCGAGTCAGGGCTCGAATCTCAAGAGAAAACTTGAAAATTCATTTATGGAAGGCAAGAAAACTCGAGATAAGACTCAAATTTTTGAAGGAAAGCAGGAAAATTTGAGTCAGGGCTTGAATCTCGAAGGAACACTTGAAAATTCTTTTATTGAAGGCAAGAAAAATCGAGATAAAACTCAAATTTTTGAAGGGAAGCAAGAAACTTTGAGTCAGGGCTCAAATCTCGAAGGAAAACTTGAAAATTCATTTATTGAAGGCAAGAAAATTCGAGATAAAACCCAAATCTTTGAAGTAAAGTAGGAAAATTCAAGTCAGGGCTCGAATCTCGAAGGAAAACTTGAAAATTCTTTTATTGAAGGCAAGAAAACTCGAGATAAAACTCAAATTTTTGAAGGAAAACTGGAAAATTCGAGTCAGGACTCGAATATCGAAGGAAAACTGGAAAGTTCAGATTTTTTGAAGGAAAGAAGACTCGAGTTAATACCCAAATCTTCAAAGGAAAGCTGGAAAATTTGAGTCAAGGCTCGAATCTCAAGGAAAAAGTTGGAAGTTCGAGTCGAAACTCAAATCTCAAAGGAGAGTTGATAAGAAAGGATAGAAATTAATGAAAGATCGACAGAAATAAAGAAAAATTGAGGGAAGATTGTGACCTGAAGGCTTGAAATTGAGATTTGAATAACCCGAAGTTCAAAATTGGATTTAGAGTTTTGATGAATGGTTAGTGCAAAGACTGAACCTGAGATGCTAACTGATCGGTCAGCCAGACACTAGCACGAGCGCTAGGCTTACCTGTATGAGTACTGGGTTTTCTGACGGAGATTTGAAGAAAAAGGGACACCGACATTCTAAGATACTTGAGAATTGAGCAAGAATGATTGTCGGTGTTTTCAGGATTATCCCTTATCCTGAAGGGGAAAAAGAATGGAATTTAAGGAAATTTAATGAAGGGAAATTGATATAAATCTAGAAAATCAAATAAGATTGATAAAACTTGTATTTTGCAAAAGAATTCTCATAGGTAGCATTATTGCTCCTAAGAGGGGTTTCAGGATTATCCCTTATCCTGAATAGGAACACCTCGGACAACGAGGGTCAGCTTTATCCCTTAACCTGAAAAGGAAAAGAATACCTCGAAGGCCGAGGTTCAGTTTTGCCCCTTGACCTGAAAGGGAGGAGGGAGATTTTTGAGGATATACTTGAGACTTGAATTTAGAAGGGATATGACAAGATGGACCGCACAGTTAGCTGTTTGTGGTCCAGTTTTCAGGATTAACCCCTTATCCGGAACGAGGAAAAGAAAGAATAAAATTTGAGAAGATAAAAGGAGATAGAATTTAATGAAAGATTGACAAAAATGGAGAAAATTTGAGAAAATTTATGAAAATTGATTTTGTAAAAAGAATTCTCACGAGTAGCATTATTGCTCTTATGAGTGTTCTCAAGATTATCTCTTGTCCTGAGAAAGAATACCTCGAATGTCGAGGTTCAGGTTTATCCCTTAACCTGAAAGGGGAGGAGAAATATAATTTAAGAAAAATTAATGAAGAGAAACTTGATATAACTTTAGAAAATTAATAAATATTGATGAAAACTTGTGTTTGCAAAAGAATTCTCGTAGGTAGCATTATTGCTCCTACGACGGGTCTCAGGATTATCTCTTATCCTGAATGGGAAAAAGAGTAGAATTTAAGAAAATTTAATGAAGGGAAATTGATATACATAAAAAAAAATCAATAAAGATTGACAAAACTTGTATTTACAAAAAAATCCTCATAGGTAGCGTTATTGCTCCTACGAGGGGTCTCAGGATTATCCCCTATCCTGAATGGAAAACACCTCGGACAACGAGGGTCAGGTTTATCCCTTAACCTGAGGGGGAAATTAAATAAAAGAATACCTCATGGGAAAGAGGTATCAGGTTTATCCCTTACCTGAAAGGGTATGTGAAATAATAGAATTTGACCAAAAAATAAAATTGATGAAAAATCAATAAAATTGATGAAATTTAGTAAAAGGTGTAAAATTGACAAGATTGACAAAAGATTGATAAAAATTGAGACAAGAAAAGAAAATTTATTTGATCATGCCTGCATATGAGATCTTGAAAGGAAAATGTTTATTTAAAAGATAAGTGAGAAATCATTTTGGGGGAAGAAAATCCACCACAAGAAGAATGATCAGCGCGAGATCTGATCCTTTAAATCCAACATAAGAGATCATCATGAGGGTTAATTTTGTGAAAGAAATGGTTTGAAAACCTATTTTTGAAGAAGAAGATCAACAATAGATCTGATTTCTAAAAATAACAGTTCGAAACTGATAATAAGATCAATACAAGGGTTGATTTTTGAATATAATGTTTTAAAACCAATCTTGGAAGATAAGACCAACACAACGGTTGATCTTTGAATATAATAATTTAAAATTGACACAAGGGTTGATCTTTGAATGATTCAAAACCCATTTTGGAAGATAAGACCAACACAAGGGTTGATCTTTGAATATAAATATTTGAGATCCATTTTGGAAGATAAGACCAATACAGGGATTGATCTTTGAATATAATGTTTCGAAACCGATCTTTTGGAAGATAGGATCAACACGAGTTTTGAAATTTTAATGCAATGGTTCGAACACTTATTTTTGAAAATATAATCAACACGAGGGTTGATTTTTGACAAAGGTTGGACAAAAGAATATTTGAACTTTTTTGTTTATGTAGACTTTCAAAATTTCATGATTTTTTTAAAAAATCTCATAGGTAATATCATTTCTCTCGTGAATGATGTCAGGATTGGTCCCACATTATGAGAAAAACAGGAAAAAAATGTGGTTTTAATAGAAGCCGCTGAAGAGATTTTTGAAATATAGATTTTCAAAAGCAAATGCCTCTATGTGGCAAAGGAAGGAAGTATTTGTGATATCAGAGATATAAAGGAAAATTGACATTCCATTGATGAGCAAAACTGATAACAAAGGGCTGAAATATTTACAAGCACTTTGACCAAAAGGTCACAAAAGGACTGGGCTGACTGGCCTCCTACAAGGTGACTGGCAAAAGGGGAGAAAAGTAGGAGAATTTTGGCATCTTCAGTCTTCTGAGTAGCCCGTGAGAGACTTGGTCATGACGGCTAGCTCGTCTTCAACAAAGAGACTCTTGTCGATGCAATCCTGAACAATATTTTTAAGACGAAACAGTGATCGGTGTCATGCCCCACTGCCCGATGGAACTTGCAGAACTGATTTGTGAACCTTCCCATGACCGTGGGAGGATCCGCGACTTTTGGGAGTTTAACCAATCCTTTGGCCAACATGAATTCAAGGGCTTCTTCGAGTGTTTGCTTCAGAGGAGTGAACTCACGATCATTACTCCAACCTTCGCACTTTATCTTTTCTTTTTGCGGAGAGTTAGACTGAGACGACTTGTTATTCTGCTTGGAAGACTTCTCCCTTTGAGCTGCGTCGTGGTTTTGGCCATTCTTGCTATCATTTCTGTTTCTTCTTCTGCTGTCATTATCATTGCCAGAGGTATTAGCTCCATGAGTGAATTGCGCTTTCTTTTTCTGGTCTTGGATATTTTTTGTCAGAGGCAAGCCCTCGTAAAGCCCGCTTTCTATTCCTGCCTCGAGCCATTAGGCTCGCTCAATCAACTTGATAAAGGATTTTGCCAGAGAAGTGGCAATAAGGCTTCTCAGGGGCTGAGAGAAATTGCTGAGGATTATTTGCAATGCATGCTCCTCTGGAATGGGAACTTTCATCTTGTTATAGGTGCTTCTCCACCTGTGGATGAATTCTCCTGCTCTTTCAGTCTCATTCTGCTTTAAGTTGTAAAGGTGATTGAGCGTAGGTGAAGCTTCAGTGTTGAATAAGAAGCGCTCAATGAACAAATTTACTACCTTATCGAACTCTCGTAGTTCGATAGGGTTGATGTGGTCGGCATACCATCTGGCTGCTACACCCTCTAAACTGCGGGGGAAGCAAATGAATAAAGCCTTGTTATCCTTTCTGAAGCGGCAACATTCTGCATAAAAGGTGGCTAAGTAGGCTTTAGGGTTGCCAGTCCCGTCAAATTTGAGAAACTTGCGAGGAAGATTCTCCAGGTTATCATCCCAATCTAGACCATCGTAAAAATCCTCGCCAGTGTAAGTCTGCTTGCCCTTACCCTTGGCTTGAATATCCTTGATTGCTTGATTCATCTCTTTCATCTGCTTGCTCATCAGGTCTTCTGCTGGAGCCCCAGACTTGGGCTCTTCTGCAACTATCTTTACGGACTGTCTTGGACGATCCTGTTTGTAGACAATCTGCTCTGACTCTTCCTCGACTGACTCTGATTCCTCAGAAGCAGTGTTTTACTGTACCTTCTTTCTAATGATTCTGACTGGCTTTTTTACAGGCTTCTTCCTCAGCTTGCTTTTAGGAACTGCCTCTTTCAGTTTGGCCTCGGCTTGCTCCGACATCATTCTTGCCATCATCTTTTGGAACATATCATACATAGCGGGGTCGATGTCATCTTTTCTGTTCTGACTCAGTCCCCTGACTGATTTAGGAGAGCTCATCCCTTCCGCCTCACTATCGCTGTGTTGAGGAACTGTTTCTTTTCCAGCTCTGGTTTGAACCATTTTTTAATATCAGTGCTCTCTCTGTGGAGAAAAGTGGAGGTTTTTTAGACCAAAGAAACTTTTTCGAGAAGTTTTGAAAAAAGGAAGGATTTAGGTTGAAATCTAAAAAATTGTATCCCATTACTAGGGATTGAGTCGTCACAAAATTTGTGACAATTGCGCTGTTTACTCTACGAGGGAGAGTAACCAACTAAAAATATGAAAGAAAATATCATTTTTGAAAAGGATATCTCTTGACGGAAAGAGATTTTTATGAAAATATAAACAAGAATATAAAATCAGAAGAAAATAAGAGAAAAAATGAAATTTGAGAATAAGTGGTAAAGATTTAAAATTTGAAGAACTTGCAGGCAGGATCAGAAGAATTTTGAAGAAATTTAGAAGAAGAGAAAGGAAAATACACCTGGGTTTTTAGAAACAAAAAAGAAAATTTTGAAATATATACCCAGGGTTTTGGAAAATATAAGGAAGATATAAAATATCAGACAATCACAAATATACAAACAAGGATGTACAAATAGTACCCCCTAAGGCCGACTCTATATGCAATATTTGAAATGGCTGATAGGACCTTAATCCTAACTCTAAGATTTATATCATCTGATTCCAATCAAGGTACGCCGATATACTCAAGCCCAAGCTCGAAGTACGTGGCATATAAGATATCTCTCTGGTTCTAAGGTAAAGGCTTCCCAACAGCCTTGAGCACCTACCGATATACCTCGGACTATGGCCCTTAGGTACGTGGTAGGGGGCGCGAACCCAAATAAGTGGCCCAGTTGTGAGGCTCTCTCCCGAACTATGGTTCAGTGAGACAGCCCAACAATGTGAAGACCGGGACAACATAGGTAGGGGATGTTTTCAAAAACATGTTCAACATGCAATAAAACCAGAAAACTCTAATGGAAGTCCGAAAGAGATAAATTTAAATGAAAAGAAGCATACACTTGCATACATTGTTTGCATTCAATCCCTAGAATTGAGGAGAGTTGTATTTCAGACCTAAGTCTAATGTGAACATGGAATAATCTCCTCAATATGGTCCTACCAAACCATACTTTGATCCTATATGCAAATAATGTCAGCTTAGGACAGAGTCAAGGCTCCTAAGGTTTTGCATGGAAAATGAAGCTGACATTTACAGAATAAATACTTAGAAAATATCAAAGCAAAGCAAAAGGCACAAATTTGACCGAACGAAGATGAGTCCCATCACGGTCGCCAAAACTGTGATCATCGCAAAAATTTTCCTCTCTCTTGTGGTTTCTCTCTCTTCCTTCTCATTTCCTTTTCTAACCTCTATTTTCCTCCTTTTTGAAGGGAGAAAAATAAAAGAGAGAAAGAAGAGAGAAGAGAAAAAAAAAGAAAGAAGAGAGAAGATGAACTCTTTTGCGGGGTCTCACTTGACCTTGATTTGAAAAATATTTAGAAAATTACTCGCCTCCATTTTGAAATGTTTTGCGGGAAAATGGAGAGACGGGATTCGCTCGTTGGTACAAGGTTCGACCGTTCCTGGCGCCTTTACTAGGGGTAATCGAACCAAGGATCGAATCTATGCCTTTTGCTTTGCCTAAATATTTATCTAAGAATTTATTCTAAGTCTAGAGAAATGCACAAAGAATCATGCTTGTGCAATGCAAGGATGTATGCTCTTTTTGGAAAAATGATTTGAAAAATCTCCAAGTGCTTGATAATGGAGTGAAGAAATGGTTTTTGAATGATAGAATCTAACTTAGAACTTGAGATAGATCAGAGAAGTTCTAAGTTTTTGAAATGATCAGAGTTGGGAAAATAGATCTTTTGAATTGGGAAAGAATGGTTTGAAGATGACATAAAAAGGAAAAAGGAAAGAAATTCCAAAGTCAGAAAATAGACTTTGAACTTAGATTTAGGAGAAGAGATAAAACTTGTAATGAAATTTGAATCTAAAATTTGAAATCATGATGGTTTTGAGAAATTCAAATGATATTTAGAAATAGAAGTGGATTTAGGAAGTTCAGATGAGATCCGAAAATAGAATTGGATTTGAAAATTAGGAATGGGATTAGATTCTGGATCCTAAATAGAATTGGATCCAAGATCTAGAATCTAAGGTAGGGTTGGACTTTGAATCCTAAATAGATTTTGGATCTTAAAGAGGATTTAGGATCTGAGGTCTGAGATCCAATGTAGAATTGTGTTCTGGATCCTAAAATGGAGTGGATCTGAAGTCTGAGATCCGAGATGAAATTGGATTCTGGATCCTTAAAATGGATTTGGATCTTGAAGTCTGAGATCCAAAGTAGAATTGGATTCTAGATCCTAAAATGAGATTGGATCTGAAGTCTGAGATCCAATGTATAATTGGATTCTAGATCCTAAGATGGATTTGGATCTGAAGTCTGAGATCCAATGTAGAATTGGGTTCTGGATCCTAAAATGGAGTGGATCTGAAGTTTGAGATCCGAGATAAAATTGGATTCTGAATCCTTAAAATGGATTTGGATCTGAAGTCTGAGATCCAAAGTGAAACTGGGTTCTAGATCTAGAGTTGGATTTTTGGAGTTTAAGTTCAGAAGATGAATCAAGAACTTCCAAGTTTGAATTGAAAATGAGATTCACAATTTGAATCTTGAATATGCAAGTGAATTTCAAAGTCAAATTAGACCTTGAATTTGAAGTTTGAATTTGTGTAAACACCCCAAATTTTCCTCCTCATTCAGTATTCATCCATTTCATGTGTCATTGCTTATCATTGCATGAATTCAGCATATCATTTCATTGCATTGCATAGCATTGCATGTCATTGCATCTCATTTTCGAGATCCAGCACTCTTGTTTTCAAAATATTTAATCCAGATTTAGATTTTTAAAACTTTTCTTTCAAAAATAATTTTAAAACCTGGGGTTTTAATCAACATTTTGTCGTTTGCCAACCCCCAGGACCTTATGTTTTGAAGCATTTTCTCAAAAAACAATCTGGATTCATTTCAAACTCAATTTTAATTGATTTCAATTCTCAGATGAGGCCCATTTAGGTGGTGTCGCTTCTGGATTCCTTCATTTATTAAAAATCTCAAAAATTTCAGAGTCCTAGTTGGATCAGGACTCTGTATTTTCATCAGTTTGAATCTTTTTGAACCTTTTTAAAACATCATTCTGATTTTGAACCAGTTATGGTCCTATCCCTTGTCCATTTCCTCCATTTTGGCCAAAATCTTAGAGTCCTAGTTGGATCAGGACTCTTTTTCCAGAGTCCTAGTTGGATCAAAACTCTAATTTTTACTACCTTTTTACCTGTTTTCGGAAAAAAAACCTTTCAAAATCTTCTGTTTTGGCCAAAATTTCAGAGTCCTAGTTGGATCAGGACTCTTCTTCAAAGAGTCCAGTCGGATCAGGACTCTTCTTCAGAGCTTCAATTGGATTGGGACTCTAATCTTTTACAGCTATTTTATCTATTTTCAATCAAATCTTTCAAAATGAGTCAGAAACTCAAAGTTTTAGTCAAAACAAGACTCTGTTCAGAGAGTCCTAGTTGGATCGGGACTCTGATCCTGATTTCAATTTTGAGAGAATCTTTCAAAAATCTTTCAATCTACCAAAACTATTACACTTTTATCAAAGAATTTCAAAATTCTGAGGTTTTATCTCAGAGTCCTGATCAAATCACGACTCTACCCCAGAGTCCTAATCGAAGTAGGACTCTATCCAAAATTGATTTTTATACTTCATTTTCACTGGTTTTCAAAAGCTTTACCCAAATTTCATCATTTGCTTATCAGAAAACTAAAATTCTTAGAGTTCTGATCGAATCAGGACTCTGAACCAAAACTTCAATTTTATCTTATTTTTAACTATTTTTCAAAATTCTCTCATTTGTTTTCTCAGAAAATCCAAAAATCTGAGAGTCTTAGTTCAATTAGGACTCTGTCCTCAGAGTCTCAGTTGAATCAGAACTCTGTTTTATTCCAATATTTGTTATTGTTTTCACTGCTTTCACAAGTTCTTTCATCCGTTTTTCAGAAAAATACCAAAAAAATTCTAGAGTTTTAGTCCGATCAGGACTCTGTCCCAGAGTCTTAGTCCAGTCAGGAGTCTGTTTTGAAGTTTGTTTTTATTCCATTTTCATTTATTTTCATTTTTTTTTCAAAAATTAGGTCATTTTGTAGAGTCCAGTTAATTCAGGACTCTATTTCAGAGTTCTGATTGAGTTAGGAGTCTAACCCTGATTGTATTTTCTGACTTGTTTTACCATTTTCGATGAAATCTTTTCAAAAACTCCTTCATTTGGCTTTTAAAATCCAAAATCTCAGAGTCCTAAGAGTTCAGGACTCTAACCCGGAGTTCCAGTTCGCTTGAGACTCTATTTTCAAAAATTCTGAATTTCAATCGTTGATTTTAACCCCTTTTCAAAGACATTTTCAGTATTTATTTCAAAATTTTCAAAACCTGATGTGGACCCACTCAGTTGGCGCCGCATCTAGAGGAGTTCTAACTCAGTTGGAACTCTATGTCATTTCAAAACTTTTAATTCCAAGTCTACTTTTGAATCTCTTTTGAAAAACCTCTCATTTTCAAGTTTTAAAATCGTTTTTGAAAATTCAAGTGGGGCCCACTCGGGGTGGCGCCACATTTGAAGAAGTCAAGGTTAGACTAGGGTTAGTCAATGTCCTAGTTAGGTTAGGGGTTTAGAGGAGTCAAATTTTTTTTTGAAAATCTATTTTATTTAAGTTTTTAACCATTGGTTTTTAAAGGTTTTAAATTCAAGTTTTAAAAACCAAATGTGGGTCCATACTAGGTGGTGCCACATTTGGACTTTCTAGGGTTCAATTAGGTGTTAATTAGGGATTAATTAGAGTTTATTTAGGTTAGAATTCTCTAAAAAAATCGTCCTCCTCATGTGGTTTATCAAAAACAATTAAAAAGAGTCCAAAAAAATCAAAACTCTTCCTAAACAAATCCAAAAAAAAAAAAATCTATAAATAGGGGACCTAAAGGGGGTCAAAAAGAAGCTTTTTTTCTCTCAAATTTTTGTGGATTCTCTCTCATTTCCAGCACCTCCACCTTCCTCCATTGCAGCTGCAGCCCCAAGGTGAGTTATTTAATATTATTTTTTATTAGTTTTTTATGATTTTTCAATAGATTTCACCATGGAAACTCCTGTGTTCATGGATTTAACCATGGATTTCATCCAAGAACCCCAAAATCAATTCAAGAAGATGATCTAACTCTATTCCATGCTGTTTTTCATGATTATAATCCATTAGAATCGTTTATTATATTGTTTTTTATATTCTTAACCAATAAAACATGTGATTTACCCTTTTAATGGGTTAAATCCATGCTTTTAAAGGTAACATCAAATTCCAGCCATTGATTCCCTGTATTTTATTTATTTATTTGTTTATCCATATTTATTATACGTTTTTCAGCATAGAAATAATTTTTATTTTACTGTTTTAGTGTTTATTTTATTGTTTTTATTAGTTAATGCATGTTTTCTCAATATTATTAGATTTCTGTGTGTTTTTAGTTTAGAACAGAAAAGAGCATGTTGTTTCGGATTTAAATATTCACTGTTAATTGTTGATTTTTTTATATGTGATACATGCATATGTAAATGAACTACTGTAAAAAAATCAGAGTTTTTGGGATTCGGGAACCTTGTCAGAAAAATCAGACATCAAATCGGGTTTTTAAAGCTTTAAAATCGTTGTTAAAATGAGGAAGGTAACTTGCTATGATGATATTTTTCTCATCCTATATCCGATTTACGATCTGTAAAGTGTCATGGATTCATATTGATTAGATATATATACTGTGAAATTTTGAGATTTTTTGATAGCTGTTTAGTATTTTTACTCTGACAGAAAGTGTGATTTTAAATTTAAAACTCGTTAGGGTTTACCAAAACCCTAATCAGACTTGTGTTGTTCATAAATCCCAAACCACAGATCCGATTCATGATATGTAAAAAGTGAGTATTATTATTTTTATATCTACTATTTACTGTTAAAATTTTAGAAATTTTTTATTAAGTTTGCTATTTATGTCCGTATTTTCAATCTGAAGTAGTTGTTTTAACCCCTGTTAGGTTTGTTAGATTCTAGTTCAGATTGCCGGAAAGGTTTCTCCCTAACCGAAAATGCTTTTTCCGATCTGTAAATTGGAAGATCTTTATTTTTCTTCCTAGTTTATCTTTGTAAAAATTAATAAGATTTCATGGAGGATTGACCCCTGATTCGGGTCTAACATTAAAACTGGTTTGTGACCTAGGTTAAAAATAGCTTATTTTAGGTTGTTAATGCAATTTTCGGATTAAAATAATATCAAAAAAATATTTTTACAATTCCAATCTTATTTTAGGGTGATAATAAGTGTCTGTGCCAATTTTTATGAAATTTAGAATTCATTTGATGTTTGAATAGATCAAATTGCAAAACAGGGTACCTGAAAGATCCAAAAACACTGATAAAATCACATTTTTTGTGATATTTCTTGATTTTCGTGCATAAGTGTATGATTTTAGGGTTTGTTCATGTTTATAATCATGTTAGGATGTTTCATGTTTGATTTTGTGTTTATTTCTATCATAAATCTCAAGTTTTTATTAAAATCTATTTCAGAAAACCCTGATTTCAAGGCCATAGTCTTGCTATCGGGGGCAATTTGGTCATTTGACCTCAATTTCGAAATTCTAAACCCTAATTTTCATATTTTTTATCATTTCATATCATATTTGAGTTAATTTATCATTATTTGTATTTCAAAACTTGTATTTTACGAAATATCTTTCTAAAAACCCTAATTTCAAGGCCAGTCTTGTTATTAGGGGTATTTTGGTCATTTTGACCCCAATTTCGAGATTTCATATCTTATCTTCCTTATTAATTCAATTTTATTTCATATTTCATCATTTTAATTTAAGGGAATCATGGCAAAAAGGCTTATATCTAGCAAAATCCAGTAATTTCTAGATATTACTGGATAAATCTAGAAAAGCCAACATATTTTCACTAACCAATTTTCTAGTTTTGCAGGAACATTGAATACTTTATTTTCCTTTATTTCATGTATTTAAATTTGATTAGTGATGTAAATTTGGAATAAGAATTTCAATTCCTGCATAGATTAGGATTTGCATTGCATATAGTTTAAACTTTGATATATAACTGCAATGTATGCCTAATTCATGCACATTTTATAAATTCACTATGGTCAACACGAATGGCACGTGCACTAGTTCTTATGAAGTTGACAAACTTGGTGGAATTTGTATTTATGGCCATAGTCAGAATACGAATGATACCCAGATTTGTAATCTTCGTATTAGCCACATTCAGCCTACACTCTTAGGCTAACTTCAAAATGCACTGCATTTCTCAAAAATACAAAAAGGATTTTCTCAATTTATCAAAATCAAGTTTTTCAAATCCATATTCATTCATTTCATTCATTTACAAATTCCAATTTCAATTCAGAAAATCAATTTTCTCAAAATCTTTCTAAGCCTTATTCAAAAATCGATTTTCTCAAAATATTGATTTTCCAATGATATTTCAAGTATTTCCCAAGTTCCAAATTTGATTTTATAAGTTATATTTTCAATTTCAAAGTTTGAATTCAAAGAATACAAGTTCTCCAAAGTTATTTCACATTTCTCAGAATCGATTTTCACAAAATCCTTATATTTCTTCAGAAATCGATTTTCACTTTCTCAAATACAGTATCTCAATCATGATTCACGATTTTCAAAGAGTTTATTTTCTAAATATTTTCCAATCTTCGAAGCAAACATCATGTTTTCAAATATGCATTTTCAGAAATTCATAGCACATGCCTGATTCTTTGTGCATTTAGGAATTAGAATATGGTTTAGACAAGTTGAGCAAAGTTAAGCATACAATTGATCCTTGGTTCAATTACCCCTGGTAAAGGCGCCAGGAACGGTTGAACCTCGTACCGACAGGCGAGTCCCATTCTTCGGAATTATCCCGCATTTTAAAACGGAGGCGAGTTATTTTCAAAAACTTTTTCAAAGGTCAGTTTGACTTGCAAAAGTAAAAATTTTATGATGATAACAATTTGGAATCAGAAGATGAATCAGAAATTTCAAAGTTAAATTGAACTTTGAGTTTGATTGGGTTTGTTGAATATAAGATGAATTTGAAATTTCAAAGTCGATTTGGACTTTAAAATTGGATTTTGAAAATGAGATAGAATTAATGAATTTGAAATAGAAATTGAAGAAAGATATTCAAGAATACTTGGATTTTGAAAAATGAATTTTTGAAAATATGATGCAATTCTATCCTAAATGATGAATGAATTTAAGGAATTTGAAATTGGATTTTTGAAAAGCATGTTTTATTCTTTAAATGAATTAAGAATGAGGTTAAAGATATAATACATCCCTGACTATGGTCATTGAATGTATTATATAATAACCACATTTAAATTCAAGTGAAGAATCAAACATATTTTGATGCTTTTATAGAGTTTAGAATGAAATTAACTCTCAATATACCCTGACTATGGCCATTGATATACGTATTGAATTAATTTTAAACTAAACTCTGATAAAAGAGAAAAAATATTTAAAGAAAAATATGATGAATTTTAAAAAGGATCCAGTGTGAATCTAGTGTTATTTTATAAAAGATAAAAACCCTAAGTTTTGTTCACATCCTGACTATGGCCATTGATGTAAATCATCAACTTAGGTTTAATTACCTCTTACGAAATGGTGCACGTGCCATTCGTGTTTCACCATTGTGAGATTTTAGGAAATAAAGGTAAAAAACATGAAAATAAGCAATTTATGACATTTACAATGCCCATTCATTCTATCTAAAAGCTGAAAATTTTCTCATTTGTACCTAATTTATTGCAACTTTGAATTGCAAATATCAGAAATTTCTAGTCCAAAAGAGAAATTCAAGCTTCTTAGATCTTCCTGCAAAACAGAGTTAGCATAAAGTAGAGGTGATAGAAGATGTTGTATTTTCAATGCAAATGTTCATGCTTACTCTAAATGAAGAATACATACATGATATCTAAATGTCATGCCTAGACCAATGGAAAAATATACATGTGATCCCTATGGGCCATGTGAAAGCTTGTAGGAAAGTGTATATGCATGCTTGCCTAGACATGTTATGAGAGGAAAAGAAAAAAAAATTCAGCCTTTCATTAGGCTGATGTGAAGAGGAAGAGGCTACAACACATTGGGGCCAGCTAGTGGAGTGGAAATATAACCTGCTGAAAGGAGAGACACAAGGGAAGGTGGAGTACTACTACAGTGAGAAGTTGTAGCAGCAGGTGGAAGTAAAGTGTGGTGATTTTAGTGAAGTGGGGCTGTTGTAAATGGGTAACTGGTGGGGTCATTGGCATGACTGGGACAAGACTTGATATGACTCTAAGTGTTGCAACGATGGAGGATGATGACATTAATGTTGCGGGATATACGAGAAACTACAACAATGCTTGACACTGCTGTAAATATACAGTAGTGTTAAGCACTGCTGCGAGCGCGACTGTAAGTGGATGGAACATCACAGCAATGCTAGGCATTGCTGTGATTGAGTGAGGGTTTACAGCAGTGATCACTGCTGTAAGTGTATAGATATTACAACAGTGTTTAAACACTGCTGTAAGTGAATGGGCTGGGTAATGCTGATTTGATATGCTGAATGTGACAGCAATTAGGTGGTGAAATGACTGTTAGGAGGGGATTGATAGTAGTGTTATAATTGAGATGTTGTGTAAGGGTAAAGTGAAGGATGTTAAGGAAGCAAATAACAGGGGAAGATGTGATAGCATGTGGATGAGGCATGTTGTGGATGGGCAGCTGGTATGGTGAAATTGTGGACTAAAGGAATGAGGATAGCATATGCTAAGTAAAAAAACTGAAGTGGTTGTGGTGTTATAGCAAGTTTTTCAGCATTGGGAGACAATAACTAATTTTGTTTCACATAATCATTTCAATTTTCCATAAAAGATGGAACTGCTTTCATGTAAAATTACAACCAATAACTGAAGAATTCCATCTTTGTTATTTTTCCTCAAAATTTGATCTGCTTCCTTGTGAATTTGCGTGAGTGTCCTCACCACAGTGGCAGGATGTTGCCCACAAAAAGGAAGTACCGGATTGACTCCAAATCCATACCAATGTTTATGCACATCTTAACTAATTCCTAACAAAACTTTTGGGCCATCCTCGGGCAGACTTGCCAGAAGTTCACACAAGCCCAGTGCTGAATAGAACCCCCATTTACCATTTTCTTTCCTATCATATTCCACCGTCCAACACTAGGAACACACTCATTGTCTTTTCGAGAGTCATGATACTTTAAACAAGGAGTTGGCAAGACCCGAGCAGGACAAGTAGCAAGCGCATTAGAGACACTGATAGTGAACTCCTTCACATATTTGTCATTGTTATATTCATTTGAAGAAACAACTTTTGAAATGTTGTTTTGTCTATCAGTGGGACGTTGACATGTTGCTCTGAGCATAGCTGTGACCTGCTTCTCAGTTAGTTTTTGTGTATACCTCTATCCGTCAAATATCTTATAAGTCTATCATCATTTGCATGAACCAGATACAGTTCTCATTAGTTCGCATAGAAAAGGAAACTAACTGCTGAAATTATTACTATGTGCTGAAAACAATTCTGCAAATAGATTTCTCTCTAAAATATTGCACAACAGTTTTTGTGTTCCCTTGTTCATCAACAAACCTAGAGGCAAAATTGAAAGGAAATAGTTCCACACAAATGCTTCAAATTAACATCTTTTGGCCAAATATTGTGCTGGCCAGCATTAAAATATGACACATGCAACAGCTGACAATCAGGAAATGAAGGAGAAAAAAAAATTGGAAGAGAAGTAGCAGCAACAACCATGATAGAAAGAAGCAACTAGAAATCATCATACACCTATTGAAATATGAAGAGCAGAACGAAGCCAAAAAAAAAAGTTCCAAAAACACTAAGCATGACTCACTTTAATTCCTTTGTATGTTCTTGTGTTAATCCCTTAATGCAATATCGCCTATAAAACACTTCAACTTTCACCTTAGTAAGAGCCTTCTTAATCTGCCACAGAAAAGATTAGCACAAGCACATTATACATAAAGACAAAAATTTCTCTACAAATTTAGCTTCCCTATACAACTTAAGCTTTTAATAATTACCAATTAAGTCTCATGTGTTTAAGATGATAAAAGGGAATGATCCAATACCATTAACAGCTTCCTTTGGGGTAATAGGGAGTGAGATATCAAACCTTCCGATGACGGTCAATGGATAATGGCCTTGAAGTGTCCACACGTATAAACTTTTGGACAAAATCTACCACTCGCCAGCACTTTGTTCCTTCTCCAAGAGTACTAGTCTCGTATATTGTTGAGAGGAACAACCTACAGAAGGGGCAACTCACTTCACTAGGAGTTGCTCTTAAGATGATATCAAGTGCTAGAATTGTCTCCTATGGCATATCTCGCTGCTGATCACTAAGAAAAACTGCATCAGATGATGAACATCAACAGTAGAAGCGAATTTTAAAGATACTTTGTAGTCTCTTTCTCTCCTTGATCGCTCCTCAGCAACAAATTTTCAATGGAGTTTCACTTCATTGATCAGCCTCAGGAGTGCCTTTGGATAATGATCTGACTAACCCAATGAACTGGACCATCAACTTTCCCTTTTGTCAAGAGTGCTCTTATAATTGGAGACCATTGAAAACACTCAGAAATCGGTTAACAGAATTCCGAAATTGATTATCAACACAATACTCAGAAATCGATTACAGTTGACGAGAGATTAGCTTTGAAATCAAAACAGAAAAGTAAACAACAGGTCGGAGTTCATCGGAATTTCAAATAGCAAGCATCCTCTACCGTAAGACAGTAACAACTTCAGAGATTTTAGCTATTTAGATTATTGATTGGAAGCAACAAACCAACTTCAAACAGTTATAAACAACAACATCATCGATTGAAATTTCAAACAACAGTCGGATTTCAGATAATCGACTGTCGGAAAACAGTAAGGGCATCGATCATACTCAGATTTCTGCAACTTTATTTCACTGATCGCTCAGAATTTCTGGTGATCGATCAAGCAAAACTCGGATTTCAGACAATAAGCATCAATTGGAGTTTTCTTTCGGAAACAGTAATCACCCAAAAAAATGAGAATCGATCCAGATGATCGATCAATTTTCCATGAAAATACTAAAATCGGGTGAATATGATCTAGAAACGGAGTGATGCTGAAATAACAGAAGATACTTACTGGATTTTAACTCAGAGCCAGCCGGAAAACAAGTTTCACAGTTGATATCTCATTGTGCGCACATTGCTATGCTGAATGAAGAAGAAGAGAAAAAAAAATGACAAATAAACAAGAAGCAAAAGCTAATATGCAAAATAAATCGATGAAGCATTTAGACAGTAACAAATCTGTCATAAACGGGCCTTCATTATATACAGAAATCACGGAAATTCAAAGACAAATTGCAAGGAAAAGGGAAAGAAAAGAAAATAATCACAAAAAAAAAATGTTGGAATGTAACCATTCCTAATGATCTTGCAAAACGTAGGTCGATGTTACTAGATGCAAATCGACATTACGAACGATGCTTAGGATAAAAAAAAAATTATAGAAAATGTAAAAGAAAGAAAGAAAGGAAATGGTTATTTACCGTAAATGAATCTAGCTTTGTTGTAGGAAGGGCTTCCTTCAACCAATCGAGAAGAAAATCAAAGGAAAGGAAAAGAAGAAAAAAAAAATAGAAGAAGAGGAGGAAATAGAACAAGAGGATGCCGAGGTGAATTGTGGATTCGTGGAGAAGAAGGTGGATGGATCGTGAAAATGGCGAAAGGGGAAGGGATGATCTTGAGAATGGATCGTTGGGGTGAGACGCGTTCAGAGAGGGAAAAGAAGGATGATGCGGTGGTAGGGTGAAAATGGGTGAAGATTGGGAGCCCTGCGTGCTCTTTTTAAAGAGAAAAAGGGGAAAGTTTGGGAGGGTGGTCGGTTGGAGATGAACGAAGGAAGGAGGCCGTGGAGGATCGGATGATGGAGAGGATTGAGGGTGGAGAAGGGAGGAATCAATGGGTCAATGGAGGAGAGGAAGCTTCTGGAGGAAGGTTTTTCGAGAGTGTATGGGAGAGAGAAGGGTGAGAGTCCGAGAAACCCTAACTTGGTTAAAAGGGAATTTTTTTCAAAATTTTCCAAAAAAGGTCTTTTAAAACAATTTTTTCTAAAAAACGGGTCTTTAAAGCCATTTTTTTTGTCATTTTCTTCATTATTCTAATTTTTTCATTTTTTTCTCGATATTTCCTGATTTTTTTGTTATTTTTTAAATAAAATTCTAAAACCTAAGCAGTACGAGAGATAAAACTATATTTTTTTTTGTTGTATTTTTTTGGAAAAATATTTACAAAAGAAGGTTTTCAAGGCTATTTTGAGAAAATTTCTCCAAAAATGGGTTTGGACCCAAGTTTTGAGAAAATATTCGAGTTTTAAACATCGAATCTTGGAATATAACATGATGGATCCAAACGTATGTCGGATGGACTGTCCGAGCTATTTAAAAACTATTTTTGTTTTTTTCTGTAATTTTAATTTAAAGGTTTGGACAACGAGACTCAAATTTGGATCTGGATCCGAAATTGAGTTAGATATATAAAATAGTTTTAATTTCAATAAAATTTTGAGAAACAAACTGGTATTTAGATTTAAAACTGACTCAATTACTCAGAAAATGAGGTGAGGGGCAAAAAGGGAATATTTACAACATTTTGAAAAATTTGGGGTGTTCACACCTGGTCCTAGCTCACCTGACCTGGGTCTGAACCCACTTGACCTGGTCCAAACCTAGTTGACTTGACTTGAACCTAGTTGGGTTTAAAGTCAAAGTCAAAGTCCTTTTTGGCCCAGATTCCGGTTTGGATTTCTGAACCCAGGCTTAGCCTACTTGAGCTGAGTTCGAACCTGCTGAACCCAGTTGACTTAGACCGAACCCTGTTTGGTTCAAACCAGTTAGGTTGAGTAGCTTGACCTACTCTACCTCTTTCTCAACTAAGTCAGCTTCATCTGACTTAGTCTGACCTCTCGATTGAAGGCTCGAAGCCGAAGAAGCAACCCAGAGCCGTTTCTTCCACGATTTGATGTAAATTCGCTTCATTAATCCATCTCTCTCAAGTATTTGATTGTTTGTATATAGCATATACTTTCTGAAGTAATATCTTGCTTTAGTTCTTGATTGAGCCCTTTTTGGACACTTCGATGTTCACCCACTCGTCTTGTAACTATCGTCAGATATATCTATATTCAAATACGCAGTATATGCGTTTTAAAAATGGTATCTCGCCCTAGTTCTTGGTTGTTCCCTTCAGAACACTTCGGTTTTCACCTGCTCGCCTCGTAACTATCGTTGGATGCGGATCTAGGTTTATGTCTGCTGATTCTGCCGACGCGTCCTATATCACACAGGCTATGTAATTTATCTTTGCTGTCGTGTCGTATGATGCCAAGGCTCATGTTTTCTGCAATTTACGATTTCTGCACTTCCGATTATGCATTTACTTACGCCATCGCGTCGTATGATGCCAAGGCTCCTGCTTTCTGCAATGTATTTACTTACGTCGTCGTGTTGAATGACACTAAGGCTTCTTCTGCTTATACTAAATATACGGCGCATAAATGAGTGTTCAAATGGAGATCAACTCCAAATCGCCAATGTGATTCCCTGACTGTTCCTTGTTCAAGATTCTGCTTGACGAATGAAGCCCCTATTGGAAAGGCTTCGCTTTTTGGCAAAATGCTCTTTACGTAAAGACTAAGTCAATTACGTATGGTCTGGCTATAGCCCAGGGTTCCTGCAACCTTGATAGATGCAAAGTACGCACAACGGTGTGCGTCCATTTCCCAAGTTAAGCGTAGCGATTTCCCTCCAAAGAGGGGAGATGCCGCTGAAATGGATAAAAGAAATGCACACTTTCTCCATAAAAGAGAGAAAGTGCTGCTAAAAATTCTGGAGAAGCTAAGAATAGCTCAGAAAGAACGTAGCAGGATACTCTGACACATAGCAGAGTGCTACCTCGTTCATGGAATGCCATCTACATCGTAGAAGGGTTCGTCGCACCGCTGCCGATAGAGCAGGGGAGGTGTTGACGAAATGGTTGGCAGAAGAGCTGCCGAAACCAGTTGAACGACATAATGATGTCCATCGATGGAACGATGCCAGAACGGCTTGTATCCCTATGCCTGCAAGGGCACCTTGCTCGTAAGGGCCGCTGAGCCGGAGTAGAGGTTGCGCCTTGGCTAGGTTTGAACTCGTTGCGTAAAAATACGCCGAGTAGCTGATCTATTTAGATCGAGTCATATGCATGCTCATTGAGAACGGTTACGCAACGAGACTCGTAAAGGCTGATGAGCTAGAGTGTGTTGATTCCACCCAAAAGAGGTGTGATGCTCGTGGTGGCCGCAGTGCCAAGAGCGCTGTTCTATATGCATATGAATAAGACTTAAGGTCGCAATTACCCCGCGGTTGAAAATCGTGTTAGGGGTACCCCCTCAGTAATGACTGTGTTGGGGCAGACTAAATGAGGTCGGGTACATACTCCCGTAGTGCTAAAGCACAGGCTGCCTGAATGACATGCTTATATCTATCCAAGTAATTGTAAGACTGGCAGACCCCTTCAGGAATTATGCTCACTGTGGAATGACAGTGATGGTACAGCCTTGAGTGACATGTATTTTACTTTGGACCTGATAGAGTCCACGATGGCCTTAGTCGCTCATGGGTTTTGGGGTCATGATTATCTTTAAGATCTAAGGATTGAACCCAACTACTGCAAGTAGAGGATGCATCTGAATATGGGCCTAGTAGGGTTCTCCCAGTTGAAACACACTGCCCTACTATGGATAGGGTCAACAGGCCTCTGGGGTATCTAAAATACATAGAATAATCAACCCCGAGAACGTCAAGTTGATGCTCGGATAATTACTTTGCCCGCGTACCAAGGGTGGAAGAGGTTAATTATCGAAACAATGCATTAGCTTAGGTTCAGCGATGCTTGAATATATGAGTGGATGACGTTGTTGAGTCAGTCCTGCATAACCTTTGTGAAGGTGTCATGTTCGGTATACGACTGGACCGACTGAGCAAAGACCCGTGTTGTATCCACACGACTAAGCGAGGCTCGAGGATTTGTCCTTAGATGCGTGGGATACGGATGTGCCAAGTATGAAGACTTGAGCTAGACATCCCTTCGAGACCCGGAAGAGGTCAAGACTAAGTCGTGAAGACTTGAGCAGATGTTCAACTTATAGCCCTGAGGAGGCTCTTGCGATATACACTAAGTCTTGGAGACTTAAGCGTCGTTATTACGAACTGCGACCTTGAGTGGTCATCGTATGTGCTTGTAAACACCCCAAATTTTTCAAAATCTTTTTTCTGCCCCTGATATCATTTTCTGAGCAATTGAGTCACTTTTAAATCTAAATTCTAGTTCATTTCTCAAGTTTTACTGAAATTAAATTCATTTTATATGTCTGACTTGATTTTCGATCTGTATCTATTGTCCAGATCCAAATCTGAGTGTCGTTGACCAACTTTTAAATTAAAATTACAGAAATGTAAACACCCCAAATTTTCACCCTCATCGAGTGTTTATCCATTTCATATGTAATCGTAATATCATTTCATCCATTTGGCATGTCATTTCATTGCATTGCATAGCATTGCATGTCATTATATCTCATTTTCGAGATCCAACACTCATGTTTTTAAAATATTCAATCCAGATTCGAGTTTTTAAAGCTTTTCTTTCAAAACCTGAGTTTTTATTCAACATTCTGTCATTTTCCAACCCCAGGACTTTATATTTCGAAATGTTTTCTCAGAAAACAATCTGGATTTGTTTTAAAATCAATTTTCAACAGATTTCAATTCTCAGATGAGACCCATTTAGGTGGTGTCGCTTCTGGATTCCTTTACTTGTCAAAAATCTCCAAAAATTTCAGAGTCCTAGTTGGATCAGGAGTCTTTTTCCAAAGTCCAGTCGGATCAGAACTCTACTTTTCACTACCTTTTTACCTGTTTTCGGATAAAACCTTTTAAAATCTTCTGTTTTGGCCAAAATTTTAGTCTTGGTTGGATCAAGACTCTTCTTCAAGAGTCCAGTCGGACCAGGACTCTTCTTCAGAGTTTTAATCGGATTATGACTCTAATCTTTTACATCTATTTTATCTATTTCAATCAAATCTTTCAAAATCTTTCAAAAAGAGTCAGAAACTCAGAGTTTTAGTCAAAACAGGACTCTGTTCAAAGAGTCCTAGTTGGATCAAGACTCTAATCCTGATTTCAATTTTGAGAGAATCTTTCAGAAATCTTTCAATCTACCAAAACTATTACACTTTTATCAAAGAATTTCAAAATTCTGTGATTTTATCTCAGAGTCCTGATCAAATCGGGACTCTCTCCCAGAGTCCTGATCGAAGTAGGACTCTATCAAAAATTGATTTTCTCACTTCATTTTCACTGGTTTTCAAAGGCTTTGCCCAAATGTCATCATTTGCTTATCAGAAAACCAAAATTCTTAGAGTTCTGATCGAATCAGGACTCCTTCTCAGAGTCCTAATCAGATCAGGACTCTGAACCAAAACTTCGATTTCATCCTGTTTTTAACTGTTTTTCAAAATTCTCTCATTTGTTTTCTCAGAAAATCCAAAAATCTGAGAGTTTTAGTTCAATCAGGACTCTGTCCCCAGAGTCTCAGTTGAATCAGAACTCTGTTTTATTTCAATATTTCTTATTGTTTTCATTATTTTCACAAATTCTTTCTTCTGTTTTTCAGAAAAATACCAAAAAAAAATCTAGAGTTTCAATCCAATCAGGACTCTGTCCTAGAGTCCTAATCCAGTCAGAAGTCTTTTTTTTTTTACTTCCATTTTCATTTATTTCCATTTGTTTTCAAAAATTAGGTTATTTTGTAGAGTCTAGTTGATCCAGGACTCTATTTCAGAGTTCTGATCGAGTTACGAGTCTAACCCTGACTATATTTTCTGACTTGTTTCACCATTTTCGATGAAATCTTTTCAAAAACTTCTTCATTTTGCTTTTAAAAACCAAAATCACAGAGTCCTAAAAATCCAGGACTCTAACCCGGAGTTCCAGTTCGCTTGAAACTCTACTTTCAAAACTTTGAATTTCAACTATTGATTTTAACCCCTTTTCAAAGCCATTTTCAGTATTTATTTCAATTTTTCAAAACTCTAATGTGGGGTCCACTCAGTTGGCGTCATATCCAGAGGAGTTCTGACCCAGTTGGAACTCTATGCCATTTCAAAACTTTTAATTTCAAGACTACTTTTGAAAATTCTCTCAATTTCAAGCTTTAAAATTGTTTTTGAAAATTCAAGTGGGGCCCACTCAAGGTGGCGCCACATTTGTAAAAGTCAGGGTTAGACTAGGTCCTACTTAGGTTAGATGTCTAGGTGAGTCAAAATTTAATTTTAAAAACCCCTATCTTCACTCTAGTTTCTAACTTTGATTTTAAAGTTTTTAAAAAAAAATAGGTTTTTGAAAAACCCAAATGGCGCCACATTTGGGGTTTTTAGGTCAGTTAGAGGTCTAATTAGTAGTCTTAGGTTAGTTAGGGGCTTAATTAGAAAGGTCAAGAGTCAAAATCAATTTTAAAAATCCATTTTATTTAACTTTTAAACCATTGGTTTTTAAAGGTTTTAAATTCAGGTTTTAAAAACCAAATGTGGGTCCATACTAGGTGGTGTCACATTTGGACTTTTTAGGGTTTAATTAGGTATTAATTAGAGTTTAATTAGAGTTCATTTAGGGTTAGAAAACCACAAAAAATCATTGCCCTTAGTGGATTTATTAGAAAGAGTCCTGAAAAAATGAAAAACCTCTTAATTAACCCTAATTAAGTGACTTTTTGAAAAACTATAAAAAGGGACCTAAGGGGGGTCAAAGGGGGGTTCTTTTTCTCTCAAATTTTTGTGGCTTCTCTCTCCTCTCCAGCATCTCCACCTTCCTCCATTTCTGCAACTCCAAGGGATTTTAATCCATTAAAAGTGATTTGAGCATGATTCTTTGCATTATTAGCCAATAAAATACATGATTTACCCTTTTAATGGGTTAAATCTATGTTTTAAAGGTAATATTGAATTCCAGCCATTGATTCCCCGATTTTATTTTATTTTTCATGGTTTATTCATGTTTGTTTTACGTTGTATAGCATAAAAATAATTTTTATTACTGTTTTATGGTTTATTTTATTGTTTTTCATTAGTTAATGCATATTTTCTCAAGTTTCTTAGATTTCTGTGTGTTTTTAGTTTAGAACAGAAAAGAGCATGCTGTTTCAGATTAAAATATGTGTTGTTAATTTCTGATTTTTTTGTATGTGATACATGTATGTGTAAATGAACTACTGTAAAAAAAACAGAGATTTTAAACTTCAGGAACCCTGCCAGAAAAATCAGACATCAAATCCGATTTTTAAAGCTTTAAAATCGTTGTTAAAATCAAGAAGGTAACTTGCTGTGATGATATTTTTCTCATCCTATATCCGATTTTAGATATGTAAAGTGACATGGATTCACATTGATTAGATCTATCTTCTGTGAAATTTTCAGAATTTCTGACCATTGTTTAGTATTTTCCCTTTGTCAGAGACTCTGATTTTTAATTTAAAACTCGTTAGGGTTTACCAAAATCCTAATCAGACTTGTGTTATTCATAAATCCAAAAATACAGATCCGATTCATGATCTATAAAACGTGAGTACTGTTATTTTTCTAATAACTGTTCCTGTTAAAATCTCAGATATTTTGAATGAGTTCTGCTATTTATCCCAGAATTTTCAATTAAAAGTATCAGTTAGGACAAAAGTTAAAATCAATATATTCAAGTCCGGATTGTTGGATGGGGATCTCCCTGGTTTTAAAGGCTTTTTCATATCTGTAAAAAGGAAAAGTTATGTTTTCTTGTCTATTTGGTCTCTGTAAAATTTCATAGATTTCCATGGAGGTTTGACCCCTGGTTTGGGTCTTGGACTTAGACTGGTTGGTGAACTAGGTCAAAAATAGCAGATTTTTAGGATTTGATGCTATTTTCGGATTAATTTAATGCCAAAAAAATATTTTTATAATTCTAATTTGATATTAGGGTTATAACAAGTACAGTTACCAATTTTGAGGATTTTTAGAATCCGTTTGATGCTTGAATGGCTTGAATTGCAAAACAGGGCACCCGAAGAATCCCGAAACACTGCCAAAATCACAAATTTTGTGATATTCTTGGATTTTTGTGCATAAGTATATATTTTTAGGGTTTAGCTATGTTTTAAATCATATTAGGGTGTCTCATATTTAATTTTGTGGTAATTTGATTTCATTTAGCCCTAAAACCTAAGTTTTTTACCAAAATCTATTTTAGAAAACCCTGATTTCAAGGCCATAGTCTTGCTATCAGGGGAAATTTGGTCATTTGACCAAAATTTCGAAATCCCTAACCCTAATTTTCATATTTTTAATCATGTCATAGCATATTTAGTTTGATTTATTTTCATTTGAACCTCAAAACTTGCATTTTTACAAAATATCTTTCTCAAAACCCTGATTTCAAGGCCATAGTCTTGCTATCAGGGATATTTTGGTCATTTTGACCCCAATTTTGAAATTTCATATCTTATCTTTGTTATTTATTCAATTTTATTTCATATTTTATCAATTTTGATTTAAGGGAATCATGGAAAAGGCTTATGTCTAGCAAAATCCAGTAATTTCTAGATATTACTGGATAAATCTAGAAAACCCAACATATATTCACTAACCAAGCTTTCTAGTTTTGCAGGTACATTGAAGATTTTATTTTTCATGTATTTAAATTTCAATAGTGATGTAATTTGTAATTAAACTTAGGAATAAGAATTTAAATTCCTGCATAGATTAGGATTTGCATTTCATATAGTTTAAACTTTGATATATAACTGCCATGTATGCCAATTCATGCACATTTCATTAATTCACTATGGTCTACACGAATGGCACATACACTAGCTTTTATGAAGTTTATAAACTTGGTGGAATTTATATTTATGGCCATAGTTAGAATATGAATGATACCCAGATTTGTAATCTTCACATTAGCCACATTCAGCCTACACTCTTAGGCTAACTTCAAAATGTACTACATTTCTCAAAAATACAAAAAGTATTTTTCTATTCCTCAGATCCATATTCATTCATTTCATGCATTTGCCAATGCCAATTCAAATCTCAATTCAAAGAAATTCATTTTCTCAAAATTTTCTAAGTCATACTCAAAAATCGATTTTCTTAAAACAATGATTTGCCAATGATATTTCAAGTATTTCCCAAGTTCCAAATTCGATTTTTCTAAGTTATATTTTCAATTTCAAAGTTCTAATTCAAAGAAATCTAGTTTTCCAAAGTTATTTCACATTTCTCAAAATTGATTTTCACAAAACCTCTAGATTCTTCAGAAATCGATTTTCACTTTCTCAAATACAGCATCTCAATAATGATTCACTATTTTCAAGAGATATCCTTTCCAAGAATTTCCAAATATTTTCCAATCTTTGAAGTAAACATCATGTTTTCAAATATGCATTTTCAGAAATTCATAGCACATGCCTGATTCTTTGTGCATTTAGGAAATAGAACATGATTTAGACAAGTTGAGCAAAGCTAAGCACACAATTGATCCTTGGTTCAATTACCATTGGTAAAGGCGCCAGGAACGGTTGAACCTCGTACCGACAGGCGAGTCCCATTCTTCAGAATTATCCCGCATTTTAAAACGGAGGCGAGTTATTTTCAAAATCTTTTTCAAAGGTCAGTTTAACTCGCAAAAAGTAAAAATTTTGCGATGATAACAGGTTTGGCGACCGTGATGGGACCTGTCTTCGCCTGATCAATTTAATGCTCTACTTAGTTCAAGTTGTCAAAATCGATTTCCATGGAATGTCAGCTTTTAATTTATGCTATCATGTGAACCTAGGAGCCAAGACTTGAACCCAGCTGACGTGGACTGCATGTAGACTAAGTATGGTTTGGTAGGACCATATTGAGGAGGAAATTATTCATGCTCACATAGACTTAGGTCTAATACAACCCTCCTCAATCTAGGAATTGTATGAAAACAATGCTTGCTTCTTCAAATTTTTTAAAAATCTATCTCTTTAGGACTTAGAGCCTTCTATTTGCTTGCATGTGCTCATATTTTTCAAAAACCACCCCACCTATATTGTCCCGGTCTTCACGTTGCGGGGCTCTCTTCCAGAACCATAGTTCGGGACAGAGCCTCACAACTGGGCCACCTATTTGGGTTAACACCCCCTGCCACGTACCAAGGGCCATAGTCCAACGTATATCGGCAGGTGCTCAAGGATGTTGGAAAACTTGAACCTAGAACCGGAGAAATTGATTTTATGCCACGTACATCGAGCCTTTGCTTGAGTATATAGGCATAACATGATTGGACACAGATGATCTGAGCCTTAGAGTTAGGATTAAGGTCCTACAGCTATTTCAAAATTTGTGCATCTAGAGTCAGCTTTTAGGGAATGTTGTATGTGCATACTTGTTTGTGCAGAATGTAATTGAATAGTCATTTCCTTTTTATTTTCCATATTTTCTCAATTTTCTAAAATACTGGACGATTCTCTCAAAAGTTTCCCAATCTATATCCATGTACTGTCCATGTTTTAAATCCTGGATGATTTTCAAATACTTCATTTTCTGAAGTACTTCTTTATATTTCAATAAACCCTGGACGATTTTTCAAATTTCCCTCCATTTTCTTCAAAACTCCAGGTGATTTCCCATCCTTTCTTTCTTCTGGATCTCGAATTTTCTGCATTATTTTTATCCTGCCTGCATTTTCCTCAAATTTCCTGTATTTTCCCAAGTCTTATTCCAATTTTCCATGTTTTTCAGTCTAATGGCATCCAGTCAGCTTGATTCAGTCTTCCCTGAGGGTCACATCTCCTACGAGGTGCGACAAAGTCTTTCCGAGCATCGAGTCCTCAGCACCGGATCCTTCTTTCCCCGGTGGTACTATTTATGGTTCAAGAATTTCTCTCGTATGTTTCCGGACCACTTGGACGATTGTGGGTTAGAACTGGCATCCGCAGTGGGAAAGCAGACAGTCAACGGCAATTTGATCCATGCACTAGCAGAACGATGGAATCCGAGCACTTCTACTTTCTGGTTCCCATGGGGCGAGATGACAGTGTTGATAGATAAATTTTCAGAAATCATGGGATTGCCCGAGCCAGCCGGTCAGCCTGGAGATCCATTGGAGAAACAGTTTTTGATTAATGTCAAGGGTCTAGACCCTAAAGATGCTTTAGCTCGCATGACAGGGCGTAAGTCTTGGCCATTGATCGAGGAGGATGAAAATGAATATGTGGACCTGCTCGAAATCTACAGACAGTATGGGACATTTGCAAGCGTCAGCTCGTTGTCTCGAACAGCTTGTCAGGTAGGAGAGCAGCTAATGCACGTCACCTTATGTTAGGACGTTGCAAGTTCCAATCTCAATGGTATCATTGTATAACTGATAGGGTCTGCCTAACCCAGCTTGCTTTTCAAAAAGAAACTTTTTAGTCATGTAAATAGGTTTTTAAAAAATTAATGACCTAGAATTTTTATAAATTTGAAGACTCGTAAAATCGTAAGTCTCTCTCTCTCTGAAAATATTGGCTGCTCTAGTATACCAATATTTTCTATAGTTTTAAAAGCTAGTGACTGTCACTGTCGTCCACGATTGACCCGTGGTTTGGTAGAGTCGTGTAAACTTTATATATATATATATATATATATATATATATATATATATATATATATATATATATATATATATATATATATATATATATATAAAAGAATTCAGCATGCGATGGTTCTGTGCACGGTGGGATTAGCTTTCTTTCCCGACGGACGAAATTATATGGATATCAGAATAGTACAGCTTCTGCGGAGGTGGGGAACTCGACAGACCAGCCGCCTCTCGATAGCCATAGCCGCACTCGCCTTTTTATACCGAGGGTTGACTCGTTTCACACTCGGAGAATCAATTCTAGTCGAAGGGTGCACCTACGCGTTACAGTCTTGGTTCCTCCGGCATGTGCCAGCCCGAGCCAGTTCCTTCAGATACAATGGTGAAAAGCTTCTGCCAGTTGCGCGATACCGATTCTTGATCGACAACCTTTAGGAGGAAGAAGTCGTATGGGACTACTTTAATCGTCAGGAATCACCTCCCAGATATACTTACGCTTATGGCAAGCGGTTTAGGCTACTTGGCCCCTTCTTCTGCGCATACTATCATCCAGAGCGGTGTGTCAGGCAGTTCTCTCAGAGGCAAAAGCGCGTAGAGATTCGTCCACTAGCAGGGGTTCTGCCAGAATTCGACCTCGCATCAGATCAGTGGTCCGGAGCATACCATTCTGCCAGACATGGCTGGGATTTCTTTGTCAATCTTACTATTTTTTCTGGCCCTCGAGTGTCGTCTGATTATCTGGAGTGGTGGAAAATTGTTTGTCCCCCTCCCCTCTATCAAGTGTATTATTGATAAAATCATGTTTTTCCCCTCAATAAAATTTTACATCTCATCTTGGTTTGACGACCTCGCCTAGGTAACAAGGCATATTTCCAGTTGTTTATTTTGCAAAGAATGGAAACGCAATTGTCGTAACTCTAGCGACGACTCAATCCCTAGTAATGGGATACTCTTTCAATTGTCTACCAAAATTCTCAACAAATATCTTCCTCCAACCCAATTTCTTTAAAAAGCCTAATCATCAGTTCTGCCTTGTAGAGAGCACCAGTGACATTCAGAAGAATATTTGTGATATTCGATGGTTCATACAAGGTCCGGAAAGAAAACCACATCAGTTGAAGGCATCGCGTACTCAGTCGCGTCAGAAGAGGAAATGGACTCACCCCGTAGTCAGGGTCAGCAAGCAGAGTATGACGTGGATCCCCAGATGTACATCATGTTCAAGAAAATGATGACCAAGATGCTGGCAGAGCAAGCTGAAGCCAGTACTGAACAGACTCAGATCAAACAAAAGGATAGGGGCCACACGGCCAGGAATGTGAAAATCATTAAAAAGCAGAATCGCCATGAGGAAATGTCTGATGAGTCAGAATCAGCAGATGATATTGACAAAGAGTATGAAAACAAGCAAGAATTCAAAAGGTCGACTCAGGGGCAGGGGTCGGCCTACAAATCCAAGAATCAGTCTGTTAACGACCCTACGCAGTCACAACTCAAAGATGTGATAAAGATGGTTAAGGATCTTCAAACTCGTGACAAGGGTAAAAGAGTCTTTACAAGTGAAGACTTCTATGATGGACTGGATGGGGATGATGATCTTGATAATCTCCCCAAGAAATTTATCAAGTTTGACGGTTCAGGTGATCTAAAAGCGCATCTCGCCCTATTCTTCACAGAATGTTCCAGGTTCAAGAGGAACAATCATGTCTTATTTCTCTGCTTTCCTTGCAGTTTGGAAGGTATTGCAGCAAAATGGTATTCAGAGCATATTAATCCCATAGAGCTGAAAGAGTTTGATAAAGTGGTCAATTTGTTTATTGAGCGCTTTTTATTCAACGTCGAAGCCCTCCCGACTCTCAGCCACCTCTGCAGTCTAAAGCAGAAAGAAAATGAAAAAGCCAGGGATTTTATTCATAGATGGAGATCTGCTTGTAACAAAATGCGTGATCCAATATTAGAGGGACACGCACTATCCTTAATTTTGAGCAACTTCTCGCAACCCCTAAGGGGACTGATTTTCACCTCTCCATCAAAGACCTTTATAGAACTGATAGAACGAGCTGAATGGATTGAGTTGAGTATGGAAAATGGATCTTATGAGAGTTTCATGTTCACCAAAAGCAGCAGTCAGCAGAAATCTAACAAGAAAACCCATTTTACCTACTCTACCAGCAACAACAAGAACCATTATAAGGGAAATGTGAAAGATCATAGTTCTGGCCCAGGGGGACCAAACCCCAGCAAAAATGAGCAAAAAGGTTAGTCGATTCACCAGTATGATAAGCAACCTCAGCGATCTTTTGAGTAAGGGTCGAGACCTCAAGAAAAGTCGAAGCACGACAACTGGAGTTTTAAACGTGACTTTACTCCCCTAGATCAACCGCGTGAAGAAATCTCTGAATATATGTTGGCCAAGGAGATGATTAAGCTCCCAAGAGTCGATGATCCTCCTATCACTAGGGGAAGATTTAAAGATCACTTATGCAAGTTTCATCGGGCCATGGGGCATGATACCGAGTACAGCTTCGTTCTCAGGAATATTATTCAAGACTATATCGATAAAAATATCCTTGTGGAAGGCAAAGAAGAAGATAAAGCAGCCAACTCATCAGCACCCTAAGAGCGACAAGGCCATCACTCTTTCATTTTTGCATTTTGCTTTCGTCATTTTGTATGGATGGCATGGTCTCATCTCTTTCATCAATAAAATTATCAATCTTCTTCATAGTTTGGCATCATCTTTTGTATTTCTCCTTCTTTACAAAATGCCTTTTTACAAGGAGTAACCTCTTTCAGAATGTCTCCCAAATTCATCAAGAAGTACATCGTCAATCTTTCCACTGTTATCTTCAGAGAACATTCCTCAAATATCAATTATTTATCCTTTCATCCAACCTCTCACTCCCCAGTTACACTGGGGCATTATTTTAAAAATTGTCTTCAAAACATCTTGTATGCAGGCAGGATCAAGCAAATCTCTCATTTTGCACACATGTGTACTCATTTACATTATTTTGCGATTGCATGCATTCATTTGCATTTTTGCATACATCAACTTGCATCAATCCAATACCCATTTAGGATAAGGGATGAATTCTGAGACTCGTGGCATTTGTCTAGGTCAGCGTGAGGGTGAAGATTGAAAATCTCATATTACAATCATCAAGCGCTTTCTAAACACCAACCTTTTTCAAGTTCGTCCTTCGGGCCGAGTTTTTATCAAAACCATTTTTACCGGTCAACCTTCGGGTGAAGCCTACTTCCTAAATCCAGTTTTCACTGGTCGAACTTTCTGAATCCAGTTTTTACTGGTCGAACTTTCTAAATCCAGTTTTCACTGGTCGAACTTCCTAAATCTGGTTTTCACTGGTCGAACTTTCTAAATCCGGTTTTCACTGGTTGAACTTTCTGAATCCAGTTTTCACTGGTCGAACTTCCTAAATCCAGTTTTTACTGGTCGAACTTCCAGAATCCAGTTTTCACTGGTCGAACTTCCTAAATCCAGTTTTCACTGGTCAAACTTCCTAAATCCGGTTTTCACTGGTCGAACTTTCTAAATCCGGTTTTCACTGGTCGAACTTTCTGAATCCAGTTTTCACTAGTCGAACTTCCTAAATCCGGTTTTTACTGGTCGAACTTCCAGAATCCAGTTTTCACTGGTCGAACTTTCTAAATCCGGTTTTCACTGGTCGAACTTTCTGAATCTAGTTTTTACTGGTCAAACTTTCTGAATCAAGTTTTTACTGGTCGAACTTCCTAAATCCAGTTTTCACTGGTCGAACTTCCTAAATCCGGTTTTCACTGGTCGAACTTCCTAAATCCGGTTTTCACTGGTCGAACTTCCTAAATCCGGTTTTCACTGGTCGAACTTTCTGAATCCAGTTTTTACTGGTCAAACTTTCTGAATCCAGTTTTTACTGGTCGAACTTCCTAAATCCAGTTTTCACTGGTCGAACTTCCTAAATCCGGTTTTCACTGGTCGAACTTTCTAAATCCGGTTTTCACTTGTCAAACTTTTTAAATCCGGTTTTCACTGGTCGAACTTTTTAAATCCGGTTTCCACTGGTCGAACTTCCTAAATCCGGTTTTCACTGGTCGAACTTTTTGAATCCAGTTTTTACTGGTCAAACTTTCTAAATCCAGTTTTCACTGGTCGAACTTTCTAAACCCGGTTTTCACTGGTCGAACTTTCTGAATCCAGTTTTCACTGGTCGAACTTCCTAAATCCGGTTTTTACTCGTCGAACTTCTTGAATCCAGTTTTCGCTGGTCGAACTTCTTAAATCCAGTTTTCACTGGTCGAACTTCCTGAATCCAGTTTTCACTGGTCGAACTTCTTGAATCTGGTTTTTACTGGTCGAACCCTCTAAATTCAGTATTCACTGGTCAGACTTTTTCAAAGCCCAACGTTCGTGCGGGTACCTTTTTTTAATCCAGTGCTCATGCTAGTATCCTTCCAAAATCCAGTGGTTATACTGGTAGCCTTTTAAAGTCTAGTGCTCGTACTGGTATCCTTTAAAAATCCAGTGCTCGTACTGGTAATCTTTCAAAATCCAGTGCTCGTACTGGTAATCTTCCAAAATCCAGCGCTCGTACTGGTAATCTTCCAAAACCCGGTATTCGTACTGGTAATTTTTTAAAACATAATGCTTGTATTGGCACATTTTCAAAATCCGGTGTTTGCACTGGTACACTTTAAAATTCAGTGTCCACTAATTTAGTTTTCCTTTGGGATTCGAGTTCCGACTCGAATTTGTTTTCCTTCTAATTGATCTAGTTTTCCTTCAGGATTCGAGTTCCGACTCGAATTTCTTTTCCTTCTAACCGATTTAGTTTTCCTTTGAGATTCGAGTTCCGACTCGAATTTCCTTTCCTTCTAGATAATCTAGTTTTCCTTCGAGATTCGAGTTCCGACTCGAATTGCCTTTCCTTCTGACTGGTCTAGTTTTCCTTTGGGATTCAAGTTTCGACTCAAATCTTCTTTTCTTCTAGTTGATCTAGTTTCCTTCGGGATTCAGGTTCCGACTCGAATTTCTTCTCCTTCCAAATTGATCTACCTTTCCTTCAGGATTCGAGTTCCGACTCGGATTTTTTTTCTTTCCATAATGGACCTGGTTTTTCTTCAAAGATTCGGGTTCCGACTCGAGTTTTCTGTCCTTCAGAGTTGGTCTAAGAAATCCAAGTTCCGACTTGAATTTTCCTTCAAATCCAATTCGCTTAGCCTTCCTTTACAAGTTTGAACTTCTACTCAAACTACCCTGCAAGTTGGTCTAGAAGATCCGAGTTCCGACCCAAATTTTCTTTCAAAATCCAATTCATCTAGTTTTCCTTGAAGAGTTGAATTCTGATTCGAATCTTTCCTCAAAAACCCAATTTAGCACCTATTCCATTCAAAGCTCACAAGTTGGAATCATTCCTTCTTAAGCTATGATCCTTAGGTTGAATTCCTATGGAATTGATAGTTCGTAGGTCGAACCCCTGCGAAACCAATGTCGTTCTCAATAGAACCAATGTCGTTCTTAGGCTGAATCCCTATAGAACCCATGTCATTCTTAGTAAACCAATTCACAATTTCGACCTTTTTAGCCAATCAATTTCCAATTTCCAATTTTTAAATTCCCAATTTTCAGATTTCCAACTTTCAGTTTCAAATACCAAATTTCAGAACCCAAATTTCAAAATTCCAATTTCCAAAATTCGACCCTTTTGAGTCACCCAATACCCAATTTCAATCATTTTCTCTTGCGAGAGACCCTTTTTATAGGGAGAGTTCGAGAGAGCTCGCTCTTTTCGCATGCTATCCAATTCGTTCACTTAGCCTCTTTTCAGGAAGAGTTTGAAGGGACTCGTGTCTTTGTGAACCGTTTGCAAAACAAAATTCCAAATTTCACACAAGGAACCCTCTTTATAGGGAGAGACTCGACGGCGACTTGCTTTCCTTGTGGCCTCATAATTTCAGACTAGGCCGTTTCATCATGAAGGACCCTCTTTTCAGGTTGAGTGTGATGAACTTGTTCCTTCATGACCAATTTACCAATCTCACCAATTCCGGCCCCCTTTTCATAAGAGAAGCCTAATGTTAAGAAGTTTTGACGAAGGCTTAATTTCTCTTCGAAAGTTCATTTTGCAAACACCTCCTCTTCAGAGAAGAGAGGAGTAATTTCTAATTCCAATTTCTGAATCTTCTCTTTTGGGGAAAGGAGAAGAGAATTTCTGTCACGGATGTGTTGCGTTGTGCTTCAAATGCTCGCTTTCACAAAGGATTTCAAGAAAAATTTTGCCAATTTGTCATTAAATATTTGTTGATTTCAAAAATCTTTATTGCACAAAATTATTACTTCAGAATACCCCCAGTATTACTTCCGAAAGGACAAAGCTTTCGCGAAAAAGGATTCAAAATTCAAAATCTTTCTATTGGCCAACCAAAAGGATGAAGAATAAATCCGCGATATGGCCGGCAAAGAGAATTCAATGTTGTTGCAAAGCCATAAGTGATTGATATTGATCGCAGTCAATGGCACATTTTTAAAGACCATTCTTGAAAAATAAAGCAGTCGAAATATCCTGGGTAATACAGAAAAATCCACTCAATTTCCATATCTCCTCAATCACCTAAGTTGTAATTAAATATCTGCAAAAGGGATCTCTCAATTGTCGTCAAGATGAAGGCGATTTAAGCGAGTCGACCCCCGGGGCCAAAGAAGATTTGGATCATCTCCAAGATGACGGAGTTTGTGACGGATCCTTCCAGGGAAAGTTCAGATCACCGTCGAGATGAAGGCGAGTGTGATGAGCCTACCGACAAACCCTAAAAGATATTTAATTCCAGCTATCATCAAGAGATTTCCTACCAAAGAGCCAATAATCATCATGATAATTCCTGAGAGAAAAGAAGGATCGGTACATCTCTGAGATGAAGGAGTTTGTGACGTACCCTTCCCCAAAAAAAAAGAGAGAGAGTCAAGTCAGGACATCTCCAAAATGAAGGATGATGCAATTCTAGAAAAATCCAAGAGAGCTCCAATCTGCTAAAAAGAGAGTGCAGAAAGATCATCATGAGAAAAGAATCCCAGGATATCAGACTGCCAAATCTATCAAGAATCTTCTTTAATTTTGTGAAATTCTTTTATCAATATTCTTTCACCAATAGCTCTCGCAATATCAAGAATACTTTCTTTCCCGTCCATATCAAGGAAATTGATAGCTTCCTTGAAAGAAAGCCAATCGCAAGCAATTTGAATTCGAATTTTGATTCTACAGAGTTAAGCCTAGTCAGAGGTAATACTTCAGGTAGAAAAGAGGGAATATTTTCACACCAATGTGCATAATTTTCAATTATTTTGAATCAACAACAATTTTCAACATTTTGACAATATTTTCTAGCTATCCTGGCATGAAGTGAGAGCTTGAGGTTCATCTTTGGTGCATCCCGACACCATCCCTTTTAGGACTTGATTACGGGAGTTTTCAAGATTCCTTCCCTTCTTTGGTATAATCTGAGCGCACAGGCTCTCAGATTCGTACACTTCCCTGTGTCCCCACTGTCCCACCATAGACAGTCCAATTTCGGCTTGAGGTTAAGCTACCAATTTCAGCAAAAGGCAATTTCAAAAGCTATTTAGTCTCAGCAATGAGACGCCCAAAATCAAACCCTTTTCAAGCTTTAGGGACCCCAATTTCCTTCCTTTTGCAAAACCCCTATCGGATTCATTGTGCGGAAATTCGAAGGTTCCATCACGGTCTCTTCTTTCGAGGAATTCCATTTTCTGCCCAATCAGGTTAAGGGTATAAACGTGGGCCTCCTTTGATGAGGTATTCCATTTTCTGCCCAATCAGGTTAAGAGTATAAACCTGGGCCTCCTTTGATGAGGTATTTCATTGCCTGATCAGGTTAAGGGTTAAACCTGAGCCTCATTTGATGAAGTATTTCATTTTCATTGCCCAATCAGGTTAAGGGTATAAACCTGGGCCTCCTTTGATGAGGTATTCCATTTTCCACCCAATCAGGTCAAAGGTACAAACCTGAGCCTTATTTGATGAGGTATTTCATTTTCAACCCGGTCAGGTTAAGGGTTAAGCCTGAGCTTCGTTCCATACGAGGTATTTCCCGTCCCATCCAGGTTAAGGGCAAAACCTGAATCTCATTTTTTTTTGAAGTAAAATTTTCTCCTTATTCTCCATTTCATATCTACCATCATCATTTGAATTAATTCTTTCATACCCAGTCAGATTTATCTAACTAGGGCATTTTTATGGTTCAAATTTGGTATGTTTTCTTTGCCACTAAGCTCGGCCCTATACCGGCTTAGTAGCAAAGAGGGGCATTTGTAAACACCCCAAATTTTCACCCTCATCCAGTGTTTATTCATTTCATATGTAATCGCAATATCATTTTATCCATTTGGCATGTCATTTCATTGCATTGCATAGCATTGCATGTCATTACATCTCATTTTCGAGATCCAGCACTCATGTTTTTAAAATATTCAATCCAAATTCGAGTTTTTAAAGCTTTTCTTTCCAAAATCAATTTCAAAACCTGAGTTTTTATTCAACATTCTGTCATTTTCCAACCCCAGGACTTTATATTTCGAAATGTTTTCTCAGAAAACAATCTGGATTTGTTTTAAACTCAATTTTCAACCGATTTCAATTCTCAGATGAGACCCATTTAGGTGGTGTCGCTTCTGGATTCCTTTACTTGTCAAAAATCTCCAAAAATTTCAGAGTCCTAGTTGGATCAGGAGTATTTTTCCAAAGACCAGTCGGATCAGAACTCTACTTTTCACTACCTTTTTACCTGTTTTCGGAGAAAACCTTTTAAAATCTTCTGTTTTGGCCAAAATTTTAGTCTTGGTTGGATCAGGACTCTTCTTCAAGAGTCCAGTCGGATCAGGACTCTTCTTCAGAGTTTTAATCGGATTATGACTCTAATCTTTTACATCTATTTTATCTATTTCAATCAAATCTTTCAAAATCTTTCAAAAAGAGTCAGAAACTCAGAGTTTTAGTCAAAACAGGATTCTGTTCAAAGAGTCCTAGTTGGATCAAGACTCTGATCCTGATTTCAATTTTGAGAGAATCTTTCAGAAATCTTTCAATCTACCAAAACTATTACACTTTTATCAAAGAATTTCAAAATTCTGTGATTTTATCTCAGAGTCCTGATCAAATCGGGACTCTCTCCCAGAGTCCTGATCGAAGTAGGACTCTATCCAAAGTTGATTTTCTCACTTTATTTTCACTGGTTTTTAAAGGCTTTGCCCAAATGTCATCATTTGCTTATCAGAAAACCAAAATTCTTAGAGTTCTGATCGAATCAGGACTCCTTCTCAGAGTCCTAATCAGATCAGGACTCTGAACCAAAACTTCGATTTCATCCTGTTTTTAACTGTTTTTCAAAATTCTCTCATTTGTTTTCTCAGAAAATCCAAAAATCTGAGAGTTTTAGTTCAATCAGGACTTTGTCCCCAGAGTCTCAGTTGAATCAGAACTCTGTTTTATTTCAATATTTTTTATTGTTTTCACAAATTCTTTCATCTGTTTTTCAGAAAAATACCAAAAAAAAATCTAGAGTTTCAATCCAATCAGGACTCTGTCCTAGAGTCCTAATCCAGTCAGAAGTCTTTTTTTTTTACTTCCATTTTCATTTATTTCCATTTGTTTTCAAAAATTAGGTCATTTTGTAGAGTCTAGTTGATCCAGGACTCTATTTCAGAGTTCTGATCGAGTTACGAGTCTAACCCTGACTATATTTTCTGACTTGTTTCACCATTTTCGATGAAATCTTTTCAAAAACTTCTTCATTTGGCTTTTAAAAACCAAAATCACAGAGTCCTAAAAATCCAGGACTCTAACCCGGAGTTCCAGTTCGCTTGAAACTCTACTTTCAAAACTTTGAATTTCAACTATTGATTTTAACCCCTTTTCAAAGCCATTTTCAGTATTTATTTCAATTTTTCAAAACTCTAATGTGGGGTCCACTCAGTTGGCGTCATATCCAGAGGAGTTCTGACCCAGTTGGAACTCTATGCCATTTCAAAACTTTTAATTTCAAGACTACTTTTGAAAATTCTCTCAATTTCAAGCTTTAAAATTGTTTTTGAAAATTCAAGTGGGGCCCACTCAAGGTGGCGCCACATTTGTAAAAGTCAGGGTTAGACTAGGTCCTACTTAGGTTAGATGTCTAGGTGAGTCAAAATTTAATTTTAAAAACCCCTATCTTCACTCTAGTTTCTAACTTTGATTTTAAAGTTTAAAAAAAAAATAGGTTTTTGAAAAACCCAAATGGCGCCACATTTGGGGTTTTTAGGTCAGTTAGAGGTCTAATTAGTAGTCTTAGGTTAGTTAAGGGCTTAATTAGAAAGGTCAAGAGTCAAAATCAATTTTAAAAATCCATTTTATTTAACTTTTAAACCATTGGTTTTTAAAGGTTTTAAATTCAGGTTTTAAAAACCAAATGTGGGTCCATACTAGGTGGTGTCACATTTGGACTTTTTAGGGTTTAATTAGGTATTAATTAGAGTTTAATTAGAGTTCATTTAGGGTTAAGAAACCACAAAAAATTGTTGCCCTTAGTGGATTTATTAGAAAGAGTCCTGAAAAAATGAAAAACCTCTTAATTAACCCTAATTAAGTGACTTTTTGAAAAACTATAAAAAGGGACCTAAGGGGGGTCAAAGGGGGGTTCTTTTTCTCTCAAATTTTTGTGGCTTCTCTCTCCTCTCCAGCATCCCCACCTTCCTCCATTGCTGCAACTCCAAGGGATTTTAATCCGTTAAAAGTGATTTGAGCATGATTCTTTGCATTATTAACCAATAAAATACATTATTTACCCTTTTAATGGGTTAAATATATGTTTTAAAGGTAATATTGAATTCCAGCCATTGATTTCCTGATTTTATTTTATTTTCATGGTTTATTCATGTTTGTTTTACGTTTTATAGCATAGAAATAATTTTTATTACTGTTTTATGGTTTATTTTATTGTTTTTCATTAGTTAATGCATATTTTCTCAAGTTTCTTAGATTTCTGTGTGTTTTTAGTTTAGAACAGAAAAGAGCACGCTGTTTCGGATTGAAATATGTGTTGTTAATTTCTGAGTTTTTTGTATGTGATACATGTATGTGTAAATGAACTACTCTAAAAAAATCAGAGATTTTAAATATCGGGAACTCTGTTAGAAAAATCAGACATCAAATGGGGTTTTTAAAGCTTTAAAATCGTTGTTAAAATCAAGAAGGTAACTTGCTATGATGATATTTTTCTCATCCTATATCCGATTTTAGATCTATAAAATGCCATGGATTTACATTGATTAGATCTATCTACTGTGAAATTTTCAGAATTTCGGACCATTGTTTAGTATTTTCCCTCTGTCAGAGACTCTGATTTTTAATTTAAAACTCGTTAGGGTTTACCAAAATCATAATCAGACTTGTGTTATTCATAAATCCCAAAATACAGATCTGATTCATGATCTGTAAAAGGTGAGTACTGTTATTTTTCTAATAGCTCTTCACTGTTAAAATCTCAGATATTTTGAATGAGTGCTGCTATTTATCCCAGAATTTTCAATTGAAAGTATCAGTTAGGACCAAAGTTAAAATCAATATATTCAAGTCCGGATTGTTGGATGGGGATCTCCCTAGTTTTAAAGGCTTTTTCATATCTGTAAAACGGAAAAGTTCTATTTTTTTGTATATTTGGTCTCTGTAAAATTTCATAGATTTCTATGGAGGTTTGACCCCTGGTTCGGGTCTTGGACTGAGACTGGTTGGTGAACTAGGTCAAAAATAGCATATTTTTAGGGTTTGATGCTATTTTCGGATTAATTTAATGCCAAAAAAATATTTTTATAATTTTAATTTGATATTAGGGTTATAACAAGTACAGATACCAATTTTGAGGATTTTTAGAATCCGTTTGATGCTTGAATGGCTTGATTTGCAAAACAGGGCACCCGAAGAATCCCGAAACACTGCCAAAATCACAAATTTTGTGATATTCTTGGATTTTCGTGCATAAGCATATATTTTTAGGGTTTAACTATGTTTTAAATCATATTAGGGTGTCTTATATTTAATTTTGTGGTAATTTGATTTCATTTAGTCCTTAAAACCTAAGTTTTTTACCAAAATCTATTTCAGAAAACCCTGATTTCAAGGCCATAGTCTTGCTATCGGGGGGAATTTGGTCATTTGACCTAAATTTCGAAATCCCTAACCCTAATTTTCATATTTTTAATCATGTCATAGCATATTTAGTTTGATTTATTTTCATTTGAACCTCAAAACTTGCATTTTTACAAAATATCTTTCTGAAAACCCTGATTTCAAGGCCATAGTCTTGCTATCAGGGGTATTTTGGTCATTTTGACCCCAATTTCGAAATTTCATATCTTATCTTTATTATTTATTCAATTTTATTTCATATTTTATCAATTTTGATTTAAGGGAATCATGGAAAAGGCTTATGTCTAGCAAAATCCAGTAATTTCTAGATATTATTGGATAAATCTAGAAAACCCAACATATATTCACTAACCAAGATTTCTAGTTTTGCAGGTACATTGAAGATTTTATTTTTCATGTATTTAAATTTCAATAGTGATGTAATTTGTAATTAAACTTTGGAATAAGAATTTAAATTCCTACATAGATTAGGATTTGCATTTCATATAGTTTAAACTTTGATATATAACTGCCATGTATGCCAATTCATGCACATTTCATTAATTTACTATGGTCTACACGAATGGCACATACACTAGCTTTTATGAAGTTTATAAACTTGGTGGAATTTATATTTATGGCCATAGTCAGAATATGAATGATACCCAGATTTGTAATCTTCACATTAGCCACATTCAGCCTACACTCTTAGGCTAACTTCAAAATGCACTGCATTTCTCAAAAATACAAAAAGTATTTCTCAATTCCTCAAATCCATATTCATTCATTTCATGCATTTGCCAATGCCAATTCAAATCTCAATTCAAAGAAATTCATTTTCTCAAAATTTTCTAAGTCATACTCAAAAATCGATTTTCTTAAAACAATGATTTGCCAATGATATTTCAAGTATTTCCCAAGTTCCAAATTCGATTTTTCTAAGTTATATTTTCAATTTCAAAGTTCTAATTCAAAGAAATCTAGTTTTCCAAAGTTATTTCACATTTCTCAAAATTTATTTTCACAAAACCTCTAGATTCTTCAGAAATCGATTTTCACTTTCTCAAATACAGCATCTCAATCATGATTCACGATTTTCAAGAGATATCTTTTCCAAGAATTTCCAAATATTTTCTAATCTTTGAAGCAAACATCATGTTTTCAAATATGCATTTTCAGAAATTCATAGCACATGCCTGATTCTTTGTGCATTTAGGAAATAGAACATGATTTAGACAAGTTGAGCAAAGCTAAGCACACAATTGATCCTTGGTTCAATTACCCCTGGTAAAGGCGCCAGGAACGGTTGAACCTCGTATCGACAGGCGAGTCCCATTCTTCAGAATTATCCCGCATTTTAAAACAGAGTGGAGTTATTTTCAAAATCTTTTTCAAAGGTCAGTTTGACTCGTAAAAAGTAAAAATTTTGCGATGATAACAAGAAAATACCAAAAATAGTTTTTAAATAGCTCGGACAGTCCATCCGGCATCGATTTTGGATCTATCGTATTGTATTTCTCGATTCGAGTTTTAAAAACTCAAACATTTTCTCAAAACTTGGGTTCAAACCCATTCTTGTGAAGAAATTTTCCCAAAATGGTCTGAAATTCTTGGAAAAACACTTTTATAAATATTTCTCAGAAAAATACAAAAATTTAGTGTTTAATCTTTGTTTTCCTATAAAATCTTAGATTTTTTTGTTGTTTGTTCCAAAAATACAAAAAAATGGAAAAATAACACAAAAACCAAAAAAAAAGGAAAAAAACTACGAGAAAAATATATGGTTTTTATTGCTTTTAAAGTTAATTTTCCTGAAAACCTCATTTTAAACCATTTTACAAAAAGTTTCTTAAAAGGGGGACCTCCTTTAAAAAAAAAAGGGGGGGGGGAATTTCCAACAGTCTCTCCCGCGCATTTCCCTTCAACGAGGCCTTCATCATTCTCCATCGTCGATCTTCAAGCGGCCTCTTTTTCTCTCAGCCTTCAATCATTAATGAACTCCCTCTCTCGAATCATCCAGGCTCCCTTTAAGAAGAGCCACCCCAACTCCTTGAAGGCATCTCTGTGACGCCTCAAACCCCGACCTTATAAAAACCCTTGGTTTTTTAGCAAAAATTTTTTTTTTGAAGGATATACAGAGTGAAAAACAACTAGCAGAAGTAAAGGAGGGAAACAGGGGTAAAGCAAAGGCCGCAAGTCTGAGTGAGCCACAGTGAGAAAATCAAACTACAGTAGACAAGTAAAGTATCTTTCATTTCCACAATAGTTACAATGATAAAAAAAAAAAAACGAGACTGGGTACAAAAAGGGTCAGTCTCACAAAAAGGAGGGGTACAACCCCTCAAAACCCCAAAACCAGAAGAAGCCAGAATCTACTGCAAAGTGTGGGTCTCAAGGCTCCTGCTGTGCGCTGTCGCGTCGCGCTGCGTCTATTCGTCACCTGTATCTCCATAAAACGGGGTCAGTACTCTTGCGAATTGGTGAGACAAACCATCCATACATTATCATTTTCAAGGAAAAGCAGAAAGTAAGCAACATGCTACAAGTGTGCTAAGTACCAGACCATAACTAACATGATGGGACAGTTAGAAGCATTTGAATAAAAGTACAAGTGCGTGTCAGGAAGGTGCACGTGCCACAAGACTGTAAAACTACAAGTAAGTAACAGTGCAACAACTAGAGCCTTCCATATGTTTCCTGCATTCCTCCTTGAGGTTTTGTTGATGATTCGTCCCTGGGGAACGATTCAATGTTATCAAAAGCAGTTTTAAGCCATTTATTATTGCTACCTTGATGAGGCTGCACTAAGGTCTTCTTCAGAAGTTAATGGATCAACGATGATGGGGTCTATACATCGATAAGTTCATTCCTGAATAGTGCTGGATCTTATGATGCTTAACTGTATCGTTGTGATCCTCACGCTTCACACATGGGCTTTCGCTGTCTCACTCTGTCGTGAAAGCATGAAAGTAGCAGAGGTCGGTTTGGGATATGTCGAGCAGTGGAGATCAATCCGATTATGTTAACATGCACCTACCTTGTTGGCAAACTCAACAATGAAAAAATTGAAATCAGGTCTTATCAATGGTCATGATCTTCTCCTATTTAGGTCCACCATGACATAGCAAAACCCTGTCTGATAAGCTGTGGGGTGGAATTTTTCTTTTGACAAGTGTAAATATGATCTCCTTGTGTGAATTATATCAATCTATGACGCAAAATTTCCTTATTAATACCCTGCTGTACATAATCAAACCATATATCTATAGTATCAGGTGCTTGTTCCATTGCATAAACCAATGTAAAAGAAAAAATAAAAAAATCTATTATAATATTGTTTTGAATTAGTGTATTTCAATACGTTGGTAGGATTACATCGTGTCTGATAGATTTCAATCAGTATTTTTTTTTATGCATTCTTTGTATTGTTTTTAATGTTTTTTTTTTTAAGCACGATTTGTTCCAGTTTTTTCATCCTGCCACCCTTCAGCCTTTATCTTCAGCCATTTTATTATCTAAATTTTAGTTTAAATATCGTTCAAATGGGTTGAATCAATCTGCACTTCCAGCTTTTCAATTTACATATACTGTTGAAGTATTGAGATTCAACCATAAGAATTTCTATGAGAATTATATCAAGCGAGCTTTTAAGGTGATGGCTCTATCTTCGGTTATTAACCTATTAGCAGATTCCATTTTTTTTTTTTTTTTTAGTTTTTATTTTCCTCATTTGCTTGAGTTCAACTGACTGAAGCAGCTGAGTTAGTGTAACCTTATTACTTCCTTTCTGTAATTTTTATCTTATGGGGTACCCATCAATAGATTTTACTTTCTTGACAAGTCTCCAATGGCATCCACTTTTTTCTGCATAAAAGGAAATCATCAATTACATGCAAAAACAGGAAGTGAAGATATAGAATTAATCATGTGGAAAATGAATTTAGAGATCAATAGGGGCAGCTGTGTCAAAAGATCCTGGTGTCAATAGAGCTGTATGGTCGTCATCCAATATGCTCGAAGTGTGTGCCTGGCGAATAAAAAAAAAACTTGAAGGTTCAGCAATGTCTCTGTGTACAGTACTTACCTTCCATTGCATTTGCCACATCTTATACCCAAGTTTTGCTATGCCTTAATATCATATATGAATTGACATGCCCCACTAACCATCCATTTCCTTATTGCATATGTTCACTGTATATTTCACTTCACGCCTCTCCACAACGTGCTCACCTTCACATTTCCATTGCTACAGGTTTCACAATATCCACTGTAATACTCTATGGTGTCTGTATGTCTTCAGATTCCCTTTTTTTTTCTTCTGCATATTCGATAGTTTCAATGATTGCGATCTAATAAATAGAGTGCTTAGCATCATCTGAATAAATTCGGCCTATTATTTGTTGCTGCAACTTCCCAGCAATTATTGAAGGTTACCAATATCATGGATCGATGAATGGATAACTGGCGGCATTCTGAGAGTTTTAATATAAGAACCATATTCCAGTTTTAATCAAAAGCAGAAGACATTCCAGTTGTAGGGAGTCAGCAAGGGTCTTGTGATCGGATCAATGCCTATAGCTTTCAAGACCTAGATCTGATAAAATCTTTTCTTTTACAAGGGTGTACGTGGCCATCATCAGCAGCTACCACCAAAAATAACCATATTTGAATTCTACAGTAAAAATCCAAGGTATGGTACCTATATGTTGATGTTCAACATCCCTTTTCTTTTAAGTTTTACAGATAGGCTTCATCATGTTACTCTTTTCTTTTTTTTTTGAGAATTTCATAATAATCTGCGTGCATAGGTAGTATGGCTGGTTAGTATTGAAGTTAGCATAGATAAGAGCATTTACCAGGTATGTTGGGAAAATTAAAAATGCTTCCACTCTAGAACCAGAATCTGAGTTCTGTAAAATCATTTATTCATTCACATGATATCAAGGAGAAATTATTCATTTTATTCATGTTTAACAAGCTGCTACAGCCTTTATAGGTTATGATTGTGTTTGTTGTAATCTCACTTTAGTATTTATGACAATAGCAAAACCTTGTGGCAACCTCCACTTGCTGAGGTCTTCACAGTCCTTCACAGCTACCAGTTGCACATGGTTGTCTCAAAATAGCCAAGATGCAAGCCACCAGCCGTCACCTCCAATAAGCTTTTTTTTTTCTCTTATCAACAGAATCGATTTTATGCTTGAGCTAGCAAGTGATTGGCACATCGAGATTTTTTTTACTTGAAAAGAAATAAGAAGAAACCTGGAGCTAGCCGATCTAAGTAAAGAATCAGTAGAGTGAGCCTCTCCCCAAAGACAGCTTCTCCGTCCTTGCAGATGACTCAGCTGAAGATTTTATATAATCTGACGGGCCGGTTAGCATGTAGTCAATGTCTAAAAAAAAAAACTTTTCTGAGGAGGAGTTCCTTTAGTCCTCAAAAATGGCACGGTCTTTAGGGGATTCTTTAGGGAATTTATAGGCTATGAGTTGAGGAGGTAAATTATGTCGAATACTCATTCAGACCTCTGAATAACAGTAAGGCTTAGTATTGACAATGAGCAGCCTGTTGCTCTGATTTCCCAAGAAAATTTAAAGTGGTCTCAAGATAGGATGTCAAGATGATGAAGCCCTTACTGCCTTCAGCCACTATGTTCAGTTTTCTAATTTGTTTAGGGTATTATTCACGTACCTATATATATATATATATATATACATATACAGATACGTATATGAGTATATGTAGGTGCATATATGTGTACATAGGTATGGGCACATGGATGTGTGTATATTCTTTCATAAGAGTAAGGGATATTATATGCATCTTTTAGCATAATGTAGCATCTTAAGTTAAAATTTGCATAAATTCCCTATGTTCATAGCCTAATTTCTTCCATTTACCTTGGCTCAGTGCTAACTCCTCCTTTTTGCAGGAATCTCTAAAAATGTTGATATTCCTCTTAGATTAGGATTTCAAAAACTCAATTCAAGTTGTAATAGCTAGATATTAATGAGAACTTTATATTTTCTGTTTTAGATAGAATGTGTGAGCATCGTAAATATCATGAGTTGCTTGTGTTCATACATTTTTTTTTTCCTTTATTTCTCAAATTCTCACAATGGTGAAACACGAATGGCACGTGCACCGTTTTCGTAAAAGGTAATTGATCCTAAGTTGATGATCCATATCAATGGCCATAGTCAAGGTGTGGACAAAACTTAGGATTTTTATCTTTTACAAAATAACACTGGATCCACACTGGATCCGTTTTCAAAATTCATCATATTTTCCTTAAATATTTTCTTCTTTTATCAGAATTTAACTTTAAATTAACTCAAAATATATACCAATGGCCATAGTCAGGGTATATTGAGAGTTCATTTCATTTTAAATTCTATAAAAGCACCAAATGTATTTCATTCTTCTCTTGAATTTAAATATAGATTATTATATAATACATTCAATGACCATAGTCAAGGATGTATTATATTTTCAATCTTATTTTAATTCATTTAAAGAATAAAATAGCTTTTAAAAATCCAATTTCAAAATTCTTTAAATTCATTCATCACTTAGGATAGAACTGCATCATATTTTCACAATTCTTTTTTCAAAAATCCAAGTGATCTTGAATATCTTTCTTCAATTTCTATTTCATCAATTCTATCTCATTTTTCGGAGTCCAATTTGACTTTGAAAATTCAAATTCATTTCATATTCAAAACTCCAATTCAAAATTCAAAATTCAAATTCAATATCTCCAAAATTCCATTTTCAAGGTTCAATTTAACTTAGAAGCTTTTGATTTATCTCCTCATTTTAAAGTTCAAAATCAAAGTCTATTTTCTCCTTAAAAATCCAAGTCTTGAGATTGGTTCTGAATCTCAAGATTCAAGCCCTGTTCTAAGTGTTAAATTCCATCTAGGTTTTCAAAGACCCAGATCCATATTCAAAAGTCCCATTTGGACTTTCAAAGCTTAAAACCAAAATTAGATTAACTTGTATCCAGTCTTCTAAATACAATTCTACCTTTGGATCTTAGACTTCAGATCCAAAATCCCTCTTAGGATCCAGAGTCCGACTCTATCTTGGATCTTAGACTTCAGATCCAAATCCATTTTAGGGTCCAGATCCAATTCCACTTTGGATCTAGAATCCAATTCTACTTTGGATCTCAGATTTCAGATCAAATTCCATCTTAGGGTCCAGAGTCCAAATCTACATTGGATCTCAGACTCCATATCCAAATCCATTTTAGGATCTAGAATCCAATTCTACTTTGGATCTTCAGACTCCAGATCCAATTCCATTTTTAGGATCCAGAGCCCAACTCTACATTGAATCTCAGACTCTAGATCCAATTCTATTTTAGGATCTAGAATCCAATGCCACTTTGGATCTCAGATTCTAGATCCAAAATCCATTTTAGGATCCAGAACCCAGTTCTACCTTGGATCTCAGACTTCAGATCTAAATCCCCTTTAGGATCCAGAATTCAAATCCATCCTGAATCTCAAATTTTACATCCAAATTCTATTTTTAAACCCCAGATCCAGTTTCATCTCAGATATTAGATCAAGATTCCATTTCAAATCTAAATTCATCCTCTATTCTCAAAAGCCAATATTATTTCTCAAGTCTAAATTCAAAATTCAAATTCCTATATTGAATTCAAAATTGACCTTTGAAAATCAACTCTAATTCAAAAAGTCCATTATGACTTTGAAAGTCTCAATTCTAAATTCCTCTTTCCACAGATTTATCCCTCCTAAATCCAAGTCCAAAATTCAAGGTCCATTTCAGACTTTGAAATTTCCTTTCTTTTCCTTTTATCTCACCTTCAAATCATTCTTTTTCAAAATCAAAGATTTATTTTCCCAACTCTGATTTACTTCAAAAACTTAGAACTTCTCTGATCTATCTTAAAATTCTAAGTTAGATTCAATCACTTCTTCACTCCTTTGTTCATCTCAGAATACTTGGAAATTTCCAAATCAAATTTTCAAAAAGAGCATACATCCTTGCATTGCACAAGTATGATTCTTTGTGCATTTAGAGTTAGAATAAATTCTTAGATTATATTTAGGCAAAGCAAAAGGCATAGATTTGATCCTTGGGTCGATTACCCCTGGTAAAGGCGCCAGGAACGGTCGAACCTCGTACCGACGAGCGAATCTCGTCTCTCTATTTTTTCCCGCAAATTTTCAAAACGGAGGCGAGTTAAATTTCTAAATATTTTTTAAATCAAGGTCAAGTGAGACCGCGCAAAAGAGTTCCTCTTCTCTCTCTTTCTTTCTTTCTTTTCTCTTCTCTCTCTCTTTTCTTTCTTTTATGTTTCTCCCTTCAAAAAGGAGGAAAATAGAGGTTAAAAAGGGGAAAGAGAAGGAAGAGAGAGAAACCACCAGAGAGGAAAATTTTTGCGATGATCACAGGTGGTCTGGGCCACTCTGGACCCAGACCTACCCGAGGTGGACTCACCTGTAGGGTGAGCCCACCATTGGTGAGCTCCCTTCCTTTGATGGCCCAACCGAACCACCCGGGTGCCTTAGCACCTGGTGCTTTTTGCGTGGGAATTGACCTACAGGGTCAAAGGGGCCACAGCTCTGGTCCGAGCCACCCTTTGGCTCGAACCAAAGGCTTGTGTGGGCCCCCTTTCTTGCCCCTTGCTCGCTGCCTAGGAGCAGCTGAGGGACGAGTGCACGTGGCACCTGAGCCACCTCACTTGGTAGGCGCGCCAGGTAGGTGCGGCCTGGCTCAGCCAATGGCTGGGTTGAGCCAGGTGCTACAGACCTAGGGTCTGTAGCAAGTGGCTATAACCCCCCCCCCCCGCCCCGACCTGTTTGGCTGCTGTGCATTTTGAGGCCGGGTGCTTAGAGCACCCAGGCTTGGTGTTGGGCACGCCCCTTGGTGGCGCGCTGGCCCCTTGTGGGCCTGGTCTGGACCCATGGCTGGGTCAGACCAGGCATGGCCTGCCCCCAGCAACCTCAGTTGTTGGGGTAGTCAGGCTGGGTCTGGACCCCCAGTGGTCCAGAACCCCACCTTGGTGTGGCGCCACCTAACCCGGGTGGGCTCCCCACCATAATCCCTCCTTTGGCACCCCATGTGGGTTGTTGCGCACCCAGCGGGTGCCCTAGGTCTGGACCCACTTGTGGGCCAGACCAGGGGTGCCTATGGGGCACACGCCCATGTGCCTCAGCCCCATCTTTGTCGGTCGGGCCTGGACCAATAGAGCCCAGGCCAGAGCGGTGGGTCTGACCCACTTGGTGGTGTGTTTGGGTTAGCCGCACCCTCAAGGGTGTCGGCTAAGGCCCAACACTCTGGTCCGAACCCACGGCTGGGTTCAGACCAGGGGATTTTGTGACCCAGCTGGGTCTGGTCACGTGCGGACCAGACGTCGCTTTAGGTCTTGGTTGGGCCCTGGGCTAAGCCTAGCACCCTTGGGTGTGGCGCCCCAGAATCCCTACTTGGAAAATCCTTTGGATTTCTAGGATTTTTTTTTTTTTGAAAAGCAGAGAGCACAAGTGCGGAAAACCAAAAGGGAAGAACAAGTGGAAACTCTGGGCAAGTCACAGTGGAGAACAACAGAAAAGGAAACAACTTGTTTTTTTTTAATACATTTACAAAGTGTACAAATCTCATTTCCCTTATACAAAAACCAAAATTGCCAAGATCCAGCATGTGTCAGAAGTGTGGGTCCAGAGTCTGCTGCAGCACATCGAGCTCCATCCCACGCCTAAGCAACCTGTATCCCCATAAAATGGGGTCAGTACTCTTTCGAGTTGGTGAGACAAACCAAACACAATATACCAAAGTGTGGAAGACGAAGCAGAGCTATTCATGACAATACATAGCATGAGCAAGAGTACAGAATTACTCATAGAGCAATAACTACGCTAATTCATTACACAATCCATATCAATTGGTAAAGTATGCATCAAAGAACATAATAATCAAATGTGCTATGAACGGTGTCAGGTAAGTGCAAAAAGGAGACAAGTACAAGTCAACTGAAAGGTAACAAGCTGTAGTAATCATAACAAGTGCTGGAAACGAACAAGCAACCAGAGCAGCCGTACAACAAGTAACTAAAACAGCCAATCTGAATGGTAACGAGTACTAAGCAGCAAGCGACTATAATAATAGCTGAAATAACTATAAAGCAGGCACTTAAGGCAGTAACAAACAATATCAAGTGCTGAACAACAAGGCAGCCAAAGTAACAACTAAACAAGGAAGGCAACTGAAGCACAAACTAAGTAAAGTAGCAACTACAGTAAGTCAGTTGATTGGTTAGTCTTTAAGTTCTTCTGATTACTCCTTCGGGTACGCGAAGGAACCTCGCATTCTTTGAGACATGCACCCGGCGTCTGTTATTCAACTTATAGTGTGGTAACCGGGGCTCGCACACGGCTAGGAGAAAATACTCGCATAGGCAAGGATTGCAATCCATACTACTGCAGTAATGAGGTCCTAAAAAGGTAACCTCGACCACCCTAACTCTGAGTGACTAGAGGCCAAAGGGCGCTACGGCTCCTGTCAAAACACGTGTCGTAGTAACGACAAGTCACTCAGGGCTGTACCATCCACCCTCTCCCAAGGTGAACCGTTTTGTGAATGGGGCGAAGCAGGTTTATCTTTCTTAGGGCTCATGTTCAATCATACCTCACAATGAGGAATTTGCCTCGTGGTCCCCGCAGGGTATGCAAAACGAAGACTTGGCCTGCCCATTCACGTGCTCAGCCTCACGCGGCCAACAGAGCACACTGCTCGTGAAAGCAGTCATAACACCATATTATTCATTTCTGTTTTAGGGTATATCACACAAGAGTCCATACGACAAAAGGGCCACTGCCCGAAGACTCCAACTGAGCCCATATCAAGTCATATCATTATTCATACCCTATGGTGTTCAGTCTTTTCATTTCATGAAGTAAGGGCACATGGTGCGCTTACCAAAGCCTCAAGCAATGTACCTCCTCAGGTTACGTTCTACTCAATAACTGTGTCAGGATGTGCCAAGTGCAAAGTGTAAGAGTATCACATGATTCTATCTTTTGCATAAGTATAAACAAAGAGGCATTGCATATATCACTTCTGAGAGACAATTAAGTGTATAAGCAAATACACATTCATATGCATATGATCTTTCATCAATATTTCATTACATAAGCATTGTCTCTAAAACATTAACATTGGCACTCGCATATCCACAACAAGGCAAAACAGCACGAGTGTGTACTGAACAATCAAGTGTGAACAAGTATCATACTTCAAGGAAATAGTACGATCTAAGCGAGTAAACCTCAAGTGCAAGTAGTCATGCATGTGCCAACTACGATAAGTACACAATCAAGCTAATGCAACATTGCAGAACAACGTGCCTCACGATGAGACAGATAGAAACATGTGGCCACGGTAAAACTGCTCTTGAACAAATCAAGACAACATACAAAGCATGTATCTTTAATATAAGCAAGCTCATCTCGCAAGGTGAGCCTATAGCTCGAAAAACTCGCCAAGGAGTTCTATGACATGGATAGATCAAGTATAGTCGTACAAACACTCAAGTCTCGTGAATCCCACAACCACACAACGAGGGACATGTACATCGGAAAATGTGCAAAAGCCAAGCATCATAAACACTTAGGCAAATACAAGGTGATTGAATCATCGAACCGATGTATTCGGATAATCTTACCTCATGCAAGCCAATGAGCACACGATTCTACTTGGTTTATACTGAATCGCATCATACACAAGCGTTACTTATGCTATACCCTTGGCAAACCACACATAATAGAGAGTGCTAACTCTGATGCAATTAACGTAACAATACACACGTAACAAAATACATGTTCAACTACTTATTGTTGCTATCCAGGCGGCGACAGAGACAGTCGGTGTAAAAGGGTAAAGCGGCATCTACGTCGTACGATCGGGAAGGTACGTCTAGTCAACTAGCTATCTCGTGCAAAGGACTACGAAAATACAAGGATGATGTCTCCAAAACAACTATAAAGGTGATACTACTATGCGAACCTACGCGGCCCGCTGGTCTAGACTACGGTACCGACCTAGGCAACAGGATCATCGGGACTTGTCTCGTAGGCACTGATGCAGCCCCATAGGCTGCAGCCCAAAGCTCTTTATCAAAGTGGGAAAACGGGACGAAAGGGAAGAAAATCCAACAGCTGTGTTGGAACAGTTCCCAAAAGGAGTCGGCCGCCATACCAACCACACTAATGTAAAAGGCACTAAGCGTACACACTTATGCCCGGTTTGGGCTATGCTCCCGAACTGCGACAACACCCACATCGAGGTAAAAGCAAATCAGTCACAACAAGGGTCTAACTTAGGAAAGAGACAAAGAGGGATAGCCAGCCACACTGTCCCGAAAATCCGCATACTACTGGGACTGATTCCCCTGGACCAAATGGGTTTGACCCAGAAAGAACTATCAAGGATAGTCTCAACACCAAGAAGAGGTATGCATCACAGAACATAAAAGTTACTGATGTTATATCGTAAATTGGGTCCAGGTACCAGTGGACACGGATGTGCATCGTGTCATACGTGCGAGAACTAAACAAACAATAATGCAAACATTGCACGCGATGACGGAATAGTAGAATATTTGTCACGGTGACACGTGACTCACAAGTTGTGCCAAAGTCTGTAAAACCATGCATCGCAACCATAAGCGAGCTTATCTCGCTAAGTGGGGCCATTGCCCGCAATAGGTCTCGCCAAGGAGTTCTAACAGTCGCATAAGTCTCATAAGACTGCGACTATACATAAGGGTGCCTGAAACTCCCTTCATACGTAGGGAAAAGTACACTAACCTTTGTCAAACTGAATCATGCATTCAAATACAACGAATATGATGATAGCATCCATTCGATGACATATGCTCGGGTTTTGATGCCTAAGTAACACCTCATCTACTTGAAGGTGTTTAACAAGGTATTCGCTTTGCGAATATATATATATATATATATATATATGTATTTATATATTGTGTTCTATGCCACACAAACCTACGCACGAGAGTAGGTATTGACATTACCCGTATTGATGGGTTTATCAACCTATATAGTACGTAGTTCGTTACGATCTCTTGCAAACATTAACTCGTGATGATTGCATAAACAGAGGCGTGGTTGGCTGTGCCGTATAGGACAAGAGAAGTGATGTCAACCTCTCATTATCGTAAAAACCTTAATTTTTCAAAGGCATAAAACAAGGTGTCAAAATGTCAATTACGTATGGCAAGGGAATAGCCAATGCTATACTTATTCCATTGACATGAGTCAATGATTCCTTAACTACGCAAACCCTCTTATTTTATTTAGAAACCTTTGATAGGGTGCCATTAGCATGAAAATCGCATTCTATAGCAAAGCGAACACACATACGCAAGTAGGAGTCCATCACACCATGACGATGAATTCAGCATTACTTTATACATTCGTAACAAAAAATACATATGTTGCTTTGGTCGGTGCGCACTATTCCTTGCAACGCAACGAATCAAAACCGTAGAGGTATTGGACCCCGTGCTACGAGTGTCCTTGCAGCTCCATAGGCTGCAGCCCGAAGGTTTGCTAACTACACGCAAAGGCTGTCAAAAGTCTAGCACTAAAGCGTCAGAGAGGCTGGACATGGGTCGGCCAGCTCACTAGACACCCGGCGCCATGAGGCGCCACAACCCTCATAATGCAAGCCCCGCTTTGGGGAGCGCTGCAAAACCAAAAGGAAGACAACAACTATGCTGTCACCAAGCACCAAAAATAAACTATTACAAGGCTGAAATAATAGGGCTAGGTGTGCTGGGCTCGGGAAAAGAGCCCGCACGCGTATACATACCGGCTATAGCCGAAAAAGGGCAAGGGCCCAGGTTTGGACCGACTGGTCAAGACCCACATACGGGCTGTACTACCAAGGGTAGGGACTGGACTAATATCAAGACCCAAACCGTGGCACTGCTGCCACCAAAACAAAGGGGTGCAGTCCTTTGGCTTGCTCCCAACTGTGCCTACTTACTGCAGCCAGGCTGCGGCAAACCCGAACATCACCAGCTCTAAGCTGGGCACAAAACAAACGAGTCCTGAACCGAAATTGGGTTCGGTTAGGGGCCTCTAACAGGTCTTAACTGAACCCAGTCTGGACCATGTTAGGCCAGAGCTAACGCACCAACCACCTGGATTGGGTGTTGGCACAAAGGCGCCAAAACTGAAAAGGTAAAAGAGAGGCAACACCCCAAACGAACCTGCATGGGGCGGCCTTTGACAGGTCTGAACCATTTCGGTCCAGACCATGTCAGGCCAAACATCGAACCGACCCACACCCACTCGGTTTGGTGGGTTCGGCCATGCTCATGCCGCGCCACAAGGAAAAAGGAAGAGGAAGGTGGCCCGGCTGGAACGGTCTGGTCACTGGCTGCTGGACACGTCCAACAGCCTGGACAAATTCCCACGTACAGAAAAAAAAAAAATTAAAAGAACATGGACCGAGCAGAAAATGGAACCATGAAAGGCCGTGGCCTTCATGGCCCGGCAACTCAAAGCGCAAGGCCAAAACCAAAGGGGAAAACGGGCCTCTCAAGCATGGCTCGGCCTGCTTGACCTCAACCAGCAGCACCCAACAAGGGTGAACCCGAATAGGGAGTTTGTTGGGCTTAGGCCGAAGCGGTGCCTCCTTGCCAACCGAAGAGGAAAAATAGTGAAAGCCTTGGCAGCACGGTTTGCTGCCATAACGGGGCAGAACCGTGGCTACTACATACCAAACAAACCAATTGGGAATAATGTCTGGTCGTGCAAAGGATAATAAAGACACACTGAACCCAAAAGGAAAGATTACTTGGTACCTATACTCCGTTGCACATCGAAAATACATGCAATCATGTCAAAATGAAAACACAATCTCCATGCATGGAAGCACACCATTAAAATCCACCATTTCAAGCTAAACATGTAGTAGCTCACGAAAAACATAGAAACAACCATACTGTAAACACCCCAAATTTTCCACATCCATTCTCAAACAACCCTCCTCGTGCAGTGCCAACCCTGTTAGGTCAGTGTAGGAGTCAAACCCCGAGTCAGTTTCAGAAAATTACCATTTTACCCACTTTCATTAGGAAAATTATCATTTTACCCCTAGGTCATCCTGGACCCTAGTTAGTCGGAGTCAACAAAGCTCACTGGTCAGTTCAGAACATTTAGAATATCAGTCATTTCAAATTCATTTGAGCTCACAGTGAGAAAGTCATTTTCATTTTTGATCATTCCTGCCAAAATGGAATCATTTCTTCAAAAATGAGCTCATTTTTTGCTCAAATCCAAGCCAATTGTCTCCAAGTCAGTCATTCATAGTCAGTCATACTCCCCAGAGTCTAATATGAGCTCACCAGAAGTTCAAGTACTCTAGTTTCAGTTCAAAACCATTTCCAAGTGTCCAAGAGCCCATTTTAGTCCATTTCAGCTCTTTCAGCTGAAATTGAGCTGAGTTCAGCCAATTGAGCTAGTGTTCGAGCTTCGATTTTAGTTCATGTTAGTATTATTGACCTTTTTTTTTTAGCTCAAAGTCAGCTCAAGTTCGTAATTCACTTCACTCTAGTGACCATTCCGTACCATTTCTTTAAAAATGGCAGCTTTTCTTGAAAATTTGGTCGGAAAGGTCAGTTGAGTCAGTGCCTGGTCAGTTAATTTGAGTTCTGAAACTCTAAAACCCAGCTCAATCTAGCTCATATCAGTTCAATCCAGCTCGAACCCCAATTTTCAGTGTCACTCTGACCCAGTAGAGTCCCGAAAACCATTTTTTTAGCTATTTTGCAAATTTTATCAATTTTAATGCTTTTTAAACTGGTACAGCTGCCAATCGGGGTCTAACATCCAAAATTCATCATTCAGGGTCTGCATTTCGCATGTCATTTCTCATCATTTCATATCATTTCTTAGCATTTCATAACATTTCATCACATTTCATTTCATTTTCGAAGTCCAGAACTCCAGTTTTATAAATTTCAATCCAGATTGAGTTTTAAAAGTTTTCAGAAATCAATTTCATACCTCGGGTTTCCAAAATTGACATTTTCACCCCGGGAGTCTAAATTTGGAAATATTTTCTCAAGAAAAATAATCTGGATTTCTTTCAAAATCAAATTTTCAAATTTTACATTGGATTTGCTTCACAATGAGCTATTGAACTTCAAAATCTAAGCTCGTTTCAAAAACTGCCAAAAATAGCTCGTTTCATTTTAAAAATATTTTTTTCTTGAGAAAAACAATCTGGATTTATTTCAAACACAAATTTTTTAATTCTACACTGGATTTGCTTCGCAACGGGGTATTGAACTTCAAAATCCAAGCTCGTTTCAAAAACTGCCAAAAATAGCTCCTTTTGTTGGAAGCATTTTCTCGAGAAAAACAATATGGATTTCTTTCAAAATTCCATTTTCAAATTCTACACTGGATTTGCTTCGCAACGGGGTATTGAACTTCAAAATCCAAGCTCGTTTCAAAAACTGCCAAAAATAGCTTGTTTCGTCTGGAATTTTTTTGAAAAGACTATTTTACCCCTTTAATCGTCAAAATGAATTTCAAAAGTGGAATTTGGACCCGCTCTGAGATGGCCCATTCATTTGCATTTTCTTGTTTTAATTTATAAGAAAAAAAAATATTAGCTTTTTCTTTATTTTTTCTTTTGTTTTATTTTATTTTATTTTATCTTATTATTATTTTATTCCTCCTAAGGTGGGACCCACAAGGTGGTCTCCCAAGCCTCCAGCCCACTTCCTTTTTTTTTTCCTCCATTTTCTTTTTTATTTTTTTTTTCTTCTTTCTTTCTTTCTTTCTTTTCTTTCTTTCTTCTTCCCTTTTTCTTTCTTTCTTTCCTCCTTTCTTTCCTCCCTCTCCACTTACGTAGGTTTTTTTTTTAGCCCCCTTCTTCTTCTTCTTTCCCTCTCTTTTCTTCCTTTCCTTTCCTTTTCCTTCTTCCCCTCTTCTTTCCTTTTCCTTCCCTTCCTTCTTTCCCCTTTCTTCCTTACTCCCTTTGAATTTCCCCCAAAAAGCCAAGGCTGCAGCCATTCACGTATGGCTCATTACACATTATTGGAAACTTAGGTGTTGATTATATCAAAACCTAAGTTCAAAAAAAAAAAAAAAAGAACGGCTGCTCTCTTCTCCATTGGATCTTCACGTCTCTCTCTCTCTCTCTCTCTCTCTCTCTCTCTCTCTCTCTCTTCACCTCTTCTACACAACACCCATCTTTGATTGCAGCACGGTAACCAGCCACTTCCAGCTTTCCCTTGCACAGCTGCAGCCGCTCCTTTCACTCAGTCGGTTCAAGCTCAGCCACCTTCAACTCCTTCCAGCCGGCCTTCACTTTGAAGCAGCCTCCACCATCAGCACGCCATCCCCAGCAGGTCTGCAACACCTCTAACACAGCTCCAGCCTTCCTTTTCACGCCCAGCAGCCCTTGCCACCATTGCTACATCCCAACCACCAGCCGCAGCATCAACTTCAACGCCTCTTTTGTTACATCTCCAATACTTCCAGCCGACACCTCCTTTTGAAGCAAGGTACCACCTCTAGCCGGACCTCCATCCCGTTGGCCGACCAGCACCGTCCACTCCAAGCTTTCATTGCAGCCCCATTGCTGCCTCAACTCCATTCGTAGTAGCCGAACCCTCCAAGGTGAGTCGATCGTCCCCTTATTTCATATCTTCTCACTCTTAGTGAAACCCCTACACAATTCATCTTTGTCGTCCATTGGTTTGAAGTTTTATTTCTTATTTTTTTTATTTTTTTATGGATGCTATGGAATCAAATCAAAAATTGAATTAGCAGTTGTATGAATGCATTATTCATAGTTTATTTATTTATTTCTTTTATTTGATAAATATGATAGGATTTTCATCTTACATATTTAGGCTAAATAAACGCCGAGATTCATCCATCTATTAGATTGAATTTCTCGTTTTGAGAGCCAATATCAAAATAGGTCATTCACCCCTTCATGATGATTTTGGTTCTATTCTCATGTTTTAGATAATTTCATATCTGAAAATTGCATTTAATTCAATTTCATTATGCATTTTACATAGTTTTATTAATAGTTGACTTAGAATCCATAGAATGACAATTTTGTGCAAAGTCCATGCGTTATTTTATGTAAATTCATGTACCAATAAATTCTATAAATTTTAGAGAAATTGGGCTTATATGTCTCTGTTTTATGGCCGAAATTTTGATTCAATTCGGGTTTTGTAACCCTTCTAAACCCATCAAACCTTAAATCGGGTTTTCTGTCTCTCTGAACTTCCATTTTCTACTTTAGCAGACTTTAACCTTCGGATTCACCCTTTCGAGAGATTCAAAATCATCCTCCAAAAATCACAGTGGATTTATAATCGAATCTACTGATGATCTAAAAATTTTGAGGTTTTTCCAGTTAGTTTTGATCTCTGTAAAAAAATTGGATTTCTCAGACCCCTGGGAAAATATCGATTTTCTTTCGTCAGGGTATAGACAGACTCTAATGCACCAAGTCCATCCAATCTGTAACCCGTCTGCACAAACTTTCAACATGAAAGTTGTTCCTAACATAAATTCCTGTCATTTCCCAAAATTTGGAAATTTTTGAATCTGTTTCATTATTTGTCCCGGATTTTCCCTTTCTGTCTAACAGATTCCAATGTCCAGAAATCTCAGAGATCTAGGTCTCTGATAACAGTATGGCCTTTTCCAAACCATAACTCGAATTCCTATGGTATCAAAAGATAAAATCTTCCTCTAATTGTCAGGGACATTTTCCCACAATTTCAGCCCTTTTATCATCTGTCTTCCATTTTTACCATGTTTTCTACCGAAACCTGTCTGTTTCCCTTAAATCCTAGAGTCGCCAGATTCCGATCCAACTTGCCGGAGTGGCACAGCTCCGACCATAGGTCAAAACCAGAAAGTGTAAAAGGAAAAAATACTTTACTTACTGTCCTATGTCACCCTATAAAATTTGGGAAATTTTTATGAAAATTGGATATCCTAAATCCCCTTTAGAATCAACATTTTAGGCAAAAATCACAAAATTTAGGGTTTTTATTTGAATTTCCATATTTAAAAATATAAAAAAATTAGATTTTTGAGCTCCATTATGTTTCTAGGGTTCTTTTAGGTGTCCATGCCAAATTTGGTTTAATTCCAAGTTCATTTGCTCCATGTGTTAGTTTATCTTTAAATTCAGAAGCGAAAATCAGGCGAAAATCAGGTTAAATTTGATATTTATGATATTTTCACCATTTTAGGGTTTTTATCATATACATAAGCATGTAGAATCATATTAGGGTTAATTTCAATCTCCTTTGCATTTCATATTTTTCAATTTTGCAAAATTTATTTCAGAAAACCCTGGTTTCAAGGCCATAGTCTTGTTATCGGGGGTATTTTCGTCATTTTGACCTAAATTTCGAAATTTCAATTTCTAATTCTCCAAAATTTCATGCATATCATCATATTTTATCATATTATGTTTGATTTATTTCATTTGATTTTCAAAATTCAAAAATTTATGAAAATTCTTTCATAAAACCCTGATTTCAAGGTCATCAGGGGTATTTTGGTCATTTTGATCTCAATTTCGAATTTTCAAGTTATTTTTTCAAAATTTATTCATTATTTCTTATGTTTATATCAAAGGGGGTATGAATTTGGGTTTATATCTGAATAATATCCGATAATTTCCCATATTTTCGGATAAATTCAGAAAAACCTACATTTTTGTGCTAACACTGTTTTCTAGTTTTGCAGGAACATTCAAGAAGAAGACTTAGCTTTTATTTCTTTTATTTGAATTCAATGTAACATCAAATGTAATAATTTGGAATAAGAATTTACATTTTCTGCATAGAATAGGATTGCATTGCATATAGTTTAATTTCTGCAAAATCTGATATCTGAATGTATCATTCATGCACATTTTTCCAAATTCACTATGATCGACATGAATGACACGTGCACAAGCTCTTATGGAGTTTATAAACTCGGTGGGATTCGTATTTATGACTATAGTCAGAATACGAAGAAAACCAAGATTTATGATCTTCATATTAGCCACATTCAGCCTACACACTTAGGCTAACTTCAAAAATGCACTGCATTTTTCAAAACTTCAAAAGGATTTCTCAATTCCTTAATGAAATTCCCTTTTCAAATTCATATTCATTCATTCATATTATTCAAATTGCATTGTTTTCAAACTCATTTTCCAATTTCAATTTCAGAAAATTCATTTTTCTCAAGAATTTCCAAGTCTTTCTCAGGATCTGATTTTCTCAAAATCCTAAGTTTTCAAATGACATTTCAAAGCATTTCCCAAGTTCAAACCAAGATTTTCCAATGTTTTAAAATTCTCAAATTTCAAAATCCCAAGTTTTCAAAAATCAATTTTCTCAGATTTCCTATTTTCTTGAGAACCCCAGTTTCCTGAGAATCCATTTTCCATTTCAAAAATCCTTTTCCAATGAATTTCTTAGATTTTCTCAGAATTCTCAAATCCATTTTCTCAGAAAAGCAATTCCAAATTTCAAAATCGATTTTCTAAAGTTCAAATTTTCCTGAGAAATCACTTTCCAATGCAAATTTCTGATTTCCAATAAAATTCAATGATTTTCTCAGAAATTCCATTTTCAAGCATTTTCCAGTCCTTTTCTAAATGCATTTCAATTTTCCAAAGCAAACATCATATTTTCTCAAACTTGCATTTTTCAAAATTCCATAGCATAAGCCTGATTCTTTATGCATTCTAGGAAAAATAGAGCATAATTTAGATATTTGAGTCAAGTTAAAGCACGTAATTGATCCTTGGTTCAATTACCCCTGGTAAAGGCGCTAGGAACGGTTGAATCTCGTACCGACGGGCGGATCCCATTCCAGGGAATTTCTCAGCAAATTTTTAAAACGGAGGCGAGTAATTTTCAAAACAATTTTCAAAGATTTGGTCGAGTTTGACTCGCGAAATTCGTTTCTCTCTCGCAAGGGAGGGGAAAATTTTTGCGATGATAACAGGTTTGGCGACCGAGATGGGACCTATTTTCGCCTGATCAATTATGTGCTTTAACTTAGCTCATTTATCAAAATTATGTTCTATGGAATGTCAGCTTTAATTCCTGATATCATGTGAACCTAGGAGCCTAGACTTGAACCCAGCTGACATGGATTGCATGTAGACTAGGCATGTGTTATCGTCGCGAAAATTTTCCCCCGTCTTCCCTTCCTTGCGGAAGAGAGAGAGAAGGAAAACGCTTTCGCGCTTCAAACTTTGACCGGATTTTGGAAATTGTTTTGAAATACTCGCCTCCGTTTTTGAAAATTGCAGGAAAATCCATGGGATGGGGCTCGACCTGTCGGTACGAGGTTCGACCGTTCCTGCCGCCTTTAACAGGGGTAATCGAACCAAGGACCAAAACTATGCTTGACTTGGTTAAATTATCGAAGTTATGTTCTATCCTAAATGCACAGAGAATTCAGGCATGTGCTATGAGATTTTGGAAAATGCCAGTTGGAAAACATGATGTATGCTTAGAAAAACATTTGGAGTTGGAAAGAATCTCTCAGGAAAAAGGTCAATTTCTCAGGAAACTCAGATAAAAAGGGGGTTTTGAAAACATGAGAAAGCTTATAAAGATGTGGAAAATTCAGAAATAGTTGAAAATCTTGGGAAAATGGAAGTGATTCTTGAGAAAAGATGGACTTTTTGAAAAGGGAAGCACTTCTTAGGAAAACTTGGACTTTGAGAGTTTTCTTAGGAAAATGATGGAAATTCATAGGAAAGCTCATTGGAGAAGGAAATTCAAAACTTGGGGAATCGAAATCCTGGGAATTTTACCTTTTTGAAATACTCGGAAATCGATTTTGGATCTTG